>NC_092514.1:34217465-34519076 GCF_047511675.1 Marmota flaviventris | reverse complement strand
AGAGCTCTCAGCTTGTCTGAAGAGGCATCTTAGTGCCAACTGCCCTGGGAGTTGCCGAACCTCCTGGCTCGAGCCAGGGAGAAGTATTTAACAGCCTCAACGTGGAGGAGTTGGCAGGAGACTCCTGATGGGGGGAAAGGTAGAGCATTTCTCAACCCTGGCTGCACATTAAAGCCACCTGGGGAGCTTTAAAAAATATGATGCTTGGGTCCCACCCAAGGCCAATTAAATCAGAATTCCTGGGAGAAAAAGCCCTGAGCACAGTATTTTTTTTTTCTCTAAAGCTGCTCAATCTCGTCTCAATCTTGGTTTAAACAAACGGACACACACACACACACACACATACACACACACTCTTACGTATAAACACACATACATATGTATACTAAATATGTAAATAAAACACATATATAAATATATATTAAAAATTATAATAAAATCAGGGAAATTTCAACATTGATTGGAGCTGGGCCCAGTGGTGTTTACCTGTAATCCCAGCAACTCCAGAGGCTGAAACAGAAAGATCACAAGTTTGAGGCCATCCTCAGCGACTTAGCCAGACTTTCATCTCATAACAAAAAAGGAGTGGGGCCAGGCAGGAGCTGTGGTGCATGCCTGCAATCCCAGTGGTTTGGGAGGCGGAAGCAGGAGGATCATGAGTTCATAAACCAGCCTCAACAATTTAGGGAGGCCCTAAGCAACTCAGCAAGACCCTGTCTCTCAATAAAAAATGCAGAAAAGGGCTGGGGATGTGGCTCAGTGGGTAAAGCACCCCTGGGTTCAATCCTCAGTACCAAAGAAACAAACAAACAAACAAGAAATAAAATAAAAATGAAAAAAAAAACATTGGTTGGATATTTGATATTAAGGAATTATTGATCATTTTTAAGTGTGATAAGAGTATTGTGATTATGTTTTTTTAAGGAGTAATTTTCTTTTCTTTGAAGGATCAATACTAAAGGATTCCCTGATGAAACATCACCAGATCTTCAGTCAGTCTCAAAACAAGCCAGTAAAGGGAAAGGAGAAGTGGGCGGGGCGAGATTCACTGTGGATAACTGTTGAAGCTGCTTGAATTTTACTTTTTATATACAAACCAAAATAGCAACACTCCTTGCATGTTTCTGTCATGCAGCAGAGCCAGGCACTTAGGAGGATGTGGCCACCACGGCACCTAGGAGAAAAATATTTGCAGGACCCTACATAACAGGTCCTCCTATTTCTTGCCCTCCCTCTCCCCACAGGCAGCACAGAGTGGGGCACTTGGGAACAAAAATAACTGGCTGTTAGAGATGTAACTTCCCTGGTACCCTGGACTCTGCAGATTTCTTCTTCAGGTGCCCACCCAGTCTCTGGGGACTGAGAACCCCCACTGGTGCCCTGTGAACAGCGCCTGGTGGGTGCACCTAGGGAAGCCTCTGAGGCACTTCATGTACGCCATCTCACTCTTCCGTCTCCTTGCCTTCTCCTGACTGGCTCCTCAGGAAGTCAGACCTCCATTGCCCTTCACCGCTGCTCCCTGGGTTGTCACTCCCTGCATGGGCTCATCTGCATCTGCCAGGGAACAGTAGCCCAGCTGATTTCATCAGGGAAGTGAAGAGAGACTGAACATGAGTCCACAGAAGCATGGCCACCCAGACAGACTCAGGGATGAAAGTCCCAGTGGCTGCTACCAGAGCTGTCTGAGCTGCGGAGCCATCACCCAGTAGCAGATCCTATTTGCATATCACTCCTTAAATGAGCAAATCCAAATGAATCCCAAATTCCCAGGTCTTTTCCATCCTGGATTGTATAGGTCTCCCTAGCCTTGGCTTGCCCGTGGACCCGCCATTCCCATGTTCACACGCTCCAGAAAAATTAATTCTTGCCCTTTCAAGGTGAATGCCTCCGACCTGCCACAGAACTCAGCCTTGCCCGCCACCCAGCCCTGCCTGTCACTGAGCCTGGCCCATGGCACCACCAGCTCTGGCCTCTTGCTCGGTTTGGGGCTCAATCAGTCTTCTCCGCTCCATTACCTTCTCCCGATGGCCTCTAGGGGCTGGGGAGGAGGGAGAGTTGGAGGGGGTCTGCTTAAGAGGCTTTTGGAATCTGTGCCTGCGCATCACCCGTTGCCATGAGTTATTTCAGCGCCGATGTTTGTCTCGAGCTGATTATTCCAGCCCGAGAACAGGTGGAGCAGCCTGCGGTGGCTTATTCGTCAGCCAAGGCCATCTGTTCCCAACAAGCTGAGATTTGTAGCTGATTTCTACTGGGGAGCAAAGGATGGGGGTGGGGAGGGACATGGAGATCACACACCCCAGGAAACTTACTCCTTCCAGATCTTTGGGGATGCCGGAAGCCCCAGGTGAGCCCTTCCACAAGGAAGCCTCATTTTCTCAGAGAAGCTCCCTGGTCACTAAGCTCAGCAACAACACTTTTCCTTAAGGGGCTAAACCTCAGATGGAACCAGGTATTAGAAGCACAAATCTATTAGCCAAGTATGAAGTCTGGCCAGTGATCTATGATCTATGTTCCCTTACAGCTCTCTGTCTCTCTCTGTCTTTCTCTCTCTCTCTCAACATAACCATGACACAAATATCCTAAATGACCTTCTCAACTCCACCACCAACCCTTTTATCAACACAAATGTCCTCAAACCGGTCACTTGCACGGAGGGCTCCAGGCTGCTTGAAAGAGCAAGGTCTAGACAATCATCTCTCCCTAATCCCTGCTCCTTTCCCCTAAAGACCCTAAAAAACTGTTCAAGTTCCACCCTCCAATCTGTTCCTCTTCCAGCTTCCACTCTCAGCCATGCCAGGAGCTGCCTGCTGCTTTAAGAACCACTTTCCCTGAGAAAGGGATCTAAGCAGTTTCTAAGCAGCTTTGCCACATGGTGTACCCCCCACTGCTAAGATTTCTATATGGAAAAGAAGCTACTCTGACAGTCACCCTCACATCACAATTTGGGGGACCTTCTTTGTTGTTGGTAGATACATTTGTACTGATCTAAAAATTGCATGAAAATTTGATATTAAGAGATACAGTATCTATAATCCCTCATCCCAAAATAAGACTACAGTTTCCAAAGAACCTTTTTTTTTTTTTTGAGGGAGTCTGCAATGTTGCCCAGGCTGGCCCCAACTACTGAGTTCAAGTGATCCTCCTCAACTTCCCAAGTAACTGGGACTGTAAGCACAGCTACAGTGCCTCACTCCTTCTAATATTTATTTATGTATGTATTTCAGTGCCAAGGATCAAACCTGGGGCCTCACACACAACAGGCAAGTGCTCTACCACTGAGCTACATCCCCAGCCCCCTAATATCCTAATAGCACATGTACTTTTGTCATGTGTCTAGGTGATCTTAAGAGCTCATTAGCAGAACCATAAGACTGCCTCACTTTCTAGTTGGTTCTTTAGGCTTATTTCACCAGTTTCTGGGAGTAGAACCTCCTTTCCTACCATTATATCCTATTGCCAGAAAGAACAGCCCCCACAGAAGAGCTCAAAGGCCCTCAAAAGGCGGGCCATGAGGCTTCTACTTCCAGGGCAGAACCTTCCAGGGAGTGTCACTCCGCACTGTCACTCTCCCTTGTTCTTCCCTTGGGGACCAGAAGCTGTCCTCCAGCAACGGTGCCAACCTGTAATTGATAGTAGGCTTTAGGGTTAAGATGAGCCATGCTGCCAGACACAGTGGCACACGCCTGTAATCCCAGTGGCTCAGGAGGCTGAGGCAGGAGGATCTTGAGTTCAAAGCCAGCCTCTGCAAAAGTAAAATGTTAAGCAACTCAGTGAGACCTTGTCTTTAAATAAAATACAAAATAGGGCTGGAGATGGGGCTCAGTGATTGAGTGCCCTTGAGTTCAAGCCTGGTACCATCCACAACCACCACCAAAAAAAAAAAAAAAAAAAAAAAGAAGATGAGCCATGAATGAGACTTATTTCATTACATACAATTTTACATTTGCCTGACTGTCAGTCGTTGACCTGTCTTTTAAAATCTAATGTTTCTGAAGCTATTGACTGCATTGTCCCCATAGCAGGATCTCTCTCTCTCTCTCTCCATATATATATATATATATATTCTACTTTCAAATTCCCTAGTGTCCTCTCTTCCCCAAATCCATTTGCTTCTTTTCCTAATCTAGTCAGATCATAAATGTGACACAAAACATATAAAAATTTATTAAAATGTGGAAACTCTTTGACTCTTAAGCCACCTCAAATATAATTTGCCTGAATGGTGTCAAAACTTAATATCCTTAAATTTTTTTTTTTTATAAAACTCATTGCTGACTTTTGATATGGAAAGCAAATTCTATCTGCACATATAAGTATTCCACTGGGAGATTTATGTCACTGACTTCAATCACAAAGCACACAGCCTTTTTAGAATCTCCCATATTTATATGACCCATCACGGGGGCATACACTGCAGAAAACTCAATTTCTCTGTAAAATTCCTTCTAAACAAATCTAGCATCCTTGTAACTCCAAAATGGCTATTGCTCTGGATATCTTCTCCCCAATCAAATAGCAGGGAACGGTCTGGATTGTTCTGTTGTACTGTCATGAAATTAGACTGAAGTGAATATAGCTTAAAATATGCATTCCCGGCCATGTGGAACTGTTATTCATATTGTTGGCACAGTGGGAGTAAAGTGAAATGTGATAATGTACGGGGGATGCTCTGAAATTGTAAAGAGCAACACAAATGAGAGGTAGGTATTTTTTTCCCCAAATTGCCAAGAAGTGTTTCCATGGGGGAAGCCAGGCTTTGGTGAATACCAAGCACTGGCCATGATAGTGATTTCTTGTTTTCTTGCCTCTCTACTCTTCCACAAGGCCAGAATAGTTTAAGAATCCAGGCCACCTCTTCTGGAATCAAGCTGAAGACCTTGCTTGTAAAGATGACATTGTGTGTGTGTGTGTGTGTGTGTGTGTGTGCCTGTCTGTCTTTCCTTCTATTTCTGCCCCCCCCCCACACACACACACACTCACTGGGAATTGAATCCAGGGGTACTCTACCACTGAATTACATCCCCAGTCACTTCCCTCTCCTTCTACTTATTTATTTATTTAATTTTTCTTTCTTTCAAGACAGGGTCTTGCTAAGTTGCCCAGGCTAGCCTTGAATTTATGATCCTCGTGCCTCAGCCTCCCAAGAGGTTGGGATTATAGGCAGGTACCCACTGCACCTGGCTGACATCAACTCTCTTAGCCTCAGTGTCCTCCTTGGGCAATGACACTTGACAGAATTGTGACAAATGCTAAAGGAGACAATGTAGGCAAAGTGCACAAACGCTGGAGACATAGTAACTGCTCCACAAATAGGAATTGGTTTTATTACCTTCTTCATCTTCCATCCGTCACTATTGACAGACTGTGAAGGGTTCCCTTAGCTTCAGCCACCTCCTTCAATCTTGGCTCAAACCAAGGGCTTCCAAAAGCCCTTACAAGGGCAGGGGAAAAAATATTTCCAGTTGCTGAGAGTAGGCTGGACCTCAATCCTGCTGTAATAATTGAAAGGGCAACACTATGGGTTTGGCCCTAACATCAGTTCAGGACAGAACTACTGTTCTGTTGCCCTTTTAAGGGGCATGGCTTCTGGGAAGGGCGGGAAGAACTTCCAAGCCCACAGATCCTGAGGCTGCTGGATTCCAAAGTTCCAAAGGTGGTGGACTTGCACATGAAGATGCTAGAGATCTCTTGATTTCACTGATAATGGCTGGGCCCACCTGCCACTGCAGGGAATGAGACTAGGAAATGCAAGAGGATGCTAAAGTACAAAAAGGCAGCTGGATGAAACCGACCCCAGACAGACCATATTCTGGGAGAAGGTGTTCCTCTCCTAGAACTGGGATCTCAGAACTCTCAGCTCCACTGGTGCCAACCGTGGGTCCCTCTAGCTCTTACCAGGCGATGAAGGGTTGGAGTAATCGATGGCGATGAAGGAGATTCTATTGGCTGCAGTAAGGAGCTCTGGACTTAGGAGGCAAAGGTTCTTGTCAGCAATATCACCTTGTTTTCCACAGAGAGGTTTAGCCCAAGGTTACAGTGCTAGTGACAGAAACCCTCAGTTGAGCAGTATTTTTGCTTTGTTTTCACTACTACATGTGAACCCCATGTGAGACATGCAAAAGCAGCAGTCCCAAACCTAGTAGCACTTGGTACACTCCAAGCATGTCCCCAACTGCCCATCTGCCTGGAGGTGTCAGGAAAGAACATGTCCTAGGGGAAGATAAAAGGAGTTGGGTTGGCCACCAGTTGTAGGCAAGAACAAATTATCCTAGACTGGTCTGGAATGTGTTGCTGTGATGAACTGCTCCATCTTCCCTGAGAACCAGCTTAGAGGAAATGAAAGGGAAACAGGAAGGATTAACATTAGATTTAAGGCAGCAGTTTCTCCCAGGGATGATAATGGGACCCCTTATTCAGTGACCAAGGAAGGCTGTGGACTCATCCCCCTCCCTTCCACTTTTGAGGCCTTTGGGAATCCATCTTCTAGTCCCTACAGCCTGCTTTTAGAACAGGAATGAATGAAATGACTTTAAAAAGTCTCCACCTTTCAGGTGGGAGATCTTTCCTCCAGACAGGTCTCCTGGGCTCTTTACTGAGGGTGCGGACAGCAGTCGTTCTGGCTCCAGAGCCCTGGGGGAGAAACAGCAGTCATGGCATCTCTTGCAACACGCTCCCTGCCAAATTGATTCAAATTGGCTTGGATATGAACATATGATTAAAGGAGCGGCGCGATTCATTTATCAGGAGAGATTAAAGAGCGGCATCTGCACAGCCTAGCTGGGGGACAATTAAGGAGCAAATCGCTAAGTGTCTGTGCCACCAGGCACAGGGGAGGGGGATGGGGGAAGGACAACTGGGATAATCTGCCAAGGGGATGCAAGGACAAAAGGAGGCAATTTTGGGGTCACTGCCTGCTTCTGTATTCTCTAGACACTATGGGGAGTCCTACAGGCTTTAGTTCCCATCCTTGCCTCCTATTTAGGAGCGAAAGCAATCCTGAGGATCTGCAATTAGAAAGGAGGATCTAGTAGGGCAGCTTTGAGCCTGGAGCAGGGAAAGATTTGCTTTGTTTCACAGGAATCACACACATCTTAGGGACCACAGCTACCGTGACTGTACAGGTGAGGGCAGGAATTTAATAGAGCTCTCAAGTTGCACCCCAAATGAAGATGGGTTTCAGTAGCCCTGTAGGTCCCAGGACTCCTCTGGGGAGTTGCTGATGCCAAGGGAATTGTTTTCTTCCCAGCCTAAAGGCTAGCACCCTGGCTAAGGAGTTTTACTGAAGCTTTGAGAAAGATTGGTCATATGAGGTGATGTCCTTTGGCTTCCCCAGATAGCCTGAAGCATGCTCTACCACCGCCTATCTTTCTCAAACTCAAGACCTTTGCATAGAATCCTCTTTCTTCCAGGGCTGGGGCTATAGCTCAGCAGCAGAGTTCTTGCCTAGCATGCTTGAGGCATTGGGTTCAATACTCAGCACCACATAAAAATAAAATAAAGGCATTCTGTCCATCTATAACTAAAAAAAAAAAAAAATTTGTCTTAAATCTTCTTTCATCCCAACATGGCCTGTCCCAGCAATATCCACCTGTGTAAGTGTTATCCTGTCTTCAAGTCCCAGTCCAAAATACCAGCTCCTTTTAGAATCTTTTCCAGTCCCCCTTTCCCAAAGAGAATATCTCTGTATATAACATGCCCAAAGCAACTTATTTGAACTTATAGTCTATTCCACATTGGTCTTCCTTGTACAAGCCTTTGCCCACTTAAGACTTGCACATACTAGCAAGTGTAGTGCATATTTTGTGTTTCTGACTCCTCTACTAAAAGGGAGGGATTTATCCATCCTGAGCATCTAGGGCCATGCCTAGAGCACAGTAGGCAGTTATGAAATATTTCTCAACTGGTGAGCAAATGAATAAATGAATAATCCAAGTTTTCTAACTTTAGCAAAGTCCTTTACTCCAAACCAGGCAATGGAGGTTGAGGTTGGACTTTCCAGTGAACCAGAAGCTGGAGTTGGTGTTGGTGAACTTTTGGGCAGGTGGTAGGGAGTTGGTCATACTATCTCCTGGGAGAAACAGAAAATGCACCTGTTTTACAGCAGGAGTAAAAGATGTGAATGACAGAACTGAACATGAACCAGCAGTTAAAGGGAAAAAAAAAAAAAAACACAACTTTGTTTTTACTACCTTCTCCTCTCTATTGTGAGGCAGCAGAGGGGAAAGTCTCTATTGTTCAAAATGGATCCATTTCATATTTCTCTCCTGCTCATTTTCTGAATTTTCTTCCTCCTTCCCTTTTTTGACTTTCTGGGTGACTGACATCATTGGAGCCTCAGCATGAGGGCTGATACCCTTCCTGCTTCCACGCCAAAGCACTTGATTCCTGCAGTGATTATAACTGGCCACATTACAGAAGGTAGAAGAGGAACAAGTGGGTGTCGTTTCTCCCCCTTGTGCATGAGGAGCCTCTTAGCTATCAGTCTGGGGACAAGGCATGGACTAGGGCATGTGGGCAGGGAAGAAGACAGCATTTTCAGCCCATTCAAGTTGCCTTGTGGCCAAGGGGGATTGAGGGCCAGAGTTCTGATCAAAAAGTCACCTTTGGAATGGCTAAAATTAAGCTTTAAGAAGGGCTTGATTTCCCTGATAAGTGGATGCTGATCCATAATGGGGGAGGGGCAAGGGAAGAATGGAGGCACTTTGGATTGGGCAGAGTAAGGGGAGGGGAGGAGGTACGGGGGTGGGAAAGATGGTGGAATGAGATGGACATTATTACCCTATGTACATGTATGATTGCACGAATGGTGTGACTGTGTGTCCTGTACAACCAGAGAAATGAAAAGTTGTGCTCCATTTGCAAACAGTGAGTCGAAATGCTTTCTGCTGTCATGTGTAACTAATTAGAACAAATTTTTAAAAAGGGCTTGAATAAAAAAAAAGAAAAAAAGGTAAGAGAAGATAAAATCCCTGCAGCTGGTGGACAATAATATTTCCTCATGGAGGCCAGAGGAGATGAGGCTTGGACAACTCTGCCAACCTGAATTACAATCCACAGGCTCTCAGTGCAAAAGTTGGGGTTGTGTAATCCTAGACTAATCTCCTAATTTCCTCATCCTGCCTGCCCCAGATGACCTGCCAGGGTTCTCTGGGTGGCACAATCTGACATGGGAGAAGGTGAGAACAAGGTGACTCTCTGGTGTCCCCAATAGTCCTGCTTCTGCCTTCACCCCTGTGATCACAAGGGACTTTCCCTGGGCCTGAAGGAAGAGGCAGGAAAACTGGCATAGCCAGGAGGAAAAGGGGCTTTATTTCCATACATCAGGTAAACGGGGAGAGCACAGCCCAGTGAGTACAAACCAATTGCAGGAGAGAATGGGGACAGCAGATGGGAGCAGCTCCAGGCACTGCCCTTGGCCCCCAAGTCTGGTGGAGTTGAGGGGATAACTTTTGGAGGGGGCTGGGACCGCTTGTTTCCAGGTCTGGGATAAGTGTGAGGGGGCTGGGACCGCTTGTTTCCAGGTCTGGGATAAGTGTGTGGGGGCAGGGAGATGATACCAGCTCAGGACACTGGGTGAGGACTTGTGTCTGACACACACTAGTATCAACGGACACTCCCATCTTCAGTGGTTCTGACCACAAGCCCTCAACCCCAGGCCTTTCTTCTCAAGTTGAGCTTATGACCCAGGCAACTGGTACAGAGTAGAGGGAGGCAGTGCTTGGACAAGTCCCCAAGCTGGTGCAGGTGGAATGGGTTTACTATTAAATAGGTCATTGCACTTAACGCACTGATGAGATGGAGAGGGTGGGTGGGGGCTGGAAATTCGATGGCATTTATGTACCCCATCTGTGGAGGCTTGCTCAGCCCAACCAGAAGCACCTGGCAGCCCCTCCCCACACTGACTCTTAAGAACCTGGCCCCAGCTCTGCTCACCAGTCTCCCTGGCTGCACAGAGAAAGGACTGCACCCAGAAAAGTGGAGATGAAGAGATTTCCAAGTTGTTCCTGGGGGCCCCAGCTGCCACTGCAGCCGGCTCCCACTCTCAGGGATGTGGCCGTGATGGAGAAGTTGGATATTTAAATTAAGAAGTAAAAAGACAGCAGGCACTGAGAAGAGAAAGCCCTCGTCCCAAACCAGTGGGAAGGAATTGCTGTTCCCTCCCCGACTCCTCCCCATGGACCCAGCAACCTTGAGTGGCCCAGTAGGCAATCTGTCCATCATCCCTGAGCAGGGGGCTGAGATGGAGGTCAATTTGCTGGCTCCATGCAGTGCCAGGCCACCTGACACTGACCATGGTGGCCCTGGGTAGAAGCCAAGAGTGTGGCATCTTTGAGGCAGGGAGGAGCAAAAAGTTCTCTTTTCAGAAACTCCTCTTTCTCCCACCTCTTCCACGTGGGGATGTCAGACACCCACAGCCTGGAAAGTCCCCCTGATAGCGGAGGGTCAGGGTGTTTCCCATGCAGATCAGCAGTCAGCGGGGGGACCAGTGCCCCACTGGTTCCTGGGAGAGATGCCCAGGCAGGCAGAGGCTGTGGGGTGTGAGGGCTGAGAGCCACTCCCCTGGGCTATGCATTGGTCTCCGCCAGCTTTGCCTCTGTATCGCTGTCACTCAGACAGTTGTGGGAGTATCGGGGTCTGGAGGTGCCGTCCACAGGGTCGTGCTCATCATCGGATCGGTCAGGGGGAAGGGGCTTCCAGTGGCTGGTGGGGCTGCAGGGAGAGAGGAGTAAGGACAAGGTCAAGGACAAAGGACACTTCTACCCTGGAGTACCAAATCCCTGTTAGAGCACTCCAAACACCAGACGTTGCTAGGTAAAGACTTCTTGGCTCACCTAGAAGACATTCAATATAGTTAGAGAAAGGAGCACACCAGTTCAACTCTGAGACCTTTAAAACCCCATAGGACATAGGACACGGGTACTGGAGAGCAGAGATCTGGGACGTGAGTGGGTATAAGAATCGCCTACAAAGTCCTGGGTCCTTCCTCTTAAAATTTTTGACTTGATAGCTCTTGGGTGGAACCCAGGGGTTCCCATCTTCAGCTTATTCCCCAGAAGATTCTGATGCAGGCCATCCATGAGCCACAGTGATGGAGACTGGATGCTTACAGCCTGGCTAAGGTAGGGGCTCTCTTAAGCAAGTTATTCTAAAAAAAGATGGCTTCTAAGAAAGAGGAGCTTTCCCCACTGAATATTCCCAGATCTGAATTTTTTTCTCCTAATCAGGGTTTCCTAAGGCCTGTGGGAACTTCTACTGTTGATCATGGCATCCTCTGTTAACAATAAAGAATGAAGCCTCAGGAATCAGGCTGCCAAGACCTTTGTTTCAGGGTGGCTCAATGGAAAAAATCTCATAATCCCATTGAGTCTTCATCAGGTCCCTGGCTCTGGAAGCCTCCAGCTATCTCTCTGAAGATATGAAGAAGCATTATCTACTGGATGAAGCAGGATCATGACCTCTCACAAGGAAAGATGGGATCATGTTCTACCCAGTTCCATTCACCTTCTTTTTTGTTTATTTCCCAAGGCCCAGGAGCTACCTTCCCCTCCTGACTATTAAAGTGCCCTGTAATTTCAACACCATTTTAGAAAATATAGCCCAGTGTGACACCACTCCTACTGGGTCCCTGCTCTCGGCTGGGTCCTTAGAACTGCTGCCCTGCCCACTGCTCCAAGTGACAGAGGCACACAGATCTGCCTACAGATCCTAGATATAGTCTACTTGGGCAAACAGGAATTCCATGATCTCTATTGCCTGCAATTCTGATTTAAGAATCTGAGGAAGGCCCTTGATTTACTGGTCCTTTTAAAGTTCTATCGGAGGAAACAAGGTTCTGTGAGAAAAAGTCACTTTGTTAGCTTCCCCCAAGGTGTCAGTGAGCGATCCAGAAGAAAGAATTCCATCACTGGATCTTCTTCTGTATGAGACACAGGCCTAGGCCCCCTGGATATGGTGTCTTATTCTGCACAGCAACCCTATAGGTTGGTATGGAGAAGCTGGTTCAAAGAGATGAAGCATCCTGCCCAAGGTCACACAGTCAGGATGTAAACCTGAACCTGAACTTCAAAGCCTTGAGAAAACTCCACTCTGCCGCTAGATTAGATACCTGAGAAGAAAACAAGATCAAACCTGCATTCTCCTGCTGGCCTGAGTGAGTGTCCAAGGGGTGTAAAAGACATGTATCTCGCTCTCTTCCCCTCCCCGAAGAGCCTGAGAGAATATATGTTCAATTATGCAAAATGGCTCAGGAATGGGGAGGTCTGGCTAATAGTTATTCTAGTTCTCATGAATGAATTAACATTTTTAAAGGAATCAGAATAGCACAAAACACACTTAGTACAAACTACATTGAACATAAATGAGTCTTATTTTGATGGAGCAGAGGTACTAAAGGACTCTGAGGTGACTCTAGGACAAAATTGTGAAACTCAATGATGGCTGTACAACACAGAAAAAAAAAAAAAAAAAAACGGGGGTGGGGATTATTGTAGCTTTGGGGTTGTTTGAATTCTACATTATCGGGAGCCGGGTTTTGTTTTCATTTTTTATACAGAATTTCTGGGCACCCAGTGCTAAAGATCTGCTGTTAGGAAAAGGAAGGCCTGGCTTTGAGGAAAGACAGTGGAGTTATTCTGTGGGCAGAGGGGGTGAGATAGATGCCAGGGCTGGGATCCAGATGCAAATGAGGCACTGCTGGAGAGCCCAGCCCTCTGAATCAATTGCAGCCCTGTGCTCCTCGTCATTCCCTCACCACTCCCACATTCAGACACCTGGGTAAATGACAGCCAGGTTTCTACGCTGTTCTGTCGAGGTGATAGGCAGAGGTGGTAGCAGCTGGAGAGGTGGTAAATCCCACGTCTCTGTCTTGCCTGGGCTGTGGATGATGCACTAGATCTCTGTTTGGTTCTTCCTTGGGTTCTCTTTAGCCAGTCTCCTTAGTAGCTTATACGGCCACAGCCATCGACGGGCCAACAGCAGGCAGCTCCCTTCCTCCCCAGGGCAAGAGTCACGGCTGGCAATTGGAACATTTTAACCAAATTGTTTAAAAAGCTTTCCTCTCCACAAGCCAGTGTCTCCTGCTCAGCAATGTCACAAACAATTTGGTACATAACCTAATTCCCGCTGGGAGAGCCCAGGGTGTCAGCTCCCCTCCCCTTGACTTTGCTATGGATGCTGAATCCGTGTTCCGAATTCTTGTTCCTCATCACCAGATGGGAAGCTAAGCTTTGGCTTTGGCTTTGGCTCTGTCTCTGTCCTGTCCCACTCCCACCCTCACCCCTGGCAGAGTATTCACCCCAAAGCCACTTAATGCTGAGTGCCAGGGAGATCCTCCCTCTGCTGCTTTTTCTCTCTAGCTCCGTGCTGGTTGGCTAGGTTCTGGCTGGGGGCCACTCTACCAACAGTGAATGCAATCCTCCTCAGAGCCTGAGGAGAGGGTTTCAGGACTATTCTGGCTTCTAGTTGGACAAGAGGAACTGAGCTGATGGGTGGAGGAGGAAAGAAGCTTTCTGTGTCTTTGTTCTTAATGATTTTCAGGTCAAGGGTGACGGTGGGCTGAGGGCACTAGGGTCTGAAATATGCTAGTTGCCCACCAGTTGGTGAGATGGCCTGTGTCTTCCTCTGGGAACGGGTGCAATACACAGAAGGGCCTGGCCTTCCATGCTTTCTAGACTTCCTCCTCCATCCACCCACTGACTTCCTGCCATGGGGGTTTGGGGCACTTAGCAGGGCTGCTAAGGGGAAGGCTGAAATAGTAGGCCAAATATTTTGACTCCTGTTTTTTCCCACAATGGAGCTGACAAGGAGACCCTAACGCAATTGAGATGCTTTACAAAGCACCCTGCAACCATCTGCCACGTGGGGAAAGTGACAGAGCAGAGCTGAGCCCAAGGGTTTCAGAGCAGCTCATGCCCAAGGAACGAATTGAGCCTGATCTGGGTTCAAGTTCCATCACTCCATCCACTCCCCCAATTCCATTCCATTGCCTAAGGTAACTTGCACTTCCATTTGTTCCATTCCTTAAAGGGACCTTCCATTGAACCCCTTTGGTATAACTAAGCTAAAGTCAGTATTTGCCCAGCTGCTTCACAGTACACGCATGCAACAGGTGTGTGTTAGTTCATGCATCTGGGGAACAACTGCCTGAGCCTCAGGGGGGTACACTTTGGGGTTATACCTCCTGGGAAGCAGTAAGCTTATCCTGGGAGGGTACCATGTCAAAAACAGCTTCATATTACC
The DNA here is from genome assembly GCF_047511675.1 of Marmota flaviventris. Lineage (NCBI taxonomy): Eukaryota > Metazoa > Chordata > Mammalia > Rodentia > Sciuridae > Marmota > Marmota flaviventris. Next base: position 34,504,838 of record NC_092514.1, on the reverse strand, counting down.
AGGATGATCTAAAATGTCACCGCCCACCAGGGTAACTGGCAACAATGGGATCCCAGTGAGTCAGGCTCTGCCTCTCTTCCATAGTGGGGGTGTGGGCATAATGGGCCTAACTGCTAGATCTCCCTCCCCACAGGGAGAAGAGCTGGGGGAGGTAGGGGAGGCAGGAGAACCAGGAGGGGGCTGTCACTCAGCAGCTGCTAATTTCTATTCATTAGAACTTTACAAGATGAGCAGAACAGAGGTGACGCCCATGTGTGGGCTGCCTGCAGGTGGGAGGGTTGGGGAGGGCATCGGGCATCTCCTGGGTCTGCTGTAGGGTGTGGTGCAGTGTGGGCTGCAGCCCTCTGACCCTTGTCCTCCCAGACTTGAGATTCATGCCAGGGAGGAAGGTGGCTCTGGGAGCTGGTGGGAGAGCAGACCAAAAGGCCACATAAGAGCTAGTGGCCACTGATGCACTAACCCACAGCCAGGGTATCAGTTAGGGAGGGCCCTTTTCTGGGCCCAGCCCTATGGGGACATGAACAATAGCTCTCAAACAGGTGCTGTCTGGCACTCACACGTTGCCCACGTGCTCTGCACTGAACTGAATGGAGAAGTAGTTAAGGGCAAGAGTGTTGGAGTTAAACACATGCCATTCAGCTCCTGACAATATCAGTTCCCACCTGTGTGACCTTGGTAAGTGACTTAACTTCTCTGAGCCTCGGCTTTCTCTTCTCTGAAACAGGGCTTTTCACATCTTTGTCATGAGGTTATCATGAGGATCAAGAATAAAGCATGGGAGGCTGGGGTTGTAGCTCAGTAGTAGAGCGTTTGCCTAGCATGTTTGAGGCACTGGGTTTGACCCTTAGCACCACACAAAAATAAATAAATAAAATAAAGGTATTGTGTCCATCTACAACTAAAAAAGATAAAAAAGAATATCACAGTCCCTGGTCCAGGGTAAGGACTTGGTATGTAGGAGCTATAATCCACATCACCAGTGAGTTGAGAGACTGGCTCAGGGTTTGGAGTGACTAACCGGCTTAGCTGGTCCCTGCTCTCTGAGGTAGCCACATGTAGGCTCTCCAAGGCCAGGCCAGGCCAGACCAAGAGGAATGCAGATAGGACCTGAGAAGGTGGCAGGTAGGGAAGGGAGCAAGTTAGTTTGTGCTGAGCGGGACACACCATGCTGCACTCCACGCCAGATGCCACCTACTACACTAGTCGCTCTCAGGTCGGTACAGGTACCGCATCATCAGACTGTCCACCTCTTTCTTGCGCTTCTTCTCCTCCTTCCTCGACTGCCGGAGCGTCTGCCCCGCCTCCTCACTTTCGGTGGCAGGACCCTTCTTCACGCTTGACCCACTGTGACCTGAGACAGTTGAGCCACTGGATGAGGATGAGGAGGAATCAGACTCTGTCTCGGTTCTCTTTCTTCTCGATTTGGACTTCTTCTTGTTCTTCCGAGAGCGCCCCTTCCTCCTCCGCTTGTGCTCTGAGGAGCCTTCGGAGCTGCAGCTGGAGCTGGAGCTGCTCCTTCTCCTCCTGTGCTTGCTCCGGCTCTTGTGTCCACTGCGCGTCCTAGAGACATCAGCAGCTGAGGCAGAGCGGCGGATGCTGGTGCCACGTTCTGGGGAACCCAGTCGGGCGCTTCGGGCACTTTGGATACTCTTGCGATCGTCCTCCTCAGAGTCAGGCTCTAGGCTGCTTCTCTGGAATGGGACAGGTTTGTAGCTCAAGACCTCATTGATGGCAGCCTCCAGGTCTGGGTCCAGGTAGGAGCGACGGCTGACAGGACGGACGCTAGAACTGAGCGGCTCATCAGTGGCTGAGGCCAAGCCCCGTGGCTGGGGTGGCACGGACAGACTTCGGGCCAGCGATGGATGGCTGAACTCTGAGTGTGCCTCGCTCAGGGCCACACTGGCTCCATCATCCCACTCATCCAGGCAGCTCCGGCCCAGGGACATTCGGGAGTCAGGGCTCTCCCGGCCCAGGCCTGAGGCTCGGCTCCAGGATGGGCTGAGAGTCCTGGCCAGGCCTTCAAGCCGGGAGGTGCTGCGGCGGGAGCTGGGTGAGCCTGACAGCGAGAAGCTCAGGGCGGAACGGGCCCCATCCTCCCCAGAGCCATGCCGTGTGGCCGAGGAGGCCCGGCTGACGGGCGCAGAGACCGTGGAGGACCGGTCAAAATCTGAACCCCACCGCTTTTCTAGCCCCCGGCCTGCACGGCTTCCAACCTCTGAAAAGATGGAGCCACATTCATCAGGCTCCTTGGACCTCCGGCCCTGGACCGGCTCTTCCCTGGGACCCTGGCGGGCTTTGCGGGGGGGCCTCTCTGGGGAGGTGGCGCGCTCACTCAGGGTGGTGAAGAGTGAGTCCTCGTCCCCCGTGCCCCCAATGGAGTCCTTCAGGGTCAGCCGTTTTCGATAGCTGAGTGAGCTCAGCACCGAGGCTGGCCTCTCCTCCACCCCCTTGGCATCCCTGGGGAGGCTGTTGAGGGCCGTTCTGAGTGGGGAGGGGAGGAGATAACCAGGAGTGGATGCAGAGAAGGAGGGAGGGAGGGAGGGAGGGAGAGAGGGAGAGAGAGAGAGAGAGAGAGAGAGAGAGAGAGAGAGAGAGGAACAGGCATTAAACCTCGAGAATAAAGACACAGGGGGTGGGAGGCAAAAGGAGGAGAAAACGCAGCAGCCCTGGCAAAGTGGTGGTGAGAGCGTTGGAGGAAATGAAGCAAAATAATTTGCGTCAGTGAAAATAGCTTCATGGAGAATGTCATGTAAATTAGACTATTGTTCTATTTCATCACTTTTCCCCCCTCTAAAACGTTTAGTTCAATTTATTTCATTGTCAACTACCTGGAGCCTCGTGCCACACTGTGGTGAACGGCAGTGGGGCGGGGGAAGGCGACATTATCTGCAATAACAAAATGCTGTTTGGCCGAATAAATTAAACCAATTAGAGGGGGCCACTGGGTACTGGTGGTGAGGGCCTGGACTTGGGGACGGGGCCTCAGGGAGTTGCAGAAGGGGGAGGAATACTACTTTTTCTACCCAGTTGGGGTTGGAGGCTAGGGAAGGATGTGCCCTGAAGGTTAAGGATAGGGAGGGGGAGGTGTGTGTGTGTGTGTGAGAAAGAGAGAAAGCAAGCAGGGAAGTGGCTATGGGAGGGAAAGAGGAGGGAGCAGAGGAGGATAGCTCTTCCTGCCTGCAGCTACACTGGTGAGTAGGAAATGAGAAAGGTGAGACCTGGCTTCCTAGGGTAGCTGTCTATACCATCAGAAGACTATGACTGGCTAGAAAATAGGGTGCAAGTGTCCCTATGGATGGGTGTTAGTAGGAAGCCTGTGGGGGCCAGAGATTAGAGGAAGGAGAGAATGGGCAGATAGAAGTGTACCCATGCAATGACAGGACTCAGGAACTGGTGCCTATTCATACCATTCCTATCAGAATAGCAGAGATCCAGAGTGCCCCTGTGCAGGCTTGTGGGGTCCAGAATCCCTTGTGTCACATCCCAGTCTTGATTCCAAGGGCTCAAACAATCATGTAGCCCTATCAAACTTGTTGAATGAATAAGTGGGGGGTGAAGTTTATCGAGCCCTGAATCTAGCAGGAAAACATTACCTGGGAAAAATAAGGGAGACACGCCTGGCTAAAAAGCCAGCCTCCTCTTGTGCTTATTCTGTGGGCCAGCAGACACCGAGCCTCTCATATGGACAGCAGGAGAGCCACACAGATAGTGTGAGGCCTGCCCTCTCCACACCAACGCACTGCCCAGTCACTCCTGATGCCCCAGGATGGCTTTCCTCCCAGCTCAAGGCCACGTGCTCACCTGGAACTCTTCAAGCTGCCATCATCAGAAGCTGCCTTGGAAGGTCCCTTGTTTTTTGACAACCAGGACTTGACCCCGTCGACCCGGTCCTCCAGCTCTGAGTCCACATCCGAGTCCCCTTCACTGTAGGTGTGAGGAGCAGAAAGGTAGGCAAGGCTAGGCAGGTGGTGACCACCTGCTGCCCACGAGAGGGAGCCGAAGGGGGAGATGGTATGTCTTGGGCAGGGGTGGGAGAAGAGAAGCATGCATGTTGGTGAGTTAGGGAGGAGAACAGAAAGGTTAGACAGCACACCACTCACAAGCAGCCTGTCCCCACTTGGCAGGCCACACTGCATGAGAGACACCAAGAAGATCCTGAGAGCATGGAGACAACCCTATCCCTGGTATCAGTGACAGGCTATTCAGCTGAACAACCCAATGAAAATGACAAGGAGGTCATCCATCAGCAATTACATCCAAATGGCTCTTTTTGGTTAAAATCAAGACCCTTCAGCTGTTTTTTGAGTCCTGTGCTGCTATTTGTCTGCCACGCCCTAGATGGTGGTTACTGCTGCAGCCGTTCTGTGTGTTTTTATTTATTTGTTTGTTTATTTTTGGAACTGGGGATCGAACCTGGAGTTGCTTTACCACTGAGCTACATTCCCAGCCCTTTTTATTTTGAGACAGGGTCTTGCTAAGTTGCGTAGGGCTGGCAAGTTGCTAAGGCTGACCTCAAACTTGTGATCTCAAGTCATTGAAATTACAGACATGTGGCACCACACCTGGCTCTGCATGCATACTATAGATGAGCTGCAGGCCCCAGGGTAGGAAAAAAGGGTTTCACATGACTTCAAGTTAGCTTGAACCTGGAGGTCTCCTTAGCTGTTGGTAATACCAACCTGGGCACTAGGGTAAGGAGGTATTGGCCATATCCCAGACCCACCTTGTGGCTTCCCTGGCCCTTATAAATAGAGAAAGAAAAGGGAGAACAGGGAGACATTTGCATCTTCCAGGTTAGGGACGGCAAAGGCTTCGGGATCCAGATTACCCCAAGAAGCCCAACTGGGCTCAGGAAGTCCCAGGCTATTCAGCTGATCAACCCAATGAAAATGACAAGGAGGCCATCCATCTGATTCTCCAAGCCTCCTCCTCCCTCCCTCAGGCGGCCTCTGGCCCTTGCTCCCTAGCTTCTAGCCAGGCTGACCTCAGGACTTACAGGAAAGCCCCAACAAGGCAGATTCTGAAGCTGGAGTCACAGGTGACCCCCTCATGAAGCTGTTGGGTCTTAGAGACAGCTTCTAAGTGAGAATGCTTTTCAAATTCTGCAAAATGTCTGCCCACCAAGTTCCCCTGCTACAGATAGGCTGGGATTTCTCCTTGATAAAAATTTCCTTTCATCTGTGTCAACAGAAGCTGCCCTGTTCCTGAATTATGTTCTTGAATAAATAGCCACATAGCCCATGCGTGCGCACGCACACACACACACATACACACACACACACACACACACACACACACACACACACACCACTACCACTGCCACCAGAGGAAACCACCAGACTCAGTTCTGGGGACCGTGAGAGAGCCTGACTCATGGGGAGGGGAATAAAGAGGCATATTTTATGGGCTTCCGTCAAATACAGAATTATAACAAAGACGAGGCTGGCTGATGCCCCGGGTAAACAGGAGTTTAGCAGACAGCCCCAAAACCGCTAATGCAAGCCCTGTGCCCATCCGAGCCTGGCAGATTTACTGTGGTGCATGGGCCCCATGGAACGCCAATACCACCTGATTTATACACCCGGGCAAAAAACCTCCCTCTGTAGCTTCAGAGCTGGTAATTTATCACCACCGTTCATAACCGTATTGATTGCCCTTAGAAAGGAGGTGCTGTATGCATCGCGAAATCTATGTCTACATGTTAAAAGCGTTTCTGTATAAATCTCCCTTAATACTGCGCTGTTTACTGCTTTCATTAAGGTTATGGCAATAACAACTGTATCTCTAAGTAAATCGAAACATTATTTTTCTGCCCGCCTTAGCATGCTCGCTCGATAACTTGGAGCTGGGGCCCAGAGATGCTAAGAAAGGAACCATACCACCTCTCTGCCATCAGCGGGACCCAGTCAGAACCACACGTTCCCGTGCGCCTGCGTTGAGTGCATGCTGGCGTGTGTGTGTGTGTGTATGCATACAAGCGTGAATGTGTGTGTGCCTGGCACTGGTTGGGAATATGATATTAAATGCGCATTTTATCAGCCCTTGAAGCTCCGACTGCCCAAGGATGGCAAGGCTGGAACACACATGGGACACATAGATGTGGGCCCAGAATACGAATTTTCCTCCTTACATTCAGAACAGCAAATGGGTTGAGAGGCTGGCCTGCTTGCCCTCACCTCCCCTTTAGTTGCAAGCATCCAAATGATGTTCGGGTTCTTTTCCTTAAATAATCAGGCCTGTAAACAAACTCCAGGGGCAGGCAGGCTCAGGGGGCAGTTGAAATTTTAAATGGTTGGAATTAAACCTTGTGTCAAATACAATTTATGTCCAGGCTCATGTGCTATTAGTTAACTGGGAGCAGAATCGCGGGGGAACAAACAAACGGAGACAGAACGGTGGGGGATATTAATTGTGTGTGACAACTGGGCTCCAGCGGCCCTCTATCACTGTTACACACTATTACATTTATCATTAGCTCTCACTGAGTCCTTTGCACGGCCGCCAGCCCATCCTGGCCAGGGGAGGAGGCCTGCCAGGCAAGAGAGTGGGGGAGGAAACCCAGTGCCATGCTGAAAAAACAACCTCCAAAAACAACCCTGTCGAACTTGACAGAGGATCAGCCGGATCTGCCTGAAGGCCTACACATCAGCATCTGCTGTCCAGCTCCCACCCAGAAAGAGAGAAAAGAAGAGAGGGGTGGATTTCCTGGCTTCTACTGTCTGATAGACAGCACCAACAGACACCCAGGGCCTCTGTCCCAGGGGCCCACAGCAAGCAAAGTAAATACAACTGGCCTTGTCTCCTTCCCCTGCCATGGCAGAGTGGCCAGTGATTAGCTGCCTGAGCGCTTTCTCCAAACAAGCAGTTTCGGATACCCCTCACCTTTACCCTTCTCTGCCAAAGGAAGGTGGCAGACCTTAAACACGAAGAATACTGCTCTTTTCAGGCAGCTCAGGCTCCAAAGGAGCCAAAGGATGTAGACAAACTGAGCCGGAACAGGCATCGCTCCAGGGAGACAGGCAAGGGAGGTGGGCACACTTGGCTATAAGGGAGGGAGGGCTGGAACTGAGGAAGGTAGGCTGGAGTGCTGCCCCAAGAAGCGAAGCATTGCTTTCTGATGGGGCCTCCATCCTGCCCGTATCCTCCCTCCATCCTGTGCCCCATCCTTCCGAGGAGCACGCTTCACTGCCCGCCTTCTGCCTCTGGACAGTTCCCGCCTCCCCTGAGGACAGTCAGCAGTGTTAGCATTAGAGACCAGCTAAGGAGGAGAGTGTGGGGAGACCCGTGTGTCCACATGCGGCATGCAGCAGGGACCCCTGGAGGGAACCCCGTGTTAGGGGTGGTTAGACACCCGCCAGGAGAGGCAGAGAGCGCATGCGCTCCAGTCCTCACAGTTTATTCTTTCTTTTCTGATACTTTGTCACCATGTCCTGCAAACTGGAAACAGAAAACAATAGTAGGCAGGGAAGCCAAAGGAAGACAGAAAAAAATCAATGGGCAAATGGAGGTGGGCCCCTCAGCCAAGGCCCTCTCTTTCCTCATCAAGAGAGGGCTCTGGTTAGCTGAGACCAGGCCAGGGCATGAGTGATAATGTTGTCCTTAGAACCTGGCTTGGACCACCCCTAGAAGCCATCCCCCACCCCAAGGAGCTGGATCTCTGGGCCACCTAGATCTGCCTGCAGGATGGGGCCTGGCCTGGAGGTGGGAGGAGCAGGTCTGAGGTCCCTCGGGGGCTTCTTCAGGGCCTGGCCTCATCCCTGCATTGCTGGTCTTCTCACTTTGTGACTCTCTCCTCAGCCTGGGACTACAAATCTCTCTCTCCTAAGCCATTCCCCGGGTGGGTTTTATGGGAGAAAATCTCTGGCACAGTAACAAGGCATCACAGCCTTTAAATCTCTGCTCTCCCCAGAGTGGGGCAGGCGCCATCGGAAACACAGCTAAACGGGGGAATAACTCATCTTGAACAGGCAGAGCTAGAGAGCCAGGTCCTTCAGAGGCCTGGGGAGAGAAGGAGAGGAGACCCCTTACCTAGCGTCTAGCCTACCCTTTGCCCCTCAGGCCAGGGTCCAGGCTGGAATCTGATAGCAAGGGGAGGGTGGGTTGGTGGCTTGGTGGGGGACACAGAGGTTGCAACTGTCACCTGGGGCCTCATTACAGAGGTGGTCAAGAAGGCCTCCTTGCTGGCCGTAATGCCACAGAGGCCACTCCTCACCTGTTGATGAGGTCCTCATTCTCATCACTCTCCATCTCATCCTCAATGGCAGCCTGCAGGTCCCCAATGCGCTTGAATGCCAGCTTCAGGTCAGCCTGCAGGCTCTGGTTAGCAGCTTCCAGACTCTCCAGGTCCATCTCCTAGGAGGGAAGGTGGGAAGTCCAGTGTGCAGAGGGCCATTCTCTCCTCCAGCAGCCCCAGATATTTACTTTGTGGGCACCTCAGGTGGGGACTCTGGGTATTGTACAGTCAGGTGTTAGAAGCCTAGGAAATCCAGCCTTCCCTTCTTTTCCCTTTCTCTGCCCACTGGGAGCTGGGCAGTGGATATAGATGTCTACAGCAAGTTTCTCTTAGCCGGCAGGAGCTACCTGGGTGTGGCTGTGAGTTCCAGGGCCACTGGGCTGGTAGGGCCTGGCCTTACCTGATGGAGACTTGGGTGCTACCCTTGGCTCTCCAGCCTGCCCTCAGGACTGTCCTCCTGACATGCTCCTCCCCACTCCCATTCTCTGAACCATGGTGTCTTTGCAATCCCACCTCCTAGACCAGAATGAGGTGTGTAGCCAGTGCTACTCAGGGGGCCTCCACTGTGGGGTCTGGGGAGCAGGAGGCCTACCAGTTCATGCTTCTTGCGGCTCGCCTCAGCCTCCTTCCTGGCGAGCTCACCCATCTCCTCCTTGGTGTCCCGGAGCTGCCGCTGTAGCCTCTTGTTCTGTTCTTTCTCCCGGTTCTCTGCTGCAGCGCGCTGATCCCGTTCCTCAGTCAGCTTCTCCATGTTTTCCTTGAGCCGGCTGGCCAAGCTCTGGGTGGTCAGGTAGAAAGAAAGACCAGCAGGTAGGCCCATGGGCCAGGCAGGGTAGGAGCAGCAGGGTTCTGAACCTTTGGCTAAGCTCTGGTTCTGCCACTCACTGGCTCTGTGGGCAAGCAAGTGAAAACAGGGGTGGGGGGTTCCTTTGCTTTTCTGAAAAATGTGGAGGATGACAACTGTCCTGATGGTCTTTTGAGGATCTAATAAGGCAGTGAATGTCAAGGCACTTCAGAAGAGAAAGTGCTGAGGTCATTATTATCACTAACAAGATTGAGGGAAGTTCTGGGCAGAGCCAGGGCCTATCATGTAAAAGTCTCCTCTGTGGTCAGTAGGACCACGGAGGAGACACTGAACCAATTCAGAGACACTGAACCCAGAAGCCCCAAAAGCTAGATCCTATGCTCAGAGATACTTGGCTTTATTTAGAGTTCCCAGATTAAGAGGAAACTAAGCAGTCATCAGTTTCCAAGCTGACAGCCATCTCTCTAAACCCATGGATCTCTCTACTCCCAGAAATCTGAACATGTTTTTCCTGGACAGGAAGAAGGACACTGAGCAAGAAATGAGCTGGGAGTACAGCGTGTGAGGGAAGGACCCTGCATCTGGATCTAATCCTGCTCTACCGCTGATGGGGACCTCTTAATCCCTGTCTCTAAAGTAACAGACCCAGGTTATAGGACGACTAAGGGCCATTTGTGATTATCACTGATGGGTGTAAACCACAACATTACCTTTCTGAGCAAAAGGTAACCTGAGGGAAGGTCTGGGGCCCAAGAGAAAAGGAGACAAACCTAGCAGGTCGGCCCTATTGCCACCAGTCCAATGGCCTCTTCCGCCTGCCCACTGACAGGTTTGTGACCTCAGGCAACCCATATAACGCTTTCCTGTATGTGAAATGGTGACTGAAATATTGCCAACTGTCTTGGAGCAGTGGAAGGCAGAAAATGAACTACTAAGTTTCTATAACTCTTGCTAGCTCTCATGAGGACTGGGATCCTGTCTGGAGAAGTTCAGCCAGACTCCCTCTTACATCAAGTTTATCAATGCCCTCAGGTGTCCACCTGTTTCCATTCCTCCTCTTGTGCCTGCTCTGATGACTGAGCAGCTGAAGGACAAGGTAGCAGGGATGCTTTTTGGTGACCATGCCCATGAACACAGTTCTGAGGCAGGACGGCTTAAACAAATGTTGATAAGCTTGGGAAGGAGGAGAACTTCCAAATGAGGCAAGAGGGGCATAAACACAGAGAAAGAATTCTGCCTGCCTCTCTCTATCTGTTAGGGCTGGAGCATGTTGGCTTAGGGAGATTGGAGAGAAAGGACTGACGTGGAGAACAGAGATTCCACTGGGAGAAAGGAGGGATAAACAGATAGAGAAGAAAAGAGGTCAAGCACAACAAGAGTGTTGGGGGGGAGGGTTAAAAAAATGAAAAAGAGAGAAGAGGAATGGGAAGAGGAGAAAAGAAGAAAGGGGAAGAGGGTAAGAAAGAGAGACAAGATCAACGAGAGGAAAAATATAAAGGGAAAAAAAATAATAGGTCAGTAACAGAGAAAAATGAATAGAGGCGGAGAAAAAGCAGAGCTGGGAAGGGTGGAAGGAAGGGAAAAAGGGAATGCAAAGGGAAGGGGAGAGGAGGAGAGAGCGGTGAGATGAGAACAGACTTCAACCCTTGGAGCAGTGGCGCCATCCGCTGCATATTTATGACCCTGCCAGAGAGCCAAGTGAGGGGGACAGGCGGGGGGGGGGGGAGGGGGGGGGAGCTCGCGGTGGAGGAAAATATGAAGACGAAAAGCTAAGCTGCTCTGGTCCCTTGGCAGAAAGCAAGCACGGAAACAGAATGTAAAGCAGGCAGGCTCTATGGTGCCCAGAGAGCAGGCCAGGCAGGTGGGAGAAGGGTCCCCGCTCCGTCAGCTGGCCTGGCAGCTTGGCAGAGGCCTCTGAGGAGTGTTCCTGGCCTGCCCAGCCCTGTGGAGCATGCGTGCCTCCAACTACTGGGGCAGCTCTCCCCTGCTTGCTGCGGACCCGAGGCTGAACCTACCTCCAGCCGCTTCACTTGGGTCCTTTCAAACTCCAGACGTGTCTCCAGCTCCCGGATCTTTGCTTCCTGCCTGCTCACTAGGGACTTGTCCACCATAGACTGCTCTAGAAACTCCACTTGGCTCTGTAGGGCTTGTAGCTGGAGTGGAGTGGGGGGAGCAAAGGAAGAAAAAACTGAGCCCAGAAATGGGCGGGGGGGCAAAGTCTGGGGCAGAGTCTGGGGCAGGCGACATCACCATGGTGACCGGAAGGCTGAGGCAGGGAGGCATGCTGAGGGGAAGGTGGGAGGAGGGGGCCACAGGCATCCCTCACTGCCCCAGCGCTTGGCACAGATCTTGCCCTTTGGAGAGAATGGAGAATGCTAAGGACCAGAGAGGGAATAGAAATGTGAAATGAGGCAGCCAAAGCCAAAATGTCTGCTACGGTGATATGGCTGCAAGCCTAGTTCTTCTTGCTAGTTTATATTACTACTTGGAACACAGATGGTAGAGGGACACACTTTCCATACTCTGAGCTTAGGGGACCATCCTCACAGAGTGACCCTGCACCATCTCTATCAAGGGAGTCCCCAGTGCCCACCTTCTCCTGCAGCTCCTGTTTCTCCTTGTTGGCTTCCTCTAGCTGAGCTTGTAGATCACTCATCTGTGCCAGGTCCCTGGAAGCCTGAGAAAACGGTGAGAACATGGTGTACAGGGTCCCCCTAAACACAAGTCCAGGGCCCCCGCTTCCACTGAGGGCCTGGGCACCCTGACTCCCACACTGTAGCCATCCTAAAAAAAAGTGGCTAAAAGGGGGACCCAGAAGGTGACCCAGAAGAGCAGTGACTGGTGGGTTGCATGGTGGGACACTCCTGAGGAAGGGATACCTGAGCCACTGCAGCCTTGTGCTTCTTCATCAGCTCATTCATGTCCTCCTGATCCTCTTCTAGTCGGTTCTGGATCTCATTCTTCTCACGCTGAAGGCGGCTCAGCTGCTCCTCCAGCTGGATGAAGGCAGAGACAGCTCAGAGGGCAGCAGGCCTGGCATGCCTGAAGGCCCCAGGTGGCAAGTCCAAACCTGCCCCCATGCCACCTCCTCTAGGTAGGGGTGGCAGTCAGGTGGGGAGATGATGATGGGCTGGGTCACTGGCTGGAGTGAGTTCCAGGACCAGTGATACCAGGGAGCTGCCTGACATGCTCTGGGTAGGGAGAGGAGGGAAAGGGCTGTCTGGGCAGGATAGGCAGGCCCTTGGCTTCTGTGCTAAATGACAGCTGCTTTCTGGCAGCTCTTTTGAGGCTAATGAGAAGACAGAAAAATTCTTCCCAGAACAAATGACCCGACATCCTGGCACTATCAACCTAGCCCCTGACCTATGTGTACTCTGCCTGCTTCAGGCCCCAGAGAAGGACCCTTCAAGGTGATGATGACCCCTGGCTTGGATTCTCATTTCCCCTGGGTCATCCAGCCCCCACAGCCAGTCCACTCTTGGGGGAGGGGAAGAGACAGCCAACAGCAGCTTCAGGAAATGAATGAATCTATTAGCCTGTAATTCCAAACCAAAATGACTGCGTTGGCTCCTTCTCTGCCCCATCCATCTTGTTACTGGGCTGTGGGGAGCTGGGGAAGCCTCCGCCAAGAAATTTATTAACTCGGATTTAAATAAAATGGTAATTTTATAACAGCCTTTTTTAACACAATTAAGGAATTTGAATTACTCACCTGAAAACTGCTGAAGAGCACAAATGTCAGGAGGATAAATCAAGCCCATGAGATTGGCATCTCTGGGCAGCAGGGTGACTAGCTAGGGGGCCATGAAGCCAACGGCCAAACCCAGCCTCCTCCCTTGCCCCATTTCCAGCCCAAGGAGGTACCCGTGGCCGCATCCCGGTAGTGAATTCTCTGCCGATGGATGGGCCGTGGGAGAGTGGGGAATTAAAAGAGAGGCATTAAATAAGAGCTCTAATTAGCTGCCGCTTGGGCTTGTCAGTGGGCTGGGCAGGGGGAGGGGAGGGAAGCTGAGCCATCCCATCCTCTTATTGGTGCTTCTGCTAATCTCCAGGCACCTGTTTACATCCCTCAGCCACATTAGCTGCCTTTATTTATGGTGCTGGGGCCTGTGGCCAAGTGGCCAAGCTCCCGAAAGCAGGTGGTTAAACAGGGAGATGGGCCTTGGATGGCTCCCTCCTCCAGGGCCTGTGCTCTGAGTGGAGAGAGGCAGAGGATAGGAGACCACTGTCTTTGCAGAAAGCCCTGTCATGAAGAAACCCATCTGGGGTGAAGGCAGCCACTGTCATGATTCTGTTTTCCCTCCCCCCAATCTCTGCCATGGACACCCGGACCCTTACCGCTGTCTTGGCCTTGACGATGTCATCAATCTGTAGGTGAAGGTCTTCGATCTCTACCTCCATTGCTTTCCGTGCTTTAACGGCTGCTGCACAAGTGAACTCTGACTCCTCCAGCTGGACACAGAGCCACCCCACCCCAGGGAGAAACATCAGCCACTCCCAGGAGGCAGGAGGGATGTGCAGGGTGCTCAAAGGGCAGAGGGGGCCCAGATGCTCTCTTCCTCCTCTACTCACTTCAGACCCAAGGCCACAGCCATGCTGTGGTGCACACACAGGCATTCCTCCCACAACAGGGGTGTGGGCACCAGGCCATGCCCACACCACCCCAGGGTTTGGCAGTCAGGTTGCACAACATACAAAGACCCTGGGGGCTTTGGTTGCTACAGAGGACTTCTCCCCACATTCCTGTCACTCTCCTTCCCAAGAACTCAAGAACCCATGGGAAGCGAGAGAGATATTAAAAAAAAAAAAACAACTAAAAACAAGCTCCCTTGTTCCTGGAACCAATAACTTCCTTTCAGTAAAGATACCTGGTTCTTTAGCTGGGCGATCTCCCTCTTGCTGGGGGCGTTGTTCTTCAGGTGGTCCAGCATGATCTGGGCATCTGCCAGCAGGGCCTTGGTGCGCTTCAGATCTTTCCGCAGCCGCTTCTCTGACTCAAAGTCCCGCTGGCTCACCTGGTAGACACCAGCAGTTGGGACTCTGGGCTTTACCACAGGGCCTCCTCCTGTCTTTCCCAAGTCCACTCTTCATCCCTGCCCTCATTCTCAGGGTCACCCAAATGAGCAAGAATACTGAATATGCCAGGATCACACCAACCAACATACATTGGCCTGGGTGTGCCAATGTACGGGGATGTCCCCATCCCATAGGTGATAGACAGCCCCAGAGCAGCACAGGTGGGTACTCTAGAGCTCTCCTTAACCTCACCCATCCCAGCTTCTTGGCCCCAAGACTGCCCTCTCATCCCCAGGCTGGTGGGACAGGCAGATGGCGGGCCCCTATACCTGGTCGCTCAGTGCGGCAAGCTTGCTCTCTAGCTCCCTCTTCTCCCGCAGCGCCTTCTGCTTGTCTTCATACTCTTCCTCAAGCTGCACTTCCATCTGCTTTAACTGGAGTGCCATGGGGAATGGAGACCAGGGTCAGGCAGTCCCCTTCCCTGATGGGTCTCCCACCGCAAGAAAACAGTAGGGCAGGGCAGAGCATGGGTGACCCCAGAGAGGTCAGAACCCAAACTCCAAATTCCTAGAATCTCACAGAAGCTTAAGAGGACAGGATGGCAGATCACACAGCTACCTGGGCCACAGTAAAACTCATTGCAGAGTGAGGACCTGTTGGGCCAGGCTAGCTGGTGATGGACACCCCCAGATCAGGACAGGTAGACAGAGTCTGTAGGCTCTAAGGGACACATCCCAGCCCATGCAGGTATTCTGAGAAGAGATTCTAGGTCTAGAATCTCAGTGGAAGATAGGGTGGCTAAGGCAGGGAAACAAAGCCCCTCACTCTAAAGTGGTTACGGAGCAACAGGTGTTTATACTGGTAAATAAGGGCCCAGACACCATACCTTCTTCTGACATGACTGCCGGGCCTCCTCGACCTCCTCATCCCGGCTCTCCATCTCCTTGGAATGGGTCTGTCTCACCCGCTCCATCTCCATCTCTAGACGCAGCTTGGCCTGGAGGTGATTGGGAGTTGGGCCTGGGTTTTACCTTAGGAGCAGGGAACATCTCTGCCACCAGTTCCCTTTGCTTGCTCACATTTTTGCTCTAGTGGCAGCAGGATTCTCCAGAGAAGCTGGATTCCCTGACTAGATGTCTGGCACAGGCCCAGGGAGAGACTGCTGGGGTTGGGGACAATCCTGCAGCTTTTCTACTTGGTCTGCAGGCTCTAGCTCCCTGAATGGACTTGGCAGCTCAGTGGCAGGCTGGGTGAGCTCATGGCCTGCTGGCTGCAGTGCCTCCTGAGCCCCTCACTACTAGAGCTCAATCAAGATTTGTTTTTGAAAAAGCTTAACTGTCTTCACACTGTGGCTGGCACAGATCCTGGGCTCACTCAACATTTTGTAAGTGAATAAGTGAAGAGGTGAATGAATAAATGAATGTGGATCTTGCACTCCTTTGGCCCATACCCTGGGTTAGTGGTGGGATGACAGTGGTTCCTGCCATGCCTCCTCCCTCCCTTGGCCAAGCCTCAGGCACCTGCTCCAGCATCTGGATGGTCCCCGCCTGCTCATCTAGCTCCTCTTCCTGATCCTTGACTTTGGCCTCCAGGTCCCGGAGCTGCTTCTTGACCTTGGCCAGAGAGGCCTCGTCCTTAGACTCTTGGGAAGAAATGTCCTGGAGCTCAGCCTCCAATGAGACGACTTTCTGTGTGAATCCCGCAATGTCCATGTCTTTTTCCTGGAGCAAAAGAGAAGATGAGGATGGCGCAGGGCGGGTCCCAGCCTCTTGGGGGGATGGGACATGGAAGGTGGCACCACATACCTCCAGTTGCTGCTTCAGGCTAAAAGCTTCAGCAAGAAGCATGTCCTTCTCTCGCTGCAGCTTCTCCCGCTGCAGCTTCTCCCGCTGGGCCTCCTCATGCGCTTGTGAGAGCTCACTGTCAAACCTGTGAGGGAGCATCGTGACCTCCTCAGGTACAGGTGGAGTTGGGGTCCCCCACACAGAGACTGCTGGGAAGTGGTACCCCGTATTTGGATGAGGCATAAGCAGGGTTGGGGGGCATATAGCCCTAACTTTGGGACAGCAGTGAGGTGGGAGTGATATTCAGAGGTAATAGGTCAAGCTACTGAAGCCCTGCTGAGTAGCCATGCCTTGGTCTGGGGCATTTCATTAAAGAGGCCCTTTCTGTGGGGTCTGCTCCTGGGAAAAAGGCAGACAGACTCTCTTCTTTGGAGTTAAGTCTCTACCTTTGCCATTTCAAAAGATCAAAGAATGAGGAGCCAGGGTGAGGGCAGAGTGGGCATGGGAATGGGTAGGAATGGACGTCCTGCCTCATCCTGCTCACATCTCACAATTCAACTCAGCCTCTGTGCACTTGGCTGCTGGCTCCTGACCCTGACACTGGGCATCTGCCTTTGGCCAGGGCCACTTGCCCCAGCAGTACCTAGGTCACCACCAGGACACCCCACACTGGGTTGGAGGCCAGCATTCCCGCCAGGCCCAGCTGGCAGCGTGCTTCCACAGGCACACAGTCGGGGGGCCTCCTTCTCCACTCCTCACTTCTCAGCCTTCCATTTCCCGCCCAGTGACTCTAAATAAGGAGCAAATTGCTGAAATCCCTCTTAACACCTTCTCTGAATAGCTAATCAGGTTCCTGTGGAAATTGAACACCTCCCCCCAATAAAAAAAGAAAAGAAAACTCCGGGCAGCTGAAACCTAATAAGTTGCCCAGCAGGGAGTGTGGTGACATGGTAACTAGGCCAAGCTGGCACTGTCATTAGGGTGCTCAGGATGGGGGTCCAGCAAGGGTGCCAGTCTTTGGATAAAAGGGCAGAGTAGGGGTAAAGATAAGAATGGGGGACATGGATCATGTGCTGGGAGGGACAGAAAATCTTCCTACTTCCCCTCACTCTCCTCAGAGTGACAGCCAGTAGAGAAGGCAGCAGGGAGTCCAGGAGGCTCAGGGTGACCCTGGTAGTTGGGAGCTGGGAGGGCTCCACACTGCCCCCTCACTCCCGGGGCAGGGGGTGTGTCTGCCCTTCACAAAGGCAACTGATGCCTCTGCCAGAAGCCCTTCAGCAGAGGGGAAATGGGCACTGTTCCCGCTCCCTAGGGCACCCTGCTGTTCCCAGGGTGTGTGGGCTCCTCGGTGCTGCTAATAAAGGCGTCCCATTCCCATCCCCAGCCAGGGAAATTAATTTAGATTGGATTTTCTCCTGTGAGGGCTGCCCCCCTCCTTTGTGTCATTACCATAATGAGATGGAAGTGGCACGGTAGTTTAACGACATTCGTCAGGAGAGTGTGTTTGTGTAGCTGAGGCAAGTGAGAGCAACGCAGACAGAGCCGGGTAGGGGCAAGGGGCAGGGACAGGGATGAGGTGGTTCTGCATGGGGCCTGGCTAATGCCAGTCCTCACTAGGCATGGGACAGGGTGACAGGAACACACTGGGAGGAGCATATCTGAGCAGAGGCCTGTGCAGGCCTTCAGTGTGGGGATCTGATCCAAGATATCGCTGGAGGCAGGAGTGAGTCCCCATTCACATGCCAGGACCAATGACCATGCAGGCCAGGTTCCTGGTCAAATTCGGGTCCTTTCCTCCCTGAAAGGATGAGGGAACCCTATCTGTAGTCACTCTAGAAGACTCTCTGAGCCCAGGGCAGGGGGCCACCCACCTCCTCTGCTTCTTCTCCAGCTCATGGTTGCGGACTTGCTGGCCCTCCAGGTGCAGCTTGGTGTCCTGCAGCTCAGCTGTTAGTCGCTGGCACTTCTTCTTAAGTTGCTGCAGAGCCCGCTGGCTTTCATCACTATCTGCCTGTAGGTCCCCAAGCTAGAGGACGAGATGAGGTACAAGGTCAGCAGCCATTGAAAGACTCATAAGTATTGGTGGAAAGAGGTGAGGGAGATAGATGGAAAAGAGGAAGATCCCAGGATGAGGGATGAGGTGCGGGAAACTAAGATGCCCCAACAGTAGCTTGCTCTTGGTTGTCCCTGCAGGACAGGCCAACATGCCCACCCTATTCTTCCTGAGGCCTGCCTGCCTCGAGCCACTCACTGGGCTGACACTCACTGGTGCTGAGGCCCCAGCCCTCTCAAGCACAGACTCCTGCTCCCTGGCCAGCCTCACCCGCCTCTCCAGCTGCCTCTTGCTCTGCTGCTCCACCTCCAGTTTGTCTTCTAACTCCTGCTGGAGCCGCTTCTTGGTGAAGTCCACTTCCCGCACGGCTCGCTCATACTTTAGCCGCCACTCGCCCCCTGTGGGGTGGGGGGCAGATAAGGGAGGACAGAAGTGCTGAGAATCCCCAAGAAGGGGCAGAGGGGAAGGAGGGGCAGGAAGGAGCCATGGGCACTAAAAGGGAGAAGACTAGAGGAGGGTGCTGTGGT
Source organism: Marmota flaviventris (assembly GCF_047511675.1). Classification (NCBI taxonomy): domain Eukaryota; kingdom Metazoa; phylum Chordata; class Mammalia; order Rodentia; family Sciuridae; genus Marmota; species Marmota flaviventris. The sequence continues at coordinate 34,486,420 of NC_092514.1, read as the reverse complement.
GACATGTGCTGACCCCTTCCTAAGGACTGTCAAGATGATGGCCCTCAGACACTGTCATTATGGTTGTTAATCCCTGTACTTATCAGTACCTCTGTTTTCTCATCTACTTATTTCAGTCCTATAATAGCCCTCAGAGGGGAGACAGGCCTGGACAAGGGGCACAACTGCCCAGGGGTGGGTATCTCTCAGGCCACTGCTCAGCTCCTCTGTGTCAGACCCACCTGCATCATCATCATCCACTTCCCCGTTGATCTCAGCTGCCCGGATGAGCCGGGCCTCCATCACCTCCATCTCCATCACTTCCATTTGCTTCTTCAGTGCATCATACTGGGTCTGCAGGAGAGGGGATTATGAGGTGTACATCCTGACCCTCCCCTAGACCCACTCACACCCTGACCCCCAACAGACCACACGCTTACCCAGGGCAGACGGGGATCTGAGCCAGTGGAGAAGATGCCAACTGGCCTTGAGGGAGCAGACTGTTGCAGTCACTAGCCTTCAGGGCTCACCCTGGCCCTGCCCTTACCTGCAGCTCCTTCATTTCCTTCTCAGCTCGGAGCCTCTCCGCTGTCTCTGCGTCCAGCAGCTGGGAGGCGGACTCTCCCGTGTTACGTTCATCTGTCAGCTCCGATGTCAGCTCTGAGATCTGGGGTTGGGGGAGGGGGGTCACTACCCAGGTGAAAAACCTGCCTCACTCAGCCAGAATTGCAGGGGAACTTCTGAAGGCCGGGGCGCCCTAGATGGTGGGCCGTTTCTCTGGTGCCAGCAGTCACTCACCCGGGTCTCCAGCCGGTCACTGTTGAGCCGCAGCTCGTTTCGCTCCTTTTCCACCTTCTCAAGCTTGCTCCGCAGCTGTTGGATCTCCTCCTAGGGTGAAGCAAGGAGGACAAAGTGGGACACTCTGAGGAGCTGGGGCCCAGGGTCTGTATACCTGTGTCAAATAAAGCTGATGAAGCTCAGGTCTGACCAGGACATGGGGAAGGCACATTCTCAAAGGAAGAGTTGTGGCTCCTGTTCCTAGGCCCTTCCCTATAACCTGAGGATGTCAAGATTCCATCCTAAAAGGCTACCCAATGGGGGCTGGGGTTGTGGCTCAGCAATAGAGCGCTTGCCTGGCACGTGCGGGGTCCTGGGTTCGATCCTCAGCACCATATATAAAACAATAAAATAAAGGTAATATGTCCAACTGAAAAATAAATATTAAAAAATAATGGCTACCCAGGGGCCCTAGCACAATCCCAGAGGGAACCTGCTTGATGGGCATAGTTAAGAACACTGGACACCAGCTCATGGGACATAGAAACATCTTGGAGCCCAAGATAAACCCTTTCACAAGTGGGTTCTTTGCAGTGACCTAGCCGTGCCCAGGTGGTTGCTTACGTCTTTGTTGCGAATCTGCTCCTCTGACAGCTGTACTTCGATGAGGGGTCGAACAGTGGTAAAGAGCTTCCACCAGGGCCAGTCCTTCACCCCTTTGTTCTTCTTGATGTTCTTTTGTACACAGCGAATGGCCAGGTCCTGGATCTGCAGTTGAGGTGAAGATGGCTCTCAGTCCCCTGGCCAAGCCTGGTCAGGGAATTTACCCACCACCAACACAGCCCCTGGGCCTACTCCTCTGGCCCCCTGACCCAGAGTCAGACCTTATCCATCCCCACCTTGCCCCCTGCCTCCCTCCATCTCTCAGAGAGTGGGCAGCCTGGGAGCACCATACTGGGCACTAACCACTCCACTGTCATTAGGAATAATTTCATCTGCTTTATTTGCTGCCTGATTATTTCTAGCACCCTGGCCTAGCTGTGCTATAAAACCTAATCTTGCTGAAACACAAGAGGCGGCAGTGCTGGCTGTTTTATGGACTTGCTAATAAGAAAAGGAGTCGCTGACACAGCTCCTTAATCTTCATGGAGCAGCCCATGATCCAGAGCCCACCTTTGCCTGGGCCCTACTTCCCACCCCCCCTCTACTGAGCCCTCCAACCAGGATGCATGGTCCTGCTGCTGGGCATACCAGTGTGCTCCCCACCCTGGCCCAGGGCATGGTGCCCTTGGGAGAGGGGTTCATGTTGAGCTTGAGACCCATGGGAGATCCCACGTAGCCATGGTGCCTCTTCCTCAGGTGAAAACCCATAAGCTCAAGATTTCCTGTCCTACATGTTTCCTGCATTCCCACCTCCCCCAGAACTCAGCTGTGCCCATGTAGGGTGGGGTGTCCACAGAGAAGCACCTTTCTCTTCTTGAAGTGCTGGCGGGCGAGGTAGCCCCTGCAGGCCGCCTGGAACAGGGTTAGGTGTCTACTGGTCTGCTCATCCCGCTGCTCCTCCAGTCGCGCCAACGTGCCTGCCCGGAAGAACACCTGTGGGGGAAAAGCAGCCAGGTAAACACCTGAGACTGGTCAGGACAGCCCAGGGAAGGAAAGGGAGGCAAGGTGAGGAGCTGGAGGGGTAAGTAGCTGGCACAGGGAGCCGGCAGGTCAGGAAGTGTGGCCCCTGGTTTGGGAAGAGCCTGAAAATCCACTTTGTCCAAGAGAGGAGGGGAGGAGCAAGAAGGAGCAGGAAGCAGCTCGGGGAGGGTGAGTGGGGAAGGGCCAGGCTGGGATGGGGAGGATTTGAACCCGGAGGAGGAGCCAGGTAGGAAATCAAAGACAGATGAAAGGCTGGGAAGCCAAAGGGAAGACACCTGGGGCAAGGAGGGAAATGAAGCCATCACGGGTCAGACAGGGAAGAGACACCTTTCAGCCACATCGGTGGCTGTCAATGCCCCCTATGCCAGGCTTTACTATTGATCTTAACCACTGGCTCCAGGTGCCTGGGACCAGGTGAAGAGGATGGTGAAGTCTGGGTGTGGGATGGTCCAGGAAGAAGGGGGATGGGGCGGTGGGAAGCTCCTGTCCTTCTCGCCCTGCTGCTCAGTTTCATTCCAGAGGTGTCCTCTCATGTACCAATGCTCCACCCCCCACACACCCAGGTTTCAACTTCTCATGAAGAAGCCAGTGAGGTGGGCGGGAGTTGGCTCTGTCAAGGGACTCGTCATACAGGTTTGGGGGCTGGAGGACAGAGAGTAAGGAACCAGCTGGACACCCCCACACCCAGCCTTTCGGCTCACTCCTTGCTGCTCTGAGCTGGGGCTAGGTAAAATTTCCCTACAAAGAGAAATGGGGACGGGGATTGGTCAGGTGAAGAGAGACTCCGGTGCCCTTGAGAGGGCAAAGAGATACACCTGGTATGTGTGGACCTACACCTGGCTCAGAACACGGAAGACTCCCTTTTTGTAGGGGCAGAGAAGATAGGAATTCCACAGGAAACCCAATTTATGAAAATGTACTCGGAACCATAGGGATGAATCCCAAGACCCTCTTTGGGAAAGAAATGGGAAGAGGGCCTAAACTTTCTGCTGAGGAAGCTTTGCCTCTGGCAACTTCACAGAAGCCTCATCCCAGAGTCTGGTCTTGGAAAAAGCTAGCTCAGGCCTTTGTGACACTTCCCCAAATCTCACAAGGGAGGGCTAAGTGAAGTCTCCCATGGGTCTCGAGCTTAACATGATCCTAAATTTCCCATAATGTGTGAGCCTGAAATTCCAGTGAGAGGGTGGGGAGGGAATATCCAGTTCCCCCCGGAGGTGGGCAAACATGTTTGGTTAGCACACACAGCCATCTCTATGCCAGGGCAAGAGGGAGATGCCAGCACAGGGGACAGAGAATGACCCAGAAACATAATGAGCAGAGAAAGAATGGTTCTGAGCTACAGCAGTGAGCTTCAAATCTCTTTTGGACATTCCTGGGGCCAAGAGTCCCTCTGAGTATTAGGTGAAAGCTCACGGCCATTCACACAAATCTTACAATGTCAGGAGGCTTTCAGGCTGCCCAAGTCCTTGCCTGAAACCTCAGGACCCTCTGGGTTCGTGTGAAGACCCCTCCTCTGAAGACTGATGACCACACAGGGAGTTGTCCCCCATCAGTTGATACAACCCACAGCCTATAAGACTGGAGCCTTCTCACCCAACCAGGTGTGAGCAAACACTCAACCTTGCCCCCAAGCTGTGCCCCCAAGACTGGGCCCTGGGGCTCCCCTGCCTTAGCTGGGCTTTAGGGAGGACTCAGGATGGAAGGTCTGAGACACCAACCAGAAGAGGATCAGTCTGTACAGGCCCACTCCTGCCTGGGATATGCCTAGGAACCTGGAAACCTGTTTGGAGGGGTACCACCCGTCCCAGTGTCACCCAGCAGCTGTGCGGCTGGCTGAAATGGCTGTAGACTGTGGAAAATCCTGAGTGTGAGCTTACCTCTGAGACACCAAGCAGCCTAGGGCATGTCCTCAACTGCAGGCAGCCCCAGAGAGGAAGCCCAGCTGAAAGTCCCTGGGCCTAAGAAAAGCCTGGGAAGGGGGGTGACCAGAGAGAAGGAGGTGACAGAACAGAGACCAAAGGAGGTGAAAGACAGAGACCAAAACCAGAAATGACAGCAAAAGAGGGTGGGACCACCAACAGACACAGGACAAAGAGAGAGACAGGAACAAACAGGATCAGAAAGTAAGAAACAGAGAGCAGCAAGGATTGCTGAGGCCCAAAGGAAGACAGAAAGCCAAAGATGGCAGACGGGAAGCCACAAAGACACAAGGATGGAGGGAAAGGGATTCACAGTGAGGAAGGGTAGGAAAACCAAGACCCTGACTCAAAATGCAGAAAGGAAGGACCGAGAACAGAGGGGACAAGTAACACACAGTACCTCCTTCCACCTTCCACTCCCCAAGAGGCTCTGGGGCCCAGAGTTCCTTCCCTCTCTGCTGACAGAAGGATGGGCCCAGAACTGGCTCCCCACTGCCCTCCCTTCCACCTCAACCCTCAGAGCACATACACCAATGCTGCCTGTCCAAGTGTCCCTGTCTGGGGAGAGGGACGTGCAGGGCTCTCTGCCTGTGGAAGGAGCGCTTGGCTGACCCTCTGGTGTGGAAGACAGCACACTGCACCCAGGGCTGGGTGTGACTGCCTTTTATCATCACATTCCATTCAGATGAGGAATCTGGCCTGTGGGCAGGTGGTAGCAGCACTGCTTCTCCGTGTCCTGCTTGCTCTTCTCAACCCTGGCAGCCCTAGAAGACTCTCTAATGGGGGCTCTGCCCTCTGGGGCACTCTCCCTACAGCCTTTCAGTCTCCTGGCCCACTTCCTCTGAGTCCAGTCCTTCTGTCCCTCCACTCCCCACACAGGACTCAGGCTACCTTCCAACCCACTCCCTCCTGACACCAGAGCGAGCCCTGTTGTCCAGAGGGCAGAGAGTCAAGGTTGCTGCCCCTAGAATACCTACACCCCTGGCTCCTGGCCCTGAAGTGGGCACCTTGCAAGAAGCAGCAGCCTCTGAGAGTCTGTGCAGTTTGTGAGGCAGGACTCAGAAGGGTGCCGGGAAGATTTCTGAAGACTGACTGAGGAGGAGAGAGAACAGGAGGAGAGGAGCAGCCACCTGACAAAGGCCACCAAGGAGAGAGGACCTGACTACCTTCCTGTAGAGCAACTCACCCGGCTCAGGCCCATGCAGCAGCTGCTCTTCTCCAGGTCCAAGGACTCCAGGAGCTCCTCCACCGCCTGAGAAGAGAGGCCTGGGTCAGGAGGCCAGTTCGTGCCTCCCCAGCTCCAGATTCAGCCCTCCCTTTCCTCCTCCCGGCAGTCCATTATTTATTCCTACAAGCCCTTCCGGTGGGCTTCTGCAGTGTCGGAGACTGTGTTTGACTCTGGGGATGCAGAGGTGACTACAAGAGGAACAAACTGTCTTTCTGGGGAGTGAGACAAGGGAAATATATAGAGAAGGAAGCATCGAAGTCCTGAAAGGCACCATGGAAGAGGCATTGTTTGGGCTGAGAATTTAGATACATGTAGAATTAGCTAGAGAAAGGAGGGGAGAGGGCAGTTTAGGTAGTGCTACTAGCAGGAGCAAAGGCCTGGAGCAAAGGTGGCAGAATGCTCTGGGGAAGCTCCACACACCTCGGCAGAATGCTCTGGGGACGCTCCACACACCTCACAACACCTGGAGTGAAGGGGTGACCAAGGAGGTGTGTAAGGTGTGTAAGGAGGAAAGGAGGCTAGAGTTTGCCTCAAAGGCAAGAGAAGAGGGAAATGCAGGAGATGCTAAGGAGAGGGAGCTCCCTAACATAAGAAGACAGGGGAGGAGGGCACAGAAGGAGGAGGAATCTAGGGCTACCGCTGGGGTTGCTGACTTATGTAATGAAACAGATAATGGGGTCACTCCCAAGGCAGGGAACACAGGGAAGAAGTGGGTTTGGGAGGAGAGAGAATGAGTTTGGTTTGAACATGCTGGGTTTGAGGTGTAAGAGGAACACAGATAGAGAGGTTCAAAAGGCGGCTATGAATGGCTTGTCTGGAGCTCGGGAGAGAAGCCTGGGCTGAGGTATCGATCTGGGAGTCATCAATATATATGCGGTAATTGAAGTGATGGGTGTGAATGAGGCTGTCCAAGAAGAGGGAGTAGAATTGAAAACAGATACAGCCAAGAAGAGAGTATTGGAGAGAGAGAGAGACCTCACTGAGGGGGTGAGTAGAAGTGGAGCAGCTCCACGGGGATGAGAACAGAGATGGGGAAACTAGGAGTGGCTACAAAGAAGCGAGCAGAGATGGTTTCAAAAAGAAGAGAGCCATTAGCAAAGTCACTTGTTGCCAAGAATTCAAGTGACTGAAGGATTGATTCTGGCAACATGGAGGGAATGAGAAGATGAGAAAATCAGTCCCAGGGTACCAAGGAGAGGAGACCAGGCAGCTGTGGTAAAGAAATGGATGGTGGCTGGGGTGAGGGCTCAGGAGAGGAGTTTATTGTTGTTTTTTTAAATTTTTTGGAACGGGGATTGAACTCAGGGGTACTTAACCATTGAACAACATCCCCATCCCTTTTTATTTTATTTTTTTAAATTTTGAGACAGGGTCTCACTAAGTTGTTTAAGGCTTTGCTAAGTTGCTAAGGCTGGCTTTGAACTTGTGATCCTCCTGCCTGAGCGACCCCCATCTCTGGGATTACAGACATGTGCTACCACTCCTGGCAGAAGTAAGTATTGATGGTACAGGACAAGGGAGAGACAGAATGTAGGCCAGCCTGAGAGGCTTGACAGAGATTCCTTTCAGAGAACAAGTCTACAGAATGTTTCTTCACAGGGCAAGAAGAACTGAGAGAGGCTGAAGCATGAGAGGAGTTAACATTGATGGAATGGTCCCTGGGGGAGAGATGGATTCCAAAGCACAGAGGAAGGAACTACAAAAGAGAAGGGGTACTCTCCCACCAACACAGGAGGGGTGGGTGGGGGGAAGGAAGCAGAAGAGAAGTTTGAAGATGATAGGAGGAAGAGCTTGATTCTATTGGAGTTTGAAGGCAAGATTACAGGAGGGTTGGGGAAGATTTTTAGGAGAAAGACAAAGAATAGAATAGCAGGTAAGGATTTGGGGGTTAGGGCCAGATAAAGATGGGACAGATGGAAGACTTGCCGGGCCACCCTGAAGGCCCACCTAAGGCTGAAGACCATAAATCTGTAGGAATTCAAGTCTACATGGTTGTATCATTTTCTCCCACAACCTTTGGGAGTTTAAAATGAAGAGTGTAGTGCACAAAGGCTGGCCTCTGGGATGGGGGTTTGGCAGAGCAGGTACCATGGAAGGCTCAGGAGAGCTGGGGGTGATAAAGGCTGAGTGAATGGCAAGATGGACCATGGCTTCAAGGCTGAAAGGGAAAGGGAAAAAAATCAGAAAAGAATTGAGAGAATAGAGAGAATGGAGTGGGGTCCAGAAATTAGAGGTCTTGATGACATCAAAGACCAGTTGTCCTAAGAGGAAGAGAAGAATGAGAACCATAGGTAGGAGGTTGTATTCAGAGAAGGCCACGCTGGAATTTAAGATTTTGGAGGTGAAGCATTTCCAGGGATGGCAAGGTGCAGGGTGTAGCCATGAGTGGGAGACTGGAATGGGAGTCAAGGGCCAGTGAGGGGGAAATGAAGGGAAGAGAGGGAGATGGGCAGAGGAAAGACAGTAGAATGAATCCAACATAACTTCCCTATGTTCATACATGAATACATGACCAGTGAAACTCCACATCATGTACAACCACAAGATGGGATCCTAATTAGAATAAGTTATACTCCATGTATGTATAATATGTCAAAATGCACTTTACTGTTATGTATATCTAAAAAGAGCAAATAAAAAAATTTTTTTTAAAGGGACAGTAAGAAGAGGGTATGAGACAGGTCACACCAAGGTCTTCTAGGACACTGGCAGCTCTAAGAATGGAGCAAAGGTTTTTGAGGGCTCTATGATTGTGGGTCTGTGACTCAGAGGTCAAGGGGAGGGGGCACTTGGGGAACATCTGGGCATCACTGTGGGGCATCCTTCCCATTCTGCAGGGTACCCTCCTTTTTAGGGAAGCCTCCTAAGGTTGGGGTGCCCTCAGAATAGTGCTGGGTAATTGAGGCCAATACAGAGGGAAGGAGGGTTCCTCTGCTCAAGGAGCCCTCTGGCTGCCTGAGGAGCTGCCCCTGGGGGTCAAGGTTATAGCCTTGAATGACAGAGACCACCCCCCTTCTGTAGTTATGAATTTATCAATCTTGGCTGGTAAGAGGCCCAGCAGCCTCACACTAACCCAAGCACCAAGGAGGTCTTGCCATATCAACCTTGCTCTTAGGAAGAGCTGGCCCCAGTCTCAGACAGCTTCTTGATGCAGGGACCAGATCCATGAACAATAAAGCTGAGGGATCTACGTGTTATCATTAGGGCACCCAAAGCACCTAATCAGCCAACTGGGAGACCCTGGCCCTGCTCACTCTTGGATAATTGCCTGGCTCACCAGAGAGCACACATCCCCAGGTTCAGCCTCCAGGGAGGATAACTCCTCTCCAGTTACTACAGACATATCCCACACTGCCTTCTCCACTACACAGTGTCCCTGTCTTAACCCTTGCTGACCAAAACCAGGAGCCTGAGCAAAGGCAGACCCACTGTCTCCAGAGGAGGAAGGGCAGATGGGTCTGGGAAGGGCAGCTGCTTAGAGGGGTCTGAGCGAGTGAGAGGGGTCTGCAGGTGGTCTGGGAACCTAGGCCTACCCTCTTCTCATCCACCACAATGTAGTTACGCCCGTGTTTCTTTGTCAGGTGTGGGGCCAGGACATCAAAGCGACGGCGGAACTCAGAAAACACCATGTGGTCAGGATAACCTGGAGAGAGAGAGAGAGAGAGAGAGAGAGGACATGGCCCACAGTAAGGTCTTTAACAACTTGCCTCCTCCCAGCATGGCCCAACAGTCACTGGTGCCAGGTGGGGAGTCACCTAAAGGGGAGAAACTGCAGGGGTGGGGAACCTGCAGCTGAGACAGGCCCAGAAAGGACAGTTGAAGGAGAGGAGGCCCAGAGGACCATCAGAGTTGCTCCACACCAGGACAGAAAGATTAAAAAGGGTTAAAGTAAGGGGGATCAGGTGGCACTAACCACCTGGAAGGACGGGTGAGGGGACCTGGGTAACTTCTAGGATGCTTTGCAGCCCTCCAAGTGTAAAACTCCATGATGATGCAGAGACCAACGCCTTGAGGACTCACTCAATAAGAAAAACAACAGGACACCAGATTGTAACTGACACAAGGGCTTGGAATCCTGGCCCTGCCTCTTACCAAAATGTGACCTTGGGCCAATCATTCCACCTCTCTGAGTTTTACTTTCTTTACCTTTAAAAGGGGCCCTAGCACTTATACTGCACGGTAGTCATGGAGACTAAAATGAGAAAATATGTAGAAAACACAGCTTGATGGGATACTCAGTAAAATATTCCTTTCCTTTCCTTTCCTTTGTTCTGCTGAAGCAGGATGTCAAATAGGGCTCTGCTCCCTGTCCCCACCCTGACCTTCAGCCCTAGGCCAGGTGGCCAAAAACACTAGTAGATATTCTTTCCTTAAAGAATGTCTGGGCTTAGAGTCAAGGGAAGGGTGAGAGGCTTCTGGCTTAAAGCAAGGTCAGAACAGAGGCCAGCAGGAATGACCCCCTGTCACCTGGTCTCTCCAGAGCCCATAGTAGAGGATCAGGAGAGCTACTCCTACAGAATCATAGTATTTCAAACCAGAAAAGGGTCCTAGACCAAATCCACCTTATCTTTCAGGCAAGGAAACTGGCCTGAAAGATGGAGCAATAGCTTGCCCAAGGTCATGGAGGCTCTAGCTGAAGCTGAGCTGGACTTCACACCTGGGTTCCTGTCGGCCAGCTGGGGCTTGCTGCACCAGGCCGGCCAGCTAGCTCTGGGAAACCCTCCAACTGGGAGATGAGGCTGATGCATGTGCCTGATAATTGAAACAGGAGGCGGGGGCCGCTGAGAGGCCAAGACAAAGTGAGCTATTGATTGTATCTGAATTGCAATTAAATTGATGGGCCGGGATAGCAGGTCTGGACGCTTGGCATCTTAATTAATCATCAGTGCTATCGATGGTGGCTGGGGGCCGGGGAATGGGGAATGGGGAGGGGGGGGCTTGCCGCTGCTGGCCTCATCGATCTGCTTGTTTGAGTAAAGCACATTGATTTTGGTTCAGAGCGGTAACAATCTGGTTTTGAAATAATAAACACCAACTCCATATCAAGACGTGGGGACAGATCAATGATTTATTTAGAGCAGGGCAGGGAGCCGGTTTCCTTGCTTTGGCTGCTAAGGAAAAGTGATGGTGCCCATAGGGATATCTCAAGGGGACCTGGCTGTGGGTGGACAAGATCCTGTCTGCTCTTCTAGCTAGGGAAAAAGCAGAAAGCTGGCTACTCCTAACTTCTTGAGCAAACAAAACCCTACTTGAGAGGCCTGACTGTGGAGTCAGCCTGCTTGGATGCAATCTGGTTCAGCCATCCATGAGCTGTGTGACCTCAGGCAACCTACTTGGCTTCTCTAAGCTGCAGTTTCATTTGGAGATGATGATAGTTCCTACCTCAAGAGGTTGTTGTGAATTAAAGTGTGGAAGAGTCGTGAATAGAACCTGGTGTGCTATAAATGCGCTAAGGATGGTATACTACTACTACTGCCCTCCCCTTCTCCCTTCTCTTGCTGGGTCCATAAAAAGGGTATGCCTGACATTTCTTGGGAATTTTAAGTACTTCAGAGAGATTCAGCACCTGGCGTCTCCCTGGACAGATGGCTTTGAAAGGGCACTGGGTCTACTGCTATAGGAAGAGCTGACTCTTCCACACTAGAGACTAGTCAAAGGAGGGAGATGTGGGAAAAAAACAATGGAGCATGGGGGGCGGGGAAGAAAGAGGATTAATAAATACTTAAATCCGGAAGGGAGAGGAGGAAGAGAGGAGTCACAGGTGGAAAGAAATAGAGAAAGGAACACTTTTGGGCTGAGAGAGGTGAGAACAGAGACTCAAGAAGAAGGCACAAGGGTAGGAAGGAGCACAAGAAAGGAGACCTTGAGCCATTTTGAGAGGGAGGGGAGCAGCTCCTGGGTCCCATCTGGAAGGCAGGGCAGGATACAGCAATCTCCAGGAAAGGGAGCCCCAGGATGAAACGAGAAGGTGCCTTACCTTGGCGGTACATGCGCATGGCATCAAGCAGTCGGGAGCCCCGAAGCTGGGCACGGAGTAGAGGCACATCAAGCTGCAGGAGCCCAGCTTCACAGGGGTCTCCTGGAGGCAGGTCCAGCTCGCTGCTGCTGCTGACGCGGCGGGAGGAGGCGGATCGGGGTTCCCCAGCCCAACCCTCAGCTACAGGCAGGAAGCAGTGAACAAAATGCATCTTGGACCTCTTGATGGTGTCAATGAGGGCATCCTGCCAAAAGGGAAGGGACCACCTTCAGTGGGCTCTGATGGCCCATGCTCAGGAGAGCAGGGACTGATGCCAGCTCCTGCACTGCTCACAGGATAGCAGGTGACCCACTACCATCTGGGACACGCCAAGCCTGGACAACTCTGTCCTCCCCAGGTCTGGCTGACCACTCAGAGGCAGCAGGGCTGAAAGGTGAACCCCACCAGCAGTGACCAGGTAGGGTGGGATGCTGGGTGGGCACTTGACGGCCTGGGTGTGTCCAGAGTGCCCAAGCCTACCTGCTAGTGGTAAGGAAGGGACCCAGGATCTGGCTGAATACTCACCACCTGCAGCTTAATCTGGATGCACAGCGACTTCTTCTTGACAGCTGCCATGCCTGTTGTAAAGGTCTTCCGCATGCTGGTGGCCCGGCGCAGTGCAAGCTGTGAGCCACCCTCCAGGCCAGCGATGGAGCCCGAGAGCACCGTGGCGCTGCCTGCCCGGCCCAGAAACAGGTTGCTGATGATCTTTCTGCCAGAGGCAGGAGGGTAAGGGAGAAAAAGGAGTCACATTCATGGGGCAGCAGTGGCCATTCCTCCTGCCAGGATACCAAACCACCCCCAGACAGCTATGGCCAGGGGCCTGAGCTATTTGGGCTGGAGTCACATGTCCCACACCCTACAGAGAAACAAGAGAGATATTTTCAAACAACAAGAAGGGAAAAATCTGAGGTGGGCAGAAATCAAGGAACAGGCAAAGATGGGGCAGAGGGGGGTGATGCACTCTTCTCCCAGCCAGGGAGGACCAGGCAGTGGGTTTCCAGCTCAGCAGGAGAGGTCAGAGTTCGACATCTGCTAACACACTGTATAATTCACTTATTACATTTCCTGTTCATTATCTCTCTCCCCCACTGCTAGAACGCAAACTCCACAAGGGCAAGGATTTATATAGTCTTCACTGCTTTCTGCCAAGTACCTTGAAGTCCCTGTCACAGAGAAGATGTCCCACAATAATGTATGCAATGAATGGATGACATGGGTTGTACGACTGAGTGGTTTCTAAGGCTCCTTCTGCCTTGTCTGAAGAACGTGAGGGTGTTATTCAAATTGAAAACTATGGGTATTTCCAACCATGTCTGCCTCCTGCCTCTATTCCAGAAGGCCATGCCCATGTTCTCAAGGCCAACTGGTCTTGGTTGTTGCCTCTCAGGAACTGAAGACTATCTACCTTGCTGGTGAGAGGCCTCTGGGACACCTCCATGGGAAGGGGGCCCAGAGAATAGTTGTGGGGACAGGACATGGACAGACAGAATAGTGTCCTTACTTCTGGGAGTCCTGTAGGAGCCGGGGGGCATTCTGGGTGGCTGGGTTCTGCTTGGTGTAGCTCAGCCAGCCAGTCACGTTGTACTCTACCCAGTTGGTGCCATGGCTGTGACCCAGGAGAAAATGATGTGGTTTGCTGCTGCGCAGAAGGGGACTTTGGCCTAAGAGTGAGCAAAGCAAGGTTCATATTGTCAGGGGACAGGCATACAGCCCAGGGACTTAGTGAGCCACCCCAGGGAGTACCATCTGGACCCACACAGGTAGGTCTTCTAGAGAGGAAGCAGAGGAGCTACCCTCTAGGAATGCCCACCTACCTTTTTTATCACCTTCCTGGGGGCCATAATAGGAGAAAAGGCGTTCCAGGAGGGTATCCTCAGTGGCCCCTGGCACCAGCGCCTCCTCTTCCAGCAGCCATAGTAGGCCCCTTGCCTCGTCTGTGCGGGCCAGCGAACGGACCTATGGAGAAGTGAAGAAATCCCAGCTTGCCACATGGAGCTGTGGGAGAGGAGGCAAAGTCTTGGCCCCAACCACATACCAGAAACAACTACACACAGCCCGCCAGCACAATGCAGCTCTGGCCACTCAATGCTGACACCTTGTGGAGGAGGCCAGTAATGAGAGGAAAGAAGGGCCAGGAGAGAGAAAGAGATGATTCCTGGCACTTGGATCCAAAGGCCCCAAAGACTTATTACTTGAGCTCCTATGCAGAGGCTCCCTTCCATTCTCCTCCTGTCCGAGGGTACAGGGGCTTTTATGAGGCCCATGTTGCCCTCACTCCCTGGCACATTAAGTGGGATAAAGTCAGCAAGCTTCTGACAGTGCATGACCCAAAGGAAGCTCTCCATAAATGACAAATGTGGGGTTAACACTGGTGCCTGAAAGGAGAAAACCTAGGGAGGACTCAGATTGCTGCAGGATCCCCGCAGGGTATAAACTGAAGGGCCAAAAGTGTGTGACAGGTGACTTCGTGGATGTGGTAGCCAAAACAAGTGGAGACTGGAACAAGCTAGAAAGAAAGTGTCCTCATTTAACAACTGCCACTCAGCTGCTGTCCTAGAGTAGCACTAACCTAGTGTTAATAAATCATCTAGTTTTCAACAGAAGGTAAAAATACTGCATTCTGATTTCTAATACCCCCTGAAGATCATGCAAACTAGGCCTATAGCTACATATGGCCTGAAGGTGCCTTTTCTATGGAATTCCCCTGCCTTCCTTAGAAAGAACTGAACAGACCCACACCACATTCTTGCCTGGCCTTTAGGGACTGAGGACAAGAAAAATGGGGAAAGTGATATTTTCCCTCTCTTCGACCCCAGGTACCCACATGTCCTCACTGCAGCTTGCCTAAGGGAGTCAGTATGATAACCAGAAAGAAGCATAACGTAGCCAAGGACTTGTGGGTGACAACAGGACTCCAGTAGCTAGAGGTGAATGGCAGGAAGAAGCAATGAAGCCATTGGATAGTGAGTGGCACTGTGGGCCCCTTCCCTTCCCTAGGCCCATCAGATAGGGACACCAAGGAAGGGAAAGATTGGCCCATACACATCTGACTCCTTGCTGTTCATGAGTCACATGTACAAATACTTCTTGTGTTCAGGGAATGGCAAAGGCTCTCTCAGGAGGCCACATGGGAATACAGGTGTCAGAAAAAGGAAATCCACTTTCCTGGGGAGATACAGCACTTGAGCACTTTAAGCACTTGTCCCTGAGGGAGATTCATTGTCCCCAAGTCCCACCCCCTTTGCTAGCCCAGCAGGGCCTTACTGCAGGGAAGGGGAGAGCAGAGCAGGAATCAAAGCAGAAGAGGGAGTTTAGCAGCCTAGCAAAAATGTCATTCTCCAATAAAGCACCTTATGCACTTCCCCTAATTGAAAGTAATCACCAAATGCCAAGTGCTCATCAGGCCAGCCAGTGCCCCAGGCACCTAAGGTACCAGAGATGCTAGTACAAAGGGTGACAGAGCCTGCCTCTGAGGTTGAGGAGCAAGGGCTCACTTGAGGAGTGAGGGCTCACATCCATGGCAGCCCCCCAGAGGGCATTTATAGCTTGGTGTTTCCCTGACTGAGCAAGCGCCATCTCCTTGCTCCACTCTGCTAGGCAGCATCAGTCCTCTTCTTGAGGACAATGGAAAGCAATGACTACATCCTTTGGGTTTCAGTCCTCACCCCCAAGCAGACCAGAGCCTCAGCTGGTAAGAGAGGAGCTACATCTTCCTGCCTGGCTGGCACTCCAGCTCCCATTGCACCAGGCAGAAGAAAGTGCCATCTTCCAGGCCAGGCTGTGAGTGCTGAGGGGCAGAGCCCTATAACCGTACAGTGCTTGATGTCTGGGGCTTGACTGGGGTCCTCCCTTGGCCCACAGTGGCAGCCTCAGTGGCAGCGTGGCCAGAGAGGGCTCTACTCCAGGCAGAGGAGTGGGAGATGAGAGGCGAGGCTACTGAGGTCTCACCAGCATTCTTACCAGAGACTGGTGGGAGGCCTGGTCCACTGCAGCCACCGAGTCATCTGCGGCCGGCTCTATGTCATCAAACGCCAGCTCAATGTTCTCCTAAGAAAAGAAGGCAGGGCAGTACTAATCATGGGGGCCCCATGTCAGGGCACAACATATGAGTAGGTTGGGTGGGGCCTCTGGGAACAGCAAGTCCAACCTCCCCCATTTCTTGCAGGGGCTCCCTCCAGAGTCCCAAATGACAAACTGCTCACTACCTCCCAAGGTAACATGCTATTTCTGGACAGCTAAAATTCTCATAACCTCTTTTTATACTAGGCCAAAATTACATTCTCCTGTTATTTGAATCAGTTGATTAGACAATGCAGTATATGCCTACTCTCCATTTCATAATCACCCTTGACATATGAATATAACTGTCTGTTGTGATTTTCATAAGTCTTCTCTCATCCAAGATAAATATCCTCCTCAGCTTGTTCAATTCACCTGCACATGAGGAAGGATTTCCAGATCCCATCTAGGACACCCTTTTAGGGAGAGACCCTAAGTCATCAACCACCATCCTATCAGATTAGGGGAAAGCTGGGGTGGGGGTGGTGACTGGGCCAGACACATCTGGAGGCAGGTACCGCCCTGTAGCAGTTCACAGGGCCCAGGAGGGTGCCTTAAAGAAGGGCATGGAGTGGCTCTCAGGGACCCAGAGTGTGCCTTCAATTTTGTGGAAAGCACACTTTCCATGAAGTAAGGCTTCAGCCAAGGTCAAGGGCTGGGGCCACTGGGCAGGAATAGATTCCCACTCCACAGCACAGAAGGAGGCAGAAATAAAGAGGGAGTAGAGAGCTGGGAAGAAGCAGGCAGCAGGGAAGGTGGTGACTTCCTGTATTCACAGAGGACCTCTCTGGGGGTGTCCTGGGGAGAAGGTGAGGCTGAGGTGGGGCCAACCAGGGTGGGGTAGAGAACTACCTCCTTGTATCTTTCCAACTCCTGCACAAAGGTGCGCTCATGAAAGAGCCTCTGCAGCCGGTCCTGGGCATAATTGTGGCACAGCTCCTCAAATGAGGCTCCACGGGCCGAGCCACCCTGCTCAGGGTTCTGGAAGCCTGGAGTATCCACAATCATCATGGAGCAGAGCGAATGCTGGCTGGACTTGAGAGCCCTTCACCGGGAAAGCCTGAATCAGAGCTAGCCAATGCCACACCACAGAGCAGACCCCAGTGGTCTGCCCCTGGCATGCAGCAAATCCCCATCCCTGCCCAGATACCCCGGGCCCTAGCAGAGAGGACTTGCCTCTCCTCAGGGTCCAGAGGGACAGTGAGCCCTCTGCTGGTGGATGATGGCCCTACCTCAGCCAATACAGGCACAAAGCCATCAAACCACCTTGGCCAGAGCAGGAAGCAGGGAACCCCATGGGGTCTGCCTGGTACTCACCTGTTCACTAGGGAGATAAGAAGGGTAAAGAGCTCGCTGTAGAGGCCAGATGCCATGCCCTCTAAACACTCCAATGCACTCATTTTGGGACCTATGGGACAGTAGGATTGGCTCTATCTCTTGTCTCCTGGGCTACTCCATCTGCCCAGCATGAGGTCCTGGGGCTGGACCTCTCCCAGTGATGGGAACATCTATTCATTCCAGCAGTCCCTCCCACCTCCAGAATGGCAACAAGCCCCAGGTAAGGCTTCCCAATCACATCTACCAGGCAAGGGGCTAGGGTACCTGTGCCGTCCCCCAGGCTGCTCTCCTCAGGGCCCTGACGAAAGGAAGTGGAGCGCTGCAGGGTGCCACCCTTGTGCTGGTGCTTGAAGATGGCCGAGGACAGCTCCTCCAGGCTGCAGCCCAGCAGGTATGCAGCCTTCTGGGCCCATTCATGGCGGGCAAATTGCTTGCGCCCAGCTGTGGGGTAGAAATAAGGATCTGGCATCTTGGGTCTTTCTCCTTAGGCTGACTGATGACCACTATGCCTTTTGACTCCCTTGCTCCCATAGGACTGGGGAGCAGGCATCTCCTGGAGGCAAAAGCCAGCCCTAATGACACCCAATGGCCTTCATGGGAATATGGAGTGCCAGCCACTGCCAGTACTTCATGTGTCCCTTGGGGGTGGAAATAATAGGAAGGTCCTAAAAAAGGAGGCAACTCCATAGGCTGTCACCAGAGGGTACCCAGTCGGCTGCAAAAATCCCTTTATTTCCAAGGATGCCCAACTTGGGTTGGAGAAGGACAAAGTCAGAAGAACACTTGTGCCTGTGGTAAACATAGCATGAGAGAGTACTAGCTCCTGCACCTTCCTGGATGCATTAGCATCCCCCTCTCTTCCTTATCTTGCCCCAGGGGAGACCAGACATCTCAAAGGCTAAACAGTAGGGAGGCAACACAGCCACAGGGGAAACGGAACAGCCCACACAGATATATGTGCCTCAGCCAACATGTGTCTAATCACAGCAATTAGGGAAAGCTAACAAGAAACAAGGTTTTACCTTCAGCAGCTTCTGTAAGGCAAAGGACCAGCATGCAGCATGCAAAGAAAAACAGTGTATTAGCAAACAGTCATCAACTGAGCCGCCAGGCCCACAGGAAGGGACTGTGGGGGGTAGGGGTTTATAAGGATGAGCAGGCAAGAAAACACAACCACATCCAGCTTTGGAGACAAACACACACATTCACAGTCTCAAAGGAGTATGCTTGTGGATGTCTTCACACTGACTCTTTTTGCAGAAAGAGACCTGCAATGATGTTCTGTGTGTGTGTGTGTGTGTGTGTGTGCGCGCGCGCGCGTGCGTGCGTACACACACACACACACAACTCTGGAAAGTACTGTAAGCTCTGAGTTGATAACAACAGGGCTCATCACTCAAAGCACTCCACGTACAGTCACCACAGAGGAGGATCAGAGGAAATTAGGCTTGAACCCCTTACAGTAAAGAACTCTTAAGACACAGTCATATGCCTGTCCACCCTCCTGCCCAGACAACTTCTTTAACCAAGAGCCTGCTTCCTCTTGGCATGTGTGCCACCTGCTGGGATCATAAGGGGCTGGACACCCAGACAACCTGTTCCTTCATGCATACACCACCACCACTTTCCCACTCTTGCTGTGCACACTGGGGCCCTCTGTACCCCAGAGAAAAGACAAAGCCAAAGCGCAAGGTGCTGTTCAGAGCCAGCATCCCCTTTCTCTAAACAGCAGGAGAAAGCGAGTAAAGAGGCCCTCTGATGCTATCTCCCAGAAAGGCAACAGCTCTCCCAAGCAAGACCCAGCCATAGCCATTCACAAGCTGGCAGAAACCATCGTCACTATGGTGCCTGCTGCCCCCTAGTGGCCTCCACCCTGACATGCAAGACCAAGAGCCAGGGCTACCAAATCCAAAGGGAAGAAGACTGTAGAGAACTGGCCTCAGGAAGCCCCAGGAAGCAAATCTGTCCTACCCGATCTAAGCCCCACCAGGGGCATTAGCATCCTGAGATATTCTAGGATCCAGATTCAAAACATGTTGGAGAAGCAGCTATTCCAGGGACTCCAAGAAGCCCCACATCCAGCAGGCTCCCCTTCTACCCTCAACCCTGGGGCTTTTCCCAAGACCAGTCCCCTATGCTATGAGAAAATGAGCCCAGCCCCCAAAAAGAGCCCGGGGTAGCACCAAGACTGGGCAAGGCAGCCCTTATGCCCCAAGGCGGGCCAAGTTCAGTTACCCGCTTGCTCCTCGGGAGCCTCTGTTAGGAAGGGAATAAGAAGGAAAGTTATTCCAGGGACTGTTCCAAGAGAGCATCTTCTCTTTTTCTCAGCCCCAGCCCAACCACCCATTCCTCACATTGCACCCAGCCTGCCACTATGACCACGCCTCAGGCCATTATTGACAGAAATGCTTCTCTGGTCTTCTGCCGTAACTTCAGGGACCAAGAAGGGGCACAAGCAACAGAGGGGTGTCTCGTAACAGCTGAATCTATGCAGGGCAAGAACAAATTGGGAGTGGCCAGGGCCTCCACAACATCCTCCAGGAAATGAGGCAGGTTGTTGGGACTCCACTGCAGGTTACCTTTGGTGGCTCCTGCAGCCCCCAGGTGGTAGATAGCAGCCAGGATGAGCCAGCAGGCCTTCTGCTCATCAGGGGAAATGCCCAACACCTTCATGGCTGTCTGCAGCTTACTGAATTGCTGAGCTGCCTTCTGCTTCTCCTCAGGCTGCAAGGATAGATGGGCATACTGGTGTCAGACTTCAGAGAGGCTCCCAGCATGTCCCCATGCTGCTGGACCCTCAGGGAGGGCAGACCTTGGGTACAGCCACCCATGGGGTACTATTGAGACTCCTCCTATACCCAAGGTCCACGGCTGCCATCCAGTCCCTACTGCCCCCTCACCTTGGCCAATGGCATGATCCCAAACACATTATTCTCTGCCAAGTGGTTCAAGTGGAGCTCTGTCCTAGGGGTACAAATGAGGCATCAGCAAGGGGCTTGTTCCCTGGGCCACAACCATCTCCCTCCCAGGATGGAGACAAACAGATGCAGTTTCCAGACTCCAGCTCTACCTTTCCTATTTGGCTTAGATGCCTGGGAAGAGCACCAGCCTCTCTAGGACAGGTAACTTGAGAGGCCCTGGAGAGAGGGTCCAGCCAGACCCTTGGAAAGAAGCAGGGAACGTGCCTGAAGGACAAGTCCCAACAGGACAGACTGTGCCTCAGTTATGAGAAGAGCTAAAGAAGATAATGTCTGGGGCCAAGGCTTGGCCCCATCATTTATCCTTGTCTAATGAACAGACAGCACGTCTGAAGGTCTAAAGGGAAAATCATGGCAGGGGTAGCCAGCAGGACAGAGGGGGCCACCTGGGGGCACTGGAGAAGAGTTGGGCTTTTGGAACCAGGGTGGACTCATACCAGCTTAGCCCTAAACTAGTGTGTGACTGAGAGCAAGTCACCCACCACCTGCATCCTGGTGAGCTTTCCGCTACAGATCTGTCTTACTGGGTAACAGATTTCAGGAAGGCCCTGGGAACACTGAAGGGTCTATTGTAGCCCTCCCATACAGCAAGGACTCAGTACCCAGGCCAGGGAACTCTGATGGGCAGGGCCTGTGTCTCCCTCATCTCACCATCCCCAGGCCCAGCTGAGAGCCTGGCTGGCACTCAGTAGAGAAGGAACATACAGCACTGTGGGTAACCAGTCAGTGAGGTCCAAGAGCCCAGTCATGGGCTGAAGTCCAGAGCCCCTCCTGCACCCTTGTCCAACCTCACCTGAGGGTGCCATCTCCACAGGCCAGCAGGTAGTAGAAGACATTGAATGTGGCCTCACTGGCAGGGCGTCGAGCCACACGGAGCTTCTCCAGAAGCATCGTCTGTAGCATAGCACAAGATGAGGAAGGAGGGTGGTGGTGGATCAACCTCCTCCTATCCCAGAGCATAAGGAACCAGGACTCTGATCCTCTAGCCCTAGGAATAAGCAGCTGCAGCTTATTCCCAAGGTGCTCAACCAGCGGCCAGGTCACGCCAGGGTCAAACAGGAGGCAGAAACCAGGGGTAGGTAGAAGAATATGGGCCCAGTTCCTGTAGGTCTGTCACCCTGCCCAGAGCCTAGGGGCCAGCCTTTCTAGAGAAATGATTGTTTGTAGGGAGAAAGTTCAATTAGCATGGGAGGAGGTCAAACTTGGCTGAGCCTTACTTGACTGACAAGCTCTTCTGGGCCTGGTGACATCAGCCTGAGAGAAGGCCCTGAGCATGGATCTCACATAGTGGGCACAGCCCCAGGATCAAGAGGGATAAGGAAATTGGGCAGGAGGCCTAGAGGGCAGCACAGACCAGCCCTTCTTGTGCCAGGTCCATTTAATTGGGACTAAATCCCAGGAAAGTGAGGCACTGGAGAGAGAATGATTTCTAGGACATGAAACTAGCAGCCCATTTCCCACTACCCTAAGGCCTGGGCAGCACCCCCTCACCTGAATGGAGGCTGAGGCCACCTGGCCAGCTTGGTCAAAGTCCAGGGAGAGGATCTGGGAGAAGCGGGTGGCATTGCCATTCATGATGGTGGGGCTGTTCCCAAAGGCTTCCAGGAGGGTGTATAGGGCCTGCCACTTCTCAACTGCAGAACACAGGCCCAGGGGACATCAGGAAAGCCAGGGACAGCTTTCCCCCAGCTGTGGGCTCCAGAGGCATGAAGGCTTGGGGCTACTCAGACCAGAACTGCCCAGGGACAGAAGGGTTTCAAGGGGATAGAGAAGCCAGGGAGAAAAAGAGCTGCAACTTAGGAGGATCCTCCCTCCTGACCCCCCTCCTCATCCATTCTGCTTTCCCAGCTGTTCCTGCCTCACCGGAAAACACCTTGTTCCCGCCGGTGCCTGTGATGGTGGCTAGGTACTGCACCAGGTGCTGGCAGCTGGTGGTCTTGCCACTGCCACTGCTGCCCAGGAGGATGATAGACTGGTCCTGACGGCTCATCAGCATTGCCCTGTATGCTGTCTGGGCCACAGCATAGATGTGGGGTGCCATGTCCTCCCGCCGGCACCCCTTGAACATGTGCATCACCTTGATAAGGAGAAATATGGAGGGAAGGGGTAGGCTCTTAGCTGGTTCCACCTGGACACCCCTCACCCCCAGGTCTACATTTTTTCTGAATTTTCACTCCAGGGGTACCCAGGGACTGTGAGGCCAAGGGTATGCATGGAAATGTAGATACTAGTCAAGTCCTAGACTGCATTAAAGTCTGCAGGAGATCCTTCTGCCCCACCCTTTGAAATAACTCCTCTTCCCAAGGTCAACCATGAGTGGACAGGAGCCCAGTGGACACTAAAGGGATAGGGCAGAGAGCAAGGGGAAGTGGAGTGGATGATGGGTGAGTAGGTCCACAAGTCAGCACAGTAGCCTGGAAGGAGTGGCACCTTCTCTGAGTATACGGCAGGAGCCCCACGGGGGCTGAGAACCAGCAGGCTGGGGCCAGCATAGGTGTGCAGCAGGCTAGCGCCATAGCGCTGGCGCAGCGTGTGTAGGACACTAGACTCGTTGAGGTACACCAGCGAGGCCAGATCTTCCAGACGGTCGCAGGAGGGAGCATTAGCCTGCATGGAACAGGATAGGCAGGTGGGCAATGAAGAAGCAAATCCTGGCTCCACCATAAAGGACAGGCCTGTCCTGTCCTGCCCATTGCCCTCCCTCCTGTTCCCTCCTTCAAACCTTCTCTACGTCATCCTCATCCACATCCAGGATGGCTCCATCATGGTCTAGCTTCACACGCACCTTCCCCTCAGGTAAACTGAGCTCCTCCGACTTGAGCTGACTGGCTGCAGAAAAGGCACAGACAGTTGATCATGGGCCTGGGAAGCTTCTGCTACCCTATTTGGCTTCTTCTAGGTCCTCCCCTCCTCCCCTTGGGTCATTAGCCTCTCCTTGCTCACCCCTGCCCCCCAGCCCTTACCAGACCCAGAGATATACCCGCTTCCAGCCCTAAGCCCAAAGAGTCCCAGATCTGTACCCAACCTCTTGAGACTCACCCAGAGAGAAGCCATCCTTATGGACCAGCCACACCTTCTCTGTCTCATACCAGGCTTCCTCAGCTGCAATCTGCTCTTCTGTTTTGGCCTATCAGAGGGAGGGGAAGGACAAATAGTCAGACCCTGCTCTGGAAGACAGGCAAGGACAACAGGAGAGGGGAGGCAAGTAAGGGAAAGGGCTTTGAGATGAGCCACTGGGCAAGGAGAAAAGTTAGGTGGCAGATGCAGAATAAAGGGACATCAAAAGTGTCAGAGAAGGAGGATGGGGAAGCCAGTTTGTGGTGGATCTGAGGAACCTTAAGGATAAGGACGTCAAAGCTAGGGACCATACCAGCACTGAGGATGTGGAAGTACAGGGCACAAAGGGAATGCCCAGGAAAGCAGCCACCCTCTGCCCCTCCTCCCTGCCAAGCCTGTGAAATCAGTATCCTGAGTCCAAGACCTAAACTTTGGGCCACAGCCAAGCCAAGCCAAGTGAGAGGCCTCTTTCACCATGCTAAGAAAGGCCATTTCTCCAGGCCTGGGGAAAAAAAAAAAAAAAAAGTGTCCTCCTAGGACTTTATAGTACAGAATGTAGGTGGGTCCTGAGATCTGACCTCAGACCTGAGGATGCTACTATCTGGGCAAGGGGACAGTGCCCGGGGGGTACATGCCAGACTCTCTGTTCCTCCTCCTTGTTATGGTCAGCAAAGTCCCCTGCTCGGAAGGCAGCAGTTGACAGATCTAGTCAACACATTAATGCGCCACAAGGGCATAAGGCAGCTTGACCAGAAATGGGGGTAGGCGGCATGGCACTTCTTCATCTAACTCAGGAAGGCACTCCCATGCCACACAGGTGGACACAGGAATGGGTGCGAAGGGGCTGGGTGCCCAAGGTGGCCCAAAATGGTCACCAACAAGAAACAGGCATTCATAGGCACTGTTAGGGTATAGGCAATCAAACCTGGTGTCTCCTAAGAAGTACATTTGAGTTTGGAAGCAATGGTGCCTGGGGGAGCAGGGATAACAGGAAAGGAGTGCAGGGGCCACAGCCTGTCAGGTTCTTTTGTCATGTGTAGACAAAATGGCAGCCAAGTCACTAAGTGGCCCCTACAACAGGGCTAGCCACCCTTAGGGTCAGCCCTTTGGGGAGCACTGGCTAGGAAGAACAATTAGTCACCAAAAAGACTCTCACTCTAGAAGTCTCATATTCCTTATGAGACCCAAGAATGAGGCATAGACAGTACTTTGTGATAATGATTTCCTGGGTGAGGGATCAGGAAAAGATAAGAATACATAACAAGAGGGACTTATGTTCTTTGTCACATTTCTTAGAGTTGAAAGAAAAGGAGATCTGGGTCCTACTGATAAACCCCTCTGGTGCAGATGGCCCTTTCCCCAGCTATGAAGAGGACTGGACCAGGGGAATTATCCTTTAATAGGATAATCGCTATGAGGTTGCCAGTGTTTTGATTTGTTAAAGTGAGGGCATTTTAAAAGGCTATTTTTAATATTTTAAGATAAACAAATTTATTTTAAAAATCACTACAATGTTTGTTTTTTTTTCCATATCACGTGAGACAGGTGAAACCTTTGTCTTGAATAGGCATGTTCTATAGGCCAGGTGTAGAGAAGGACATCCAAAGGCCACCACCTGTCACTCACTCTTTCAGAGCTGATCTCACATTGGCCAGGAGGTGGAGACAAAGGCTGTCTCATCTTCAGGTGCCAGCCAGGGAGAGAGAGAATCAGATTTTTTGACTCTAACCAGGGAGTGGGTTAAAACACATAAAATTCAACTGGCCTTGGGCTCCAATGGTTAAAGATTGTGTGCCACAGAGGCCAAACATTCAGTGATGCACCCCAAGGGTCTAGTGCAGAGCTATGCCATCTCTGCTCCTGGCACTGCCTCCCCAGGGGCAACCCCTGACCCCAACACAGGGTGGGAGCCTGGAGGGGAAAGAGGCCTTACGCTCCAGCATGAGGCCCGAGCACAGACGCCAGCCCAGGCACAGGCCAGAGGTGGTGGGTGATCACTGGAGGACGCCGAGAACTTCTGAGGGGGATAGGAGCACCCTACCTGGCTGTGGGCAGGAGAGGCAGCTTCAGGGTCCAGCTAGCGGCAGCAAGCAAAAAAGAGAGAGAAAAGAAGGGTGAAGACAAGCAGACCACTGGCATGTCCCCTTAGCAAGACCTGTGGGCCAATAGACTAGCAGTCTCCAGCTGCCAAGACCACAGTGACTGTCAGGGGAGCATGTCCCCAGGACTCAGAAGGTGGCCTGGGCAGAAGAACTGCACAGTCCAGGAGAGGCCAGACCAGGAAAGTAAAGAGACAGTTGTTATCATCAGACCCCTCAGAGGAGAGATTCATGTGAGACAGTCCCCATGGCTGGGCAGGAGTCTGCCACTCTGCCTCTGGCCAATTTCTCCTGGGTTGGCCATCCAACCAGCCTGAATTAGGCTCCCTTTTCTGTGTATCTGCCAGGTCAGGCCATCTCACTCAACCCAGATTCTGGGCCCCTTGGAAGCCTCCCACCTTATCTTTAGGGCATTCCTCAGCCCAGCTCCTCTATGGCCACCAATCAGCACAGAGTTGTCCCCTCACCTGGAAACACACACCTAAGGAGGTGCTACTCCCCATGTGAGGGCTGTCACTACTATATCCGGAACCAGGCCACCACTAGCTCAATTCTAGGTCCCCTTCCTCAAGCCCTCTGTACCACTCCTGCTACTCCCAGGCAGGCAAACTGACCCCATGACAAGTGGAGGATCACTCTATACAGGTCTAATCTAGAGGCCATCAGCCACCTGCCTAAGAGCCAGAACACTGTGGGCAGACTCTAGGGACAGCCTTGTCCTTTCTGTCTCTGTCTTGTTACTTAAAGCCCTCAAAGGCCTTTCTGACATGAAAGGAAGACAGCCAGCCTGGGATGTAGCCTGTTAGAAATGGGTAAGAGTTAAAGAGACCCCCCCCCCCCGGGTATGTCGAACTAGGGAATCAAAAATGGAGAACATGCCAGACTCTCCACCTTTGCGACCCACCAGGCCCTGGCACCAAGGCATTTCGCCAAGACAGGAGAACAGGGCCAGAGAAGGGAACTGGACTCTCAGCCAAAAAGGGCCCCTTCCCATATGTACAATTGTCCCTAGAGGGACAATTCTCCATAGAGCCCTTGTCTCATTTCTTTAAGCAGAGAGCCAGTGTGAGGGTCTATGGACCACCATGGAGTCTCCTTTCCATAGTCAGGCACTCCTACACACAAACAGTCTGGCTGCCAGCCTCAGAAAGAGGAGGGCCAGGGACTGGGGGCCCACACACAAGAGAGGTGGCATTACAGAAGCAGTGAAGATCCTCTCAAGCCGCTGGTGGGCTTCCTCCGCAGGGCTCAGCTGGACCTCAGGGGCGGTTCCTGTCTAAAGGTTAAACCACTATTAGTCCTGGCCCAGGGAACAGTGGAGTCAACACATGCCAAGCTCCCAGCCCAGAAAGCCACTGGGACCCGATGGGAAAGTAGAGGAGGGCCAGGGAGACAAGCTAGGTGCCAATTTGAGTTTTTAAACCAGCAGATGAGAATAAAAGAACAAATGCCTGGGAGAGCTGGGGTTTTTTCCCTACCATCCTAACCATTACAAGCACCAAATGGCCCTATTATGCCATTTGTCCTTCTGGCCTATGTCCCAGACCAAGGTAACAGGTGTCCACTGTCCTGGTCAGGACATGTCTTAAGCCCCAACTCCACCCTAGTAAGAGGGGAGGGCAGTAGCTCAGGACAGGCACGTGATATTCCTGGCTACTTATAGGTGCTCCCAAAGGACTGAAGTTGAGCTCCTGCCCTGCCCATTAAGCCAGAATGCTCCTGCCAACCCCTCCCTGTATGCCAGGAATCACCATAGAGCAGGCCAGGAGGGTGGGGAGAGCTGTAGCTGGCCTTTTTTCTAAGTACTGCAGTGCCCAGGGAGAATGGAGAGCGAGGCACCTTCCAGAACCCTGGCTCCCAGAAGGAAACAGAGAGCAAGGGCCTCCAGGACCCTCAGGCTCTGTCCCTAGCATCCTCCTGGCCCCTCTCTTTCTAGCTACATAGAGCCTATGAAAGCACAGGAAGTGAAGGAAAAACCTGATGTCTCCCCACTCCTTGCATACCCCAGAAACCTCAGCAGGGTCTAGAAAATGAAGAACCTTAAAAAAGAATGGTCTCCAACTCAAGGACCAGCCAAGCAGCCACCACCTTCCTCAGGGAAGGGCTGGAGTGGTCATCCTTAGTCTTCTCCCTGCCTCTCAGTCTCCCACCCAGAGGACACTTTCTGGGAAGATGGAGTAGCCCCAGACCCAAAGAGCTTACTCTGCCCATTTGCCGCCCAGGCATAGGGCTCCTTCAGGGTCCTGATGCCAGTGGGGATGTGAGGCAAGGTCTGAAGAAGGCAGAGATGACATTAATAACAACTATCATTAGCATCACTGTCTACACTACCATTTATGGATCCTCCATGCTAAGGACCTGGCTTGGCACATTACCTGCATCATTTCTAATCTTCACAGCAGTCCTTCAAAGCATTACCCTTTATTTGTAATTCCAAAATCCACAAAACAGAAGATTTTCCTCAACTATTTTGATGGTAAAACCTGTTGATCTTCTATTCTCCCTCAGTACAGATATTCATGGATTTGCTCTGGGAACAGCTAAATGTTTGCTGCTTATTATGTATACTGTATGACACGGTAAAATATAAAATTTACTAATAGCCAAAATACTTCTGGCTCCCAGGGCTTTGGAGAAGGGATTTTGGACCTGAATTACCCCACTTGATAGAGGCTAAGAGGTGGTCCAATGAGGACAAATGGCTGGGAGTGTAAGCTGACTTGAGAAAATACTGTGTTTTTATGAGGCACTGATCTGCTAAGAATCTGACCCTCAGTTTGAGATCTGGGGCCTCAAGCGGGCACCATGTAGCTGGGGACCAGGCCCAACACCCATGGCAAGGCCACAGCATGCATGCTGGTTAGCAGATCCCATTCCAGCCACAGGGACAGAGCCCAGACCCAACCCAGGGTTCTGGCATTCAGTTAAGGAAAGCCACACAGCCATGCAGCCCCTGCCATGGACGCATGACCCTGGGCCAGCATCTGTCATGTGGGACGTCGTGAGGCTTGCGGAAGCTGGATGTGAGGGTAGCTGACCCTCAGGCGAGAGTGGCAAGGGGCATAGGAGGTTAGTGTCACACTCAAGTACCTCCTGCTGCACACCAGAGCCTGGTGACTTGGACTGCTGCTCTCCTGTGAGGTTTGACTTCGGGCCAACAGAGCCTGGGTCCGCCACCTCTCTTGGCGGGGCCGGGGAACACTGCTTCTCTGGGGTTTCAGGCTTGGCTGCCTTCTCTGGGGAGTCCATGAGGTATGGGGAGCCTGGTTTCCCCAAGGAGCCTGGCTCCTGGCTGGAGGGTTTCTCCCCCTTCCAGGGAGACTGCTTGCTACGGGGCTTGTGGTCCTTGCCTCGGCCCCGAGACATCAGGCCCCGCAGGCCCGCTGAGAGCTCATCCTTAGCTGCCTCCTTCTTTGCTTCAGGCTTTGGTGGAGTAGGGGGAGGAGGAGGTGGAGGAGGCGGTGGTGGCTTGGGACTAGAGGCTGCCTTTTCTCCCTTCTTGCCTCTAGCTGGGTGCTCAGGGGACTTGGTCCCTCGGCCTGGAGGCTCCTTGGAACTCACAGGCTCCTCACCAGGCAGCACCTTGCTCACCACCTTCCTCACCGCATTCGCCACTCGTTTCCGGGACAGGCCCTGAGTCTCCTCGTTAGGGCCCTCTGTTGAGGCAGCCCCCAGACCATTCATGGCGAGTGAGGGTGCAGGGCTCTTGGTTCTGTGGGAAGTCTCTGAAGGTACTGGGCTGGTAGCAGGCTGAGGACTCCTAGGTGGACCACCACTGTCCTTGGAACTGCCCTCTAGCTATAGTCACATAAATATAGGTACACATCAGCATCAACCCTGCATTCCCGCCCACCCCATGAAAAGGAAGTAAGAGGGTGTCATCTCACCCACCAGACAACACAAAGCTCCAAGAGGCTATGTGGGGAGTCCTCTTCTGTATCTTCCAGATAGGACAACTGCATCTAAGAGTTTGGCTTCTCTTTCCCACAAAGCTCAAGCAGATATTGTGATCACTTGGTATCTATACCCAGACTGAGCAAGGAACTGGAAGATGCCAGTATAGAGGGCCTAGAGACCCATGGATACCCCAGAGTTACTGGCTTTATGTTAGGATGGCAATCAATCCCCAAGTCAACTAAATCCTACTCCCTCACAGCTCATGCACAGTAGAGATGGGGTGTGGAGAGGTCAAATAGCCACGTCCAACCACTAATTCTCCATCTAACTCCAGAGCTTCCTACATTTATAGTCCCTACTCCTTTTGTCACCCAGTTTTCTAGGCAGTTTTCCAGAGCATGCCCATTCTGAAGAAGGCAAGAGACAGGTGTTCTTCATGGCTCCGAGGCATGCCAAGCCTTCTCCCCCCAGCTCCTCAGGCCTGCAGCCACTGTCTACCCTTCACCTACATTCTCAAGGGCTGCAGAGTTCCAGTGCTGGTCCTGGAAGCTTCCGCTTCATCCTGCTTTCTGCCAGTCTCTTTTCAGTTTCTCTCTTGCACATCTCTCAAGGGTTTGGAAACCTTCAAGTTCCCAGAGAACATGTATGGAATGATGGGAGGAAGAGGTAGCAGCTGAAGCCCACAAACAGTTAAGCACTTAAGTGGTCACAGCTCCACTCTACCATGGAATGGGCCCTGGCTCAGCCAGCCTCCCAGCCTCTGGGAACCCAAGAGCTCCACGTGGGGCACCCACCCTTCCCCCACACTCTTCTGGGAACTGTCTGAAATTACAAGAGACTGCCACTGGGAGGGCCATGCTGGCTAATGGTAGGGCAGGGTTTCCTGCAAAGTCAGACACATTGCCTGGGGGAAGCAAGGTCAACTAGGGGTCTCCTCTCTGGTCAGGCAGTGCCTTGCCAGTAACTAAGCTGTGATCAAGTCTGCATTCCCCGCACACCAGGACCTTAGCACTGGGCTTTATGAAGGTCTAGCTGTCATGCCTGTTTGCATGTAGGAAGATGCTCACAGAGTGACAGACCTGGGAGGTGCTGCCTCTGCCTGCCACCTGGAGTGGTTGCCCCAGCTCCTGAGCAGAGCTGAGGCAAGGGACTTAGTCCAGGCCTTAGTTATAGGGAGGCTCTGCTGCAGGACTGGAGGAGTGTTTAAAGGTGGCTCTTCTTCAACCTCTCAGTCCAAGAATGTTCAATGGCTTGCCAGGGCACTGTGGAGCTGGCAGTGGCCCTAACTGCTGAGTCGTATTCCCTCTCCCTCCCTCTTCTGGTTTTCCTTCCAAACCCCCTAACCAAAGATGATGACAATAACATGATAGAATTGCTAACACACAGTACTTCTGTATGCCAGGCACTCTTCTCAGCACTTTATATGTAATTTTTGCAAAAAAGAAATCTGAGCTACTATGAGCCTCCTCCTTTATGTATCTCAAACACACCCCTTTGAAATCAAAGGCTGGCCTTGCATGACTGTTTACAGATCCGGAGGAAGCCACCATGCCTGGCTAATCAAATCATCCAAGGAAGTAGGGATAACTGGGACAGCCACCATCTGGGGTAATGAACCATGGATCTGATCTGTGATCTAGCCTGCCCCAGAGCCCTGAACACCTCTGTCCCAACTACCTACAGCTCTCTCCTAACTACACATCCTTGGGCCTGGCCTTTCTCCTTCTAAGAAGAGGACTGCTTTATTTAGGGTCTCTATCCCAGGGTGGTGGGGGCAGGGGGCAGCTATAACCAGCCTCCAGGTTGCCTGCACTGGGCAGCTGACAGGGTCCTGGAAGGGACAGCAGCAGCTGCAGTGAAATCCCTCTGTGCCCTTGTGTTGTGCTGCCCAGAGCAGGCTGAGGAGTCTGAACAGCTGAGCTTGAACTCAGTGTTCCCCAACCTGAGAGTGTGCCCACCTAAGCCCCTCCATTCCCAAAGGGTTCAGGAAACCAGAACTAAACGGCAGTCAACTAAAGAGGTCTAGGGGAAGTTAGAGGATAGCCCCCAAAGTATCTTTGCTTTCCCACCTTTCTCACACCCCAGGCTAGCATGGCACACACTGCCTTTTCTTCCTCTTTACCAGCATTCCCTCTAGTCATGTCACATGGAAGAGGACCCTGTGTACCTCCTTACTCCTTGGAAATTGCTTCACAGGCTAATCTCAGATTGATGGGGGACAGAGGTAAGGCCAACCCACCTGAACAGAAGCACACACACACACACACACACACACACACACACACACATTTTTCGGGGACCTCAAAGAAGCACTTACAGCCCCTTCCTCCTTGCCAGGAGGGCCAGGTTTGGGCAGAGTTTTGTCCTCCTCTTTAACCTGAGGGATTAGACAAAGAAGTCATTGGCAGGTCAGGACCAAAAGATGCAGTACTAAATGGCCAGGCCTCTCTCTTCCTAAGAGGCAGAGCTCCTGTGTTTACAGCAGTACTGGGGCCAGGGACCAGGCAAAAGATTTCCTTTCCTCTAATCAAAATTGCCCAGGGGGCTGGGGCTGTGGCTCAGTGGTAGAGCGCTTGCCTCGCACATGCGAGACACTGGGTTCGATCCTCAGCACCACATAAAAATAAATGAATAAAATAAAGTTTTTTTTTAAAAAAAAATTGCTCAGGGACAACTTCAAGAATGAAGAGTCTTTGTGGAGGCAAAAGCCCAGTATCCTGATGCTTAGTGACTAAGCCACTGTGCCTAAAGGGGCTGTCTAAAGAGGTCCATCTACATGTGACATTATGGCCTTGGCTACACTTGGTACATAGAAAGATCCAGCTAATTCAACTCATGCTAAACTACAGGTCATTCCCAGTTCAGACAAGAAGTGGTTTGAACAAAAGGCCCCTGATCTAGTGACTGAGGAGGAGGAAATAACCCTAGTGTGGGGTGCCTGTTGGCTCACAGAATTCAGTGTAAGCGAATGGGTGGTCCCCACCAGGGAGGCTCTGGCTTGCTTCTAGGTCTTGTGTCATTTTCCCCTTGCTCATAACCTAGTGCCCTCCCAGCCGGACCGCTGAGATCAGACTGTAAGCAGGCTTTCATTTTTGTGTGTGGTGCCGGGGAATCAAACCCAGGGCCTTGTGCTATACAAGGCAAGCACTCTACCAACTGAGCTATATCACCAGCCCCCGAGACCATAGCAGGAAGTAGGGCAGATATTTTTCAGAAGGACAGATATTTTCCAATCTCATGGTCACAAAACTGCCAGCCATGCAACTAAGGGAAGGAATCCCAAGGTTAGGGGCAGGGTATAGAGGAAGGAAGATGCCTGAGCTCTGGACTCTCTGGCCATCCATCTATGCTAGAACCAGAGAGCTGGCTGGCTCCAGTCAGATGGGAGACACAGTGTCAGGGGCAACAGCAGACACCATAACTCTGGGGGAAAGGGACAGGCAATGTGGAAGCTCTGAAAATTCTTTCAATTCACCAACTCAAAATGGACTCCAAGGGGACAGGCCCTAAGTTTGGGAGCGCCTTCTCCTCTCCTACCTCACAACATCTCCCTCCCTTCTCAGGTCACCTAGGCCTGTTACCAGCCCCACCCCACCCTCAGCATGCCTTTCTTGAGGGTAGGAGCCTGGGAAGAAATCCTTGATTCTTAATGGAAAAGATACTTAGAAACATCCAGAATCAATTATCTACTTGGGGGGGATTCTGTTTTTAACTAGGGTCCATGGTAAATTTTGAGCTCCAATTAGCAGTGCCTGGGGCACTAGCAAGCCTGATGGCTGCTTCAGCTTCAAAGCTGCATCTTGTCCACAGAGCTATGTTCAATGGGCTCAAGCTTCAAAGTTAGTTCACATTACCATGGACAGAGGGAAAACGCAAATATTCATCAGAGAGACCACATTGCTTTAGAAACTGGGGTTGATGCAGTTAAAGGGAAGGAAGGGTGGTGAGGGAATAAAGAAGAGTAACTAGGTCTGCACCTCCGGCTCCGCACCAAGGGCCACTGCCCCCCACCCCACCCAAACCCAGGGATCACACCGTGCATTAACCCCCCCCCCATACACACACACACACACACACACACACACAGGTTAGAGGACAGCAAGTGTTCTCAAAACACAGACACACTCGTTACTGCACACAGTGCTGTTAGCTCAGGTTCAGGCATGGCCCAGATTCCAAGTTCACTCCACGTCCTTCACCAGCTCCAAATATGTCCTCCCTCTTGCGGGTTGAGTTTAGGACCCCAAACATCCTGCCCAAGGTGAGGCACTGGAGAGAACACTGGTTGCCCCCCAAAGTGTCTGGGACACTGGGCCCAGATCTGAGCTCAGTTCTGTATTTAGCCTCTGGCTGACTCACTGCCCCCTCCCCCTCCCAAAAGGCTCTGGCTGCTACTGTAGGTCATTGCCCAGCTGGGGACTGTGCACACACACAAAGGCACGCCCAGGTCTGCAGCAGTCGCAGCCTAAATCACTCTCTGGACCAGGCGCCAATGAGCCTGCCTCCCTCTCAGCCCCTTTCTTCTCCTACCCACCTCAGCCCCAGACTCAGAGAGACCCAGTTCCAGAGGCCTTGGTGCCAAGCCTTTCCACAGCAGCTTAAGGCGTGTGGGCCATGAGAGCAGCAAGCTGGTGGAGGGACATGTAAGGGTTAATTTGGAGGGGTACCAGTGGGACAAAAGGCAGCTCAGCTTACCCAGGGGAGGAGCATGACTCAGCGCAGGAGCCCCATCAAGACAGGAGAAAGTTCATCAGCCCCCAGCCCCAGCCTTACTCCCCACACCCCCAAATGCACAATCCATCCCTAGCTTCCAAAGCTCCCTCTTCCACAAGCCAGTCTCCTGCCTGCAGACACACCATGCTGAACACATAAGCGTAAACAAAGATTTTGAAACGAGACTTTCCTTTTGCTCCCAGAAGGCGAACCTTGATGAAAAGGCCATGGTCAGAGAAGAAATGGGGGCAGGGTCTCTCAGGGACTTGGAGTCTTCCTAAAGGCCAGGACCTGCTGGGACAAGCACTGTGGGCAACAAGAGGTAAGGAAGGATGGAGAGGAGGAGGAATTACAAAATTCAAAAGATCATAGAAGGAGTAAGAAATAAACTGTTAGAGGAAAGTGAGGGCAAGGTGGGTTCAGAACAAAGAACCTCCCACTGTTGGAAGCGGTGTGCCACTTCACTTCTCTGGGCCTCTCTGGAGAATTAGGGGCTGGACTAGTCTAAATAACGGCTAAAGTCTTTTCTAGGTCTGGCACCCTAGCAGTATGGATGCAGAGAGTCACTCAAGCCCTTATACTTGTGTGTGTGTGTTGTGGGGAGGGGAGTAAAGAAGCTGTCCAAAACCCCAACAACTCTGCCTTTCACCTACACCCCACAATTGCCTGCCAAGGCCAAGAGGCCTGGGGAACCATAAACCTGCCTCATCTAAGGCTTAAGAACCACATCTAGCCCTTAGAAAATCAGCAGTCAGAGTCTGAATCGGTTCAATTCAATGGAGTTTAACTTGTTTCATCTTTACAACTATTTATAATGAACAAGTCGTTAAAAATTGGAGAATTTTTTGTTTTTAATTTTTTTCATGCTGGAATTGAACCCAGGACCTCACACATGCTAGGCAAGTGCTCTAGCAGTGAGCTATACCCCCAACCCCGAATTATTTTGAAATGGCTTCACCGACTACTGTCTGCCTATTCAGTTAATATGCTGGAGACTTTAAGCTAATTTAATTGGCTCATTTGTTCCTTGATCTCTTGTTCAAGTCTTCCTATTTGTCTAGGAGGTCCCATCCAGCTCAGAAAGACACAGACCATTGACATCTGGTCTGTTCCTCTATCTACATCAGCTGTTCCTCATAAGCATCACTCTGAATCCAAGTGTGGGGATCTCCCCAAAGGAAATGCTCTCGGGCTCTTGTGCAGAACTGTCTGGACATTTTCCCTCTCTTCCTTATCACTGGCTTTTAACTAAGCCTTGCTTAGAATCTCTTCATACACTAAGGAACAGGTAAAGAACTCAGGCCCCAAAGGTGGTGGCAATGTCTCTGTTATAGTGGCCCCCAGAGCTGGGAACTAATGGCTCCTTGGAGCAAGTGTGCCCACAGCCGAAGTCTCTCTTCCCTGACCTGTTCCCTCTCTAGAGATTTCAGCCACTTCCTACAACAACATTATTTTCTGAATATGGAACACCTACAACGATGTGAGCCCTGCAAAAGATAGTTAACATAGATTTTCTAGTAAGAATCTTACAACAATCTCATGACATGGGAATTATTATTATTCCCATTTTACTGATGAGGAAAAGAATTCCAGAAGAGAATCTGTGGCAAAGCAAGTGGTAGAACTTGGATTTGAACCCAAATTGGCCTGATTCCAAGAACCTGTGCTGCTTCCTTGGTGGCCCACTTTTTCTGGTATATTAGGCAGGCACCAGAGGGACTAAATCACTGTTAGTAGCCAAATCTGGTGGATACACTCCATCAGTGCTGAGGTCCTGGAGATCCAGGTCAAACCAAAGCATAGGTCGATAGAGCAATGCTCACTGATGCTCAACTTTTTCAAATGTTGTTTCTGGATTTGCAAAGAGAAATCCCATCATGACCCATGACCCTGTCACTGTAAGAGGCTCTGGCCACCTCCTCCCTCTGTGGCAATTCTCGTCTCTTCCGTTGAGACAAGGGAAGAGAAACCAACACTCACTGAATACTTATTATGAGCCAGGCACAGGGGTAGGCACTTTATACTTTCCTCTCATTAAATCCTCACAACCACCTACTTTTTAGATAAGGAAACAGGGTAAGTTGCCAAGAACCCCACAACTAATAAGTATCAATGCACAACACAGATGGGTCTTGATGAGCTGTTTGGGTGACGTCATTCCTGAACTGATTTCCTCATAGATAGGACTCTGCAAGCACTTGTCAAATGTTTGCAGCATGCTAGAGCTGGAACAGGCACTCTGCCCAAACTTCTTATTCCCACCTAGTCTCTTCCCTCAGAGAATATTTCAGTGATGTGGTATAAACAAGGGAGTTGTAATCTCTAAATTTAGCAACAACAAATAGATAGTAAACTCAATGCCATGGGATTAGGGGGAGGTGACAGCTCTTTGTGAAACAACAATAGCAACAAAATTTGTCATCCTCTGGCCTAGTCATCCCTTCTTCAGGAATGTATGTATGTCCAATGAACCGACCTAAAGAGAACGAGAAAACCCACAAACCCACACAAATATTTTTGTAGATGCATTCTCTATATATAGACAACTCCAAATTGGAAACAACCCAAGTGCCTAAAATCAGGGAATGGTTAGGTAAACTATAGAGCTTCAGTCCAACATATTGCTATATTGCCATTTCCATGGACAGATATGTGGACAATGCACCATATGGAAAACTCCATATAGAATAACATCAATCAAAAAAACTAGGGCTGGGGCTGTAGCTCAGTGGTAGAGCACTTTCCTCGCATGTGTGAGGCACTGGGTTCAATCCTCAGCACAACATAAAAATAAAGAAAGAAAGATATTGTGTCCATCTACAACTAAAAAATTTTGAAAAAAACTAGAACCTAAATAGTATGCAAATGGTGATCATAATAAGCTTGTAAATTGTGTGAATTGGACACAATAGTGACTTGGTATTTATTATTTTTTACTATAAAAATGGCTAAATAGTCAGCAAAAAGAAAAAAAGAAAGAAAGAAAGAAGAAGCAAAGGAGATAATAGCTAGATGCATTTGTTCTCAAAGAGGAGAACTCCAAGAAATGTGCTGAGAGACCATCTACTCTTTGCCCCAGAAGGGGTCTGTCACTCAGAAAGCAGGGCCAGGCTACTCTCTTACACTCCACCACAGAAACCTTCCCTTAACTTGCCATACTCTGAGCCTCTCCGGGAGGAAATGGGGGCACAAATGACCCCAGAGAATAATTCCACCCACTGGGTAGCCCCATAGGTCTGGAATGCACAGCAGGACAGATGCATCAAGGCCTAAGGGTCCAAGTTCAACATCTTCATACTGTGAACCCTCAAGAGTGGCAGGAAAAGGCACAGTGGCACCCACCTATAATCCCAGCAACTCAGGAGACTGAGGCAGGAGGATCATAAATTCAAGGCCAGCCTGGGCAATTTAGCAGATCTTGTATCAAAATAAAAAATAAAAAGGGCTGGGGATGTAGCTCAGTGGTAGAATGCTTGCCTAGCAGGCACCAGACACTGGTTCAATCCCCAGTACTGGGGGAAAAAAAAAAGAGTGTCAGGGGCTGGGGTCGTGGCTCAGTGGTAGAGCACTTGCCTCACACATGTGAGGCACTGGGTTCGATTCTCAGCAACACATATAAATAGATAAAATAAAGGTCCATCAACAACTAAAAAAAAAAAAAAAAGAGTGTCAGGTAACCCTGAGAGATAATCTAGGGGGAGCCAAGAAAGAGCCTATTGCCAGGGTCACTATTTAGCCTCTCCCCTTCTGCCAACTGGCAACACTCTGGACCTCTCACCCTGAGGAGGAAAGAAACACAGCATTCTCCAGTTCCCTCTTTCCACTCCCATTCTAAGACACAGAGGGCAGCTCTCAGGCGGTCTCTCCCTGCCAGTCTTGACCTAGCCCTGACTTATCTAAGGAATGGGAGGTGGGCAGGTGGGGACAAATGAAAGAGAAGTGAAGAAATAATAGCAATACATAGCAATAACAGCTCAGTTCATCTTTTAAAAACATTTTTTAGTTGCAGATTGACACAATACCTTTATTTTATTTATTTGTTTTTATGTGGTGCTAAGGATCGAATCCAGTGCCTCACACACGCTAGGCAAGTACTTTACTACTGAGCCACAACCCCAGCCCTTCCCTTGGGGCCCAAGGCATGGTAGGCAAGTGCTCTACCACTAAGCTACACCCCGAGCCCTGACAATTTCCCTTTTTTGAGGATTTTATGATGTACCAAGCTCTCTGCATGCATATTCCCATTTGATGCTCATGACATCCCTCTGAAATATTGAGCTACTCCAATTTTAGCACACCAGTAGAAGTTCCACTTTACAATTGAGCAAAAGAAGGCTGGCTCAGAAAGTCAAGTGACTAGCCTAAGGCCTCATGGCAGCAAGTGGCAGATCCAGGACTCAAGCCCAGGTCTGTCCTCTGGCAAGAGTCTCTAAGGCTCACTCTAAAGGAAGGAGGCCAGCCCTGTTCCCACCTCCCTTGTTCATCTGCACTGTGCTCCTTCCACACATCAGTTGCCAGAGCAGCAGCTTGGATAGAAAGCAAGAGTTTCCATATATGGCCTGCCCCTCCCTCCACCCATAACCTGAACATGCTTTACACAGAGTTGCTTGAAAGGAGAGGAAGCTCTGCAGAGAGTGAATTAAAGACCATGCTTCTAGCTACAGGAGAAGGAGAAAAAGAGCTTGGCAGTGACACCCTGGCCCTTTTGGTCCAGCCTGTAGCCAGAGCCCTTCCCCTCCCCACGGCAGAACAGAAAGCAACCCAGTGCCCTCGGTCACTACCGGCCAGCCCAGCTTGGAGGAAGCAGGTGCACTGGAATGGCTTCCTGCTGCCACTGCAGTTGCAGAAGGGCCGGGGTTTCCTCCTCCAACGGCTGGCTGGGCCTACTAGAGGCCTCCTTCCTTGGGGATGTTCACTGCCCCTCTGTAGGGCACTTTGCCATCTATCTGGCCATTATTGTGTGTGGCCCTGAATCTGTGATGAACCTGGTGTTGGTAACCCTGGGGGTGCAGGGTGGGATGGGTAGTAAGCTAGACCAGGAAGCATCAATCTTTCAGGGCAAAGAGCTCTCCCAGGCCTCACTCCTACCCTGCCCATACACACCTCAACACTAGTGCCAATTTGGGGGCTAGAGTGGAGCAGTACCTGGGCATAAAAAGATACAAATGCTCATGGGCACATCTCAGGCTCCTCCGCCTTGGGCCAGCCCACACACTGCCCACTGCTGACTCAACTGGAAACCTTACCCTCTGTGGCTGGGAGGGGGACAAGACGGACTGGGAGGCATCTATGTCTCTTCTCACTTGCTTTTTAAAGGAACTTACTTCTCTGAAGTAATCTGTGCTAAAAAGGAGACTTACAAACAGTCAGGGCATCCCCAATATGCCATCTGTGCCCCTTCTAAGTGTCCTAGGCATGGGCAATGGAGGAGGCCATGCTGGGTCCCTTTTTGAGACAGTAAGAAGGAGGATCCCTGACAACTTCAATCCCGCCTCAATCCCCTCTCCTCTGTCTAGCCAGGACAAAGAGGGGTCAGTGGGCCACATGGACAATCCAAAGCAGGGACAAGACCTCCAAAGGCCTGGGGTTGCTGGGGTCCCGAGGAATGAGGCATGCAAAGCTGTAATGGTTTGTGGGGAAGGCATGTCATAGCTTATGGGATAGCAGATGCAGTCCCAGGAAACTGAGGTTTAGAAGACAGTACCCCCCCAAAGCTCCCAAAGTCATGATTCTGGCCCAAGATATCCCTAAACTATGAGAGGTTTTGACGCTGCCAGAAATGGGTAATACCCTTCCACCAAGAGGTTAAGAGAAGAGCCCCAAAGCAGCCCCACCCCTTCCTCCCCACCTACTTCAGCCACATCTGGAGAAATAAGAAAAGGCCCCTCCTTTCCTAACTGAGAAAACAGCATGAGGAGCCTGGGACATTTCTGGGTGGGGGGGTCAGAGGAACACTCACCCGCATAGCCTGGCCTGGAGCAGCCCAGAGCAAGGAGTCTCCTCTCGCTGCTGCTCAGTTAGTGGCTCAAAATAGCACGGGCTGCAGCCCCGCCCCTGTTCTCCTCCCTCTCCCAGGCCCCTCCCGCCGCAGCTGCCCAACCCAGGCCCAGCCAGTGGAGAAAGCAGAGCCCAGAGGACTGCGGGTACCAGGTATGCGGGTAGCGGAGCGAGAGGACGATGCAGCCTAGGTGGAGGAGGAGGCTCTTAAAGTAAGGTTAAGTGGTGGAGGGCAGGCAGTGTTGGAGGGGCAAGAGACAGGGAAGGTGGCACTTTCCTTCTGAAACACACTCAGACTCTCGGACAGCTGAGCTGATATGATCCCTAAAAATAGCAGAGGAATTTGAGACCTGCAGCCCCCGGCCCCACAGGCCGAGATTAAGATAAGCACATGCGCATTCACATACGCACACACACCCCAGCATGCATGAATACACACTCCCGGTGCAGTGTTTTTGAGAATGCACAAATCATAGGCCTACCCCTGCTATCTAATTACTGCGGCAGAGGCCAAGACAGCCACTAACATCCCATCCACCACACACACAGGGCCCAGTATATACTGTGCCCAAATAGCAGCCAACAGCAGTCCTATTTAGTCCAGCAGGATCCACAAGACCAGTCTGAAGCCCACTGTCACTGTCTCACTGTAATAAACATGCAGGGACATGCAAGGAATCAATCACTCTCCCTCTGTCTATATACCTCTGCACGCACAGCCAGCTGCTGTGCGGAAGGTGGTGTGGGTGGGGCGAGTGGGTGGGCCTAAGCCTTGCAGACAGAGGAAACTGTGGTTATCTGGCCAATGAGCAGCGGCTGCCAGTGAAGAGCAAGTGTTCCCCAGGAGAAATCCTGGCCTGACTCTAGTTAGCACCACAGGATGCCCAGATCAGGGATGGGGATCCCCAAGAGGCTGAAATGGTTATAGGGAGCAGGATGGGAAGGAGCCAAAAGACAGGGCCTGTGTGTCTCAGAAGCTGTCAGCTTTGCAGAAAAAAAAGTAAAAGTGATTACCTCCCTCTTCCTCTCCAGAAGAAAAAGAAAGAGGGAAAGAGGGGGGAGAGGGAGAGGGGCAGGTGGTGCTAGGAAGCACTGGGACAGAGCTGTTGCCTAACCAGACTGGCAGGAACTCAGGCTTGTCACCTCTGGCCAATCCAAAGAGCCAGTGGGTCCTGTAACTAGTATTACTTTCTTCAGGAAAACTTATTGGTAAGCACTACTCT
The DNA here is from genome assembly GCF_047511675.1 of Marmota flaviventris. Taxonomy (NCBI): domain Eukaryota; kingdom Metazoa; phylum Chordata; class Mammalia; order Rodentia; family Sciuridae; genus Marmota; species Marmota flaviventris. The sequence continues at coordinate 34,445,493 of NC_092514.1, read as the reverse complement.
GGAGGACCAAAACTCAGCTCTCCTCCTACCTACCTACCAGACACTGTACAAGTTTCCGAGTCACACTATCGTGCACACCTGCTTGTGCCTCTGCTTTCCAGGGAGGTTCTCTGGTCCTTTGAGGGCATGTGTCGTGTCATAGGTTTCTGCACCCCCATAGCCCACATAGCACAATGTTGCAAATCACAACTGCTCACTGAAAGACCCTGAGGAGCCTGAAATACTGATACCTGGATCCCATCCTTACCCTCCCATTTTCTGATTTAATTGATCTGGGAGGAAGGCCTAGACACTGTAATTTTTTTGTTTGTTTGTTTGTTTGTTTTTGTACCAGGGGTTGAACTCAGGGGCACTCAACCACTGTGCCACATCCCTAGCCCTACTTTGTATTTTATTTAGAGACAGGGTCTCATTGAGTTGCTTAGGGCCTCACTAAGTTGCTGAGGTTGGCTTTGAACTTGTGATCCTCTTGTCTCAGCCTCCCGAGCCGCTGGAATTACAGGTGTGTACCACCGTGCCCGCTGGCACTATGATTTTTTAAAACTTCCCGGGTGACTCTTATTTGCAGCCAAGGCTGAAAACTGTTTCCTAACACAGATGTTCCCCTTTGTTAAATGAATGAATGAATGAGTTAGCCATTTGACCATAGGCAGATGATTTAAATCTCCCTCATCTATAAAATAAGGACCTTGCCTATATTGACACTTACCCAGTTAATATGAGACAGGTATGGAATGGATGTAAAAGAGCTTTGCTTCTCAAAGTGTGGTCCCCATAACAGCAGCATGAGCACTACTTGGGGACTTGTTAGAAATACAAATTCTGCCCCTGTGATGGCAGTCGTGTGTGCCTGTAATCTCAGCAACTGGGGAGAATGAGGCAGGAGGATGCAAGTTCAAGGCTCCACTTGTCAACTTAAGCGGGACCTTGTCACAAAATGAAAAAAATGGCTGGGGTTGTAGCTCAGTGGCAGAGTACCCATGGACTCAATCCCCAGTACCAATAAATAAATAGATAGATAGATAGATAGATAGATAAAAGAAAAATGCAAATTCTGGGGCCTCACCCCAGACCTACTGAATCAAGAACTCAATATAGGACCCAGCACCCTTAACCAAGCTTCCAGTTGATTCTAATGCACGTTAAATTCTGAGAATCACTGATTTGACAGAAGTTATTTTGAAGGTAAAACCTTCAAAGCCAGACTTCCTGGTTCAATCTTGGCTCTTCCATGTAGTAAACTATACAACTTAACTTCTCTGTGGATCAATTTCTTTGCCTGTAAAATGGGGAAAATAATGGTACCTACCACATAGGGCTATTTTAGCGGGTAAAAGAATTAGTGCATACAACGTTCTAAAAACATTGCCCAGCACATTAGCTTTCATTAAATTTTAACTATTATTTTCTGTCTAGATCATTAAGGGGAGTAAAAAAAGGCATCAAAGAAAAATTTCCAGGTAACTGAAGCCTACTCCTTTTAAAGGACCAAATATTTTCTATTTTAAGTGTCTTTCTAAATCTATCATTATTTACAATCATAAAAATAATAAACTTTGGTGTGTGCTTGAGTTTGGTACTGGGAATTGAATCCAGGGCCTCACACATGTTCACAGGCTATGTAAGCACTCTGTCTCTTAGCTATACTTGCAGCCTTTTTATTTTATCTTGAGACAGGGTCTCACTAAATTACCAAGATTGGACTCAAACTTGAAATCCTCTTGCCTCAGTCTTCCAAGGAGCTGGCATTACAGGCATGCACCACCATGCCCAATTTAGGAAACACTCATTAATACTCCTTACTTTCTTCATTAAAACACACTGAACGTGGGCTGGGGTTGTGGATCAGTGGTAGAGTGTTGGCCTAGCATGCATGAGGCACTGGGTTTGATCCTCAGCACCACATGAAAATAAAATAAAGATATTGTGTCCACCTAAAAAAAAAAAAAAACACTAAAAAAAGAAAAAGAAATATTTAAAAAAAAAAAAAACGCTAAACTTAACTCAAAGGTCTCAAACTCTGCCCTCACTGTGACGACTCCTGACTTCCCAGCCTGGCTACAACCCATGGCTTGTGCCCCTCTAATGCTGCAGGCTCTCCTGGAGGGCACCAGCTGTTTCCAAGGCTTGGTGGCCAAATTGAAGCCTCTGATATGCTTATATGTGGAAATCCAGGCACCCTTTGTAGCTGTATATTTGCTTTTTAGATCTTTTCTTCCCTACACTCTATGACATCAAGCCATCCTCTGTCACTCACCTGATAGTGTGCCTGTGTCCAGCAGTCTCAGTTCCTTCTAATGTGCTATTTCTGCCAAAGGCTAAAAAGGCAAATAACCAGGCCTGATAAAAGAGTGTCCAAAACATAAAAAAATGGATGCCAGAGAAACTGCAGGTTCTCCTGCAAGTGAAGGGCCTTTCACACAAGTACCCTCCACTGTGTTTGCTTGAGGGCCTTCTACGCCCACTGCCATTCAGCAGTGCTCTCGAAATGACTGAGGTGACACTTGATCTGCAGTCTCTTCTGAGTTACTATCATGCCTCTTTTTCTATTCGGATGACTAACTCCTGTCAATTCGGTTTCTGAAACATTTGGTTAGTGTGTATGTAGGGGGATCATCTCAAATCAGCTTCATTTCCCCCTAGTGAAAAAGGCAGGGTCTTCTGTCAGAAGGCGTAAGTCCTGGCAGCCCACTCTCCTTCCCACCCAGCCACAACCAGTCCCTCTGATGCCCCAAGAGGGCACTGTCTCAGTGTGGCCCATGACTTCAATAAACTTAAGAATGGCTCTGGGGACATTCAGGCTCTCAGGCCTCTTCACCTGTCTCCAAGGACAGACATCATAATCTGAATCCCCCTCAGCACTTCACCTTCTTTACTCTCCTGACTCTCACTCTTTTGCCCTCTCTCAGGCAGATCTCCATGCATTCCCTGCCTGCACCTTCCCCAGAGCCTGTCCTCTACCATTGCCTCCACCATGCTCAACCTTCCCCATTCCTAAAGGTCCATCTTCTTATGAAGCCCACCTGAAACTCAAGACCCATCAAGAAGTGTAGTACAAAGAGCAGGGAACCGGCAGTTGTGTTCAACAGGGACTGAATCCCAGCTTGGCTTCTTTCTTGCTGTTTGACCTAAGGAAAGGTTGCTCTACTTCTTAAGAGTCTCCATTAAAAAAAAACCAAAACTTTAAAATAATACAATACTATAGCCAGGCACAGTGATGTGCACCTGTAATCCCAGCAACTCAGGAGGCTAAGGCAGGAGTTTGAGGACAGCCTTGGCAACTTAAGGAGACCTTATCTCTAAATGAAGAGTAAAAAGGATAAGGAGTATAGCCCAGTGGCAAAGCATCTTTGCGTTCAGTCCCCAGCACTAGAAAACATAACAACAACAACAATAATAATATTGCTGCTTTATGGGGTTGTTGTAAGAACAGAAAGAATATTATGTAATCTTAGGCTTGGCAAATTGTGGAGAGTGACTAAATGATTAATACCATTAAATTGTCATTAAAAACCACAACACTCACTGTTTATACTTAAACACATCACACACATGGTAGTTCTTAATTACATAAAGTGTGGTACTATTATATACAGTGGAGTATTGCTATACGGAATAGAGTCTTAGGTCAGCATGTAAGGCAAAAATAGAGTATAGTCAAAAACTCCTGAAAATCCACTAAATTGCTCAGAGAGTATAGTACACATGGCTTTGTACATGCATGGTCTCCCTTTATCCGCAGTTTCACTTTTTGTGGTTTCAGTTACCTGGGGTCAGTAATACTCTAGGAATATTCAATAGAAAATTCTGGAAATAAACAATTCATAAGTTTTAAATAGAACACAGTTCTGAGCAACATGATGAAATCTGCACCATCCTACTCTGTCCCACCTAGGATGTGAATCATCCTTTCGTCCGTATATCCACGTTGCATATGCTACACACCATTAGTTGTTTTGTAGCTGTCTTGGTTATCAGATGACTATTACAGTATCACAGTGCTTATGTTCAAGGAACCCTTATTCTACTTAATAATGGTCCCAAGGAACAGCAGTAGGGATGGTAGCAACTCAGGTATGCCAAAGAGAAGCTACACAGTGCTTCCTTTAAGAAAAACAGTGAGGGCTGGGGATATAGCTCAGTTGGTGGAGTGCTTGCCTCACATGCACAAAGCCCTGGGTTCAATCCCTAGCACCACAAAAAAAAAAAGAAAGAAAGAAAAAGAAAAATAGTGAAATTTTAAGAGAGAAGACATTTATATAAATTTTACTACAATATATTGTTGTAATTGTTATGTTTTATTATCTATTATTGCTAATTTCTTACTGTGCCTAATTTATAAATTAAACTTTACTATAGGCATGTATACAGGAAAAAAAAAAAAAAAAAACCAGTACATCTAGGATTTTGTACCAGCCATTCTTTCAGGCATCCACTGTGGGCACTAGAATGTATCCCCTGTGGATAAATGGGGAGGACTCCTATGCTTTTTTTTTTTTTTTAAGATGTTGATAGACCTTTATTTTATTCATTTATTTAAATGTGGTGCTGAGAATTGAACCCAGTGCCTCATACATGCTAGGCAAGCGCTCTACCACTGAGCCACAGTGCCAGCCCTCTATGCTTTTTATATAATACGTATCTGCATGAAAGCATAATGTATAGTCATGTATAACATTTATAATGAAAATATACAAAATAACTATTTTTACAATTTTTGGCTACAATAATATAGCTTCTTAAGCAAATATATAGTTGAATCTATTGAAGTTTATTATGCATATGCCAGGACTACAGAGCATAAACCAATGCTCTGAGTTGTAATCAATTCCTCCCTACAAGAACCATTTTCTATTTTCTTTCTATCCTATCCCATTCCCCAGCACTAAGCACACAGTAGGTATTTAACAAAAATCCTCTGGATTCACCCAGCTGATCTGAAAGGTGCACACATAATGAGGCAGGTGGAACAGAATGGGGAGAAGGGGATACCTTTACAGGGTGACAACTACAATTACTGTAACAACTTCAATTACTCTGCTCTCCCCCACTTGCAGTATGGTTGAGTGAAAAGTCATTGGCATGCAGAAAGGCTAAGCAGAGCAAGGGCAGGCCAGACTGTGAGGGTAGAGGAAGCATTCACTAACTCAACTAGCAATGGCTGTAGTACCCTGAGGTGAACACTGTGGGGAAGCACAATGCTTTCTCTTTAGTCTCCCCACAACTACACTGTGAGCTTCCTGAGACAGAGGTTGTATGTGTCATTATAATCCCTGCACCCACCTAGTTCTGGGCCCTGCTCAGAGATGACTCTGGATACAAAAGTGAGTAAAATGAGATGAAACAGACTTGGTTCCAGAGGAGATAGCAAATGTACTTCAATAGTTAGAATACAGAGAACATGCTTAATGCTCCAATGGGGGCCTGGATAATGTGTAGGACACATAAAGGAAAACACAAGAGACAAAGCTGGGAAGGTAGGCAGGGCCCATCAAGGAGCCAAGTGCTGTTGTTCCTGCAGTTCTTTCTGCAGCCTGCTATACATTTGTCCATCCTCTGATAACAGCACCCCAGTTTTCCTCTGAGGACTTACCCCAACATATGATTTGGGCCTGGCCAGTAAGAGAATCATATTCCCAGACTACAGGGTTGGTTCATGAGTGAACCGATCAGTATCAATGACCTATAACAAAACTTTTGGACTACTGAATCACACTTCTTTTCCTACAAGACTTGAACCTAGGGCTGAGTTATCTTGCCATTACTTGTCTGAAGACTAATTCAGCCTAGATGAGCTGAAAGAGAGAAGACAGACCTGGGTCCTGGTCATGATGTTTAAGTTTCCCGATAAGGCTGAGCCTGTAGCCAGTTCTACCTCTGGACTTTTCAGACACTTGAGCCCATATCTTTTTAAGCCAGTTGAGCTGGGCTGTCAAACCTGCAACTGAAACAGGTGTATCCAAGACAAAAGCAAGGTAAGCAGTCTAAGGGGGGGAAATAAAAAAAAAAAAAAAAAAGGCACATGCTGAGCACACTGGCCAGAAGATAGACACAGTGTTGCTTACTTTTCCTGACAAAACCTAGAGAGATAATTATTAAAAGGAAAATTGTGGACAAAGAAATTGCAGTTTACAGAGGTTACATAATTGCTTATGATCACACAGATAGTGATTGGTAGGGCCAGGATTTGGATTCAAGTCATTCAGACACTGAAAACCTGCCCCTTCCATGCTATTCCCTGCCTGTAAACAATGGAGTCATGGTAGATTTCTGGAGACTGAGGGGGCATGACTGAACCTGTGCTTTAGGAATGCTGATCTAACAGAAGGGTGGAGGGAAAGAAAGGAGGCTAGAAGCTGAAGGACCATGAGAAAAGCAAGGTAATAGCCAGATAAAGGATAAGAGGGTCTGTCTAGGGTTCTGGCAGGCGATGGCAAAGAGGGGTTCATGCAAGAGAAACGATCTTCTAGATGAGGTGGCCATTGCGGGAGGAGGGGAAATGGGCACAAGAGGATGGGAAGAGGGGGCTGGAGTTGTAGCTCAGCAGTAGAGCACTTGCCTAGCACATATGAGGCACTGGGTTTGATCCTCAGCACCATAAAAAATAAATAAATAAAATAAAGGTATTGTGTTCCTCTACAAGTGTGTGTGTGTGTGTGTGTGTGTGTGTGTATATATATATATATATATATATATATATATATTCAAAGACACCAAGATTTCAAAGTGGGGAGTCTGATAGGACAATGTGGCACCACTATGCAAAATAGGGATGTTAGATGGAGGCTGGCTTAGCAGGAAAGAGTTTGGAAAACACTGAGACCAAAGTTCTATTTAATATCTTAACAACAACAAAAAATTTTCCATTTATTCTCTAATTCCCCTATAAATCAAAACTCCTTAAAAAAAATTCTACCAACACTGTCCCCATAATGGATACCAATTGCAAATACTTGTATTACTAATATGTCATGTATAAAATGTCACTAATGGGGGGTTGGGGTTGTGGCTCAGTGATAGAGCACTTGCCTAGCATGTGTGAGACACTGGGTTCAATTCTCAGCACCTTATATAAAAAATAAAACAAAGTCCATCGACAACTAACAAAACATTAAAAAAAAAAAAAAAGTCACTAATGGAACTCTTTATTTGCAGAAGCTGCAGGCAGTCTTTTCAAGCACTCAGCCCTCAGGCCTGAGAAGGGTCGCCTACAGCACTTATGCTTCCTGGGTAGGAGGGTACCAGCTGCCATGGTGACAGGTGCACCCCCTCAGATGGCCACTTCAGAAGTTCCTCAGCATAGTACTAGAGGGCAGTTCCTTAAATGCCAGTTCAGGAGAGACTTCCCTTTCTCGGGAGAAATTATCCTAATTCCTCTGTGGGGGTGGGACGGGCGGGGATGAGGATGTAGACAGAGATTGGCATCCCTCTGAAGGGCCGAAATTAAAAAAAGAAAAAGAAAATCAGCTAGGCAACATGACCAGTTAATCACGAAGTGGAAGAAAGCAAATCCCCTTGAAGAAGACTAAGGAAGACTTAAAGGGGATGGAGGGGAGGTGTTGAGAAGAAACCTGGAGTGCCTAATGGCCCATTCGGCTCCTTCAACGGAGCGGCGGGGCCAGGGGGGGTACTCTCCGAGTCAACCCAAGACCTAAGCCCCAGCCCCAGCCCCAGCCCCAGCCCGCGCTTCCCCCCGCCCCCGCGCCAGTCCGTCGGCGCATAGGCGGAGCCAAGCTCAGCGCATGCGCCGAGAGCCTAGGCTGCACCGCCCTGCAGCGCTGCTGGAACCCGGCAGAGGGCGGCAGCTCCCTTCTTGTTCCCCTGCTGGCACCGGCGAGGCCGCGGGAATTCACCTCCGCCGGGCGGGCCTCCGGGCCCCGCCCACAGGAGGCGTCCCCGGGGAGCTCAAAACAGGGTGGGGGTGGGGGATGCTGCGACAAGATGGCCTCTCCTCTTACCCCGGAGGGATGCGGCAAGAAAAGGCAGAGATGAGCTCGGCGCCCAATTCATTTTCATCATCACCCTATCCACAGTGCCTAAAACAATCCTTAAATGTAGTCTACATTCAGTAAGTGCTTATTTATGGGATAAAATGAATGAATGAATAACTGAATCCAGGTAAGAAAATTCTGGGGACGCCTTGAATCTCTGTTGTGGGCAGGGGTCCGGGACAAAGAATCAGGAGGGTCAGTGGGCATGGGCAGATCGCTGCCCCAGAGGTGGTCATAGACTTAGGCCTCAGGCACTCCTCCAGACCCTGCATTCCACAGGCCCCTGACTTGGCACACCCGAGGTTTGCTCTTGGGCAAGGAACCCATGCGAAGACCCGTAAGCTTATTCTCTGCCAAGACCAGGCAGTCAGGTCCCAGCTTCTGTAGGGACCACCTGAATGGCAGCTCCAGTAGGCATGCTGCTCTCTGGGGACTCAACTGCTAGGAATTTCCTCATGGCCAATGGGGCTTTCCAAACTGTCTTTGTCTTGCCAAGCTCCCTAAAGGCCCAAAGCCAAGGGCCAGCCTTGGGGATGGTTTCCCAGAACCCTTCACACCTCTGCCCCAAATCTCATCAAGACTTGGGTCACTTGTTATTCTACTAAATGCTCCACATACACAATATTTCCATCCCACCCCCTCTGGCAGACATTTGTGAATGAGCATAATGAAGCATTGTTCTCTTTTTTGTATAAATGACAACTCTTCTCAATTTCCACAGAAGAATAGAGGAAAACCAGTTCAAGGGTCAGCAATACTGATTTAAATTAGGTACCCAAAGGCCTTCCTGGGTGTGAGAGCTGGCGACCTATGCTGCTTATTCTCAAAGTCAGGCTCCTTTAGAGGTCCCTCAGTTCCCCCAAACATTCAGTAAGTATTTGAGGATCTGGGCATTCACTTCTGGAACCCCTTTTTGGGCCTATTTCTAGAAATCTTTGAAATAAAAGTACCCACTCAGTCCCAAGGAAGTAGGAAGAAACAAAAGCCCCTGCCTTGCCTACCAGCCCTCCTCCCCCACATGAAAATAGTCTGCCAAACCCATGGGCATGTGAGCACCTGTGTGTTACCGGGCTGGGCAGAAGATGTGCTTGGCAAGGTGAGGAAGCCCCAGTTGTGGTGGCACACCGCCAGGGACCTGTTGGCCCTGGGGCATTAGGATTCCAAAGCTGGTGAAGTGGAGAAATAGCCAGAGGACAAACCTTCCTTCCTGAGAGAAAGGGGAAATGCCACTAGCCCAGCATCTCCAGGGGAACACTGAAAGAGATGAACCTTCCTGTTTTAGCCACACTGTTCAATATGGTAGCCACTAGCCAGGGGTGGTTGTTTAATTGAAGTTAAATCAAAACAATGAGGTACTTCTCAGTAAATAAAAAACAAATTTAAAAGACTGTTCCCATTAGCCATATTTCAAGTGCATAATAGCGACTTGTGACTCATGGCTACTGAGTTGGACAGCACAGACCTCAGAACATTTCTATCTTTGCGGTGTGTTCAGTAGGACAAGTCTGGTCCGGAGGTTCCCCCTTCTAGTTTGTCCTGGTCATTCTTGACAAAGCCTCCTTTAGGTGGTGGCCCTGACTACCTGCTGTTCTCTACTATCTCTGCCCAGAATTTGCTTAGACCCTTGTCCCACATGTCTTATTTCTTAGGCTTCAAAAAGAAGTGGGGGAGGGGACTGAAGTCACAATTAACACCCAGCTGGAAAGCAGAAGCCAGATGCCACAGGCCTGAAAAGGCAAGGCTGAATGGAAGCCTGCCCCCACCCCACTGGTGTCCCAGGCTCAGGAGAAAGCCCCTCAGTGCTGCACAATCGTTCCTTGTTTCCAGTCTCTGGACCTTGCATGGCTAAGACATCTGGAATGTAGTGGCCTGAGGGTTTCCCTGGCACCCACTGCAGGACTCATCAGCTATTAGTGCTCCAAAGAGAGAAGTCCCCATAGAACCCTGAACTTTCAAGGGCAAATAAGATTTCTGAAACCTTGTCAAGGTCAAGATGCTAGGAGTTCCTTCATGGGCAATGAAGGCCATAACTGGACACCTCCCTGTTTGGCCAGCTGGATAAACCAAACCCTGTGACAAGCTAGAGAGGCTCAGGCAAGCTCCACTAGGCCTGGATGCATGGGAGAAGAAGTCAAGAGAAATAGACCTAACCACTCTCACATTCTATCCCAGGGACTCAGTCTGAGAGATTCTGCCATAGTGGCTAGAAAATCCAACAGGAGAGTCCAGATGAATTCATATATGTGATGAAGGAGCAGAGGACAGACCCAGGAACTGGCAGGTCAAGGTTGTCTTTCTGTTCTATACCTCAGTTCTTGCTTAACCCTAACCCTTGGTAGATTTCCAGGAGCAAGATGGGTGTGAAGAAACAGAATAAACGATGGAATGACAAAAAAATATAGAGGTGGGGGGAGGGAGGGAGGGGTGGTCCAACTGGAAAACAAATAGGTAGGAAGAAGCCTGGCACTCTAAAGGTATTGGCATCAGCCAATAATTTGACTGAGGGAAGTCACAGAAAAAGCAGCATAATTTGAAAAACTGGCATCAAACGAGACACCAGATTGGAAACTCAGGGCAAAGCCACTCTGGGATGATTTGCCACCCTGAGTTAAACTTGGGCCTGTTTCCCTATCTCTACCCTAAGGACACATTGAGCAAAAGCACCAGCCTGAGGACAAGAGTAAAGGACTCACAGCTGAGTCATTAATAGGAACAGGGCCTGTGGCATTCCTATGGGCAGATGGTCTATGCTACCAGGCACCAAATGCTTTCCAAGGTATCAGAGATGGATTAATGATGACCATGATAGTCCCCCACTTTATTTATGGTTTCACTTGCTACAGTTTCAATCCAAAAATATTTAATGGAAGTTTCCAAAAATAAATAATTCATCAGTTTTAAATAACTTTTACTACAGTATACTGTTGTAATTACTCAGTATTACTGTTAATCTCTTACTTTATCTAACATAAATTAAATTTTTTCATATATATGCATGTATAGGTAAAACATGATACTCACACAGTTCAGTAATATCTACAGTTTTAGGCAGCCATCGAGGGTCTTGGGATGTATCCCCTGTGGATAGGGGTACTAACATACTCAGGAGGCATTATTATGAGGCTGTTATAAGTGATTTTGTATGTATTGATTCCTTTAATCCTTAGAAAAATCTTAGAAGGAAAGAATTACCATAGTTCTCATTTTATAGACGAGGAAAATGAGGCCCAAAGAAATTAAATAACTTGCCCAAGGTCACTGACCTAGTAAATAGCAGAGTTAGAATTTGGACCAGGCAGTCCAGCTGGAATACATGCACCACCCAACTCATAACAATATATTGACAATACACACAGTTAAACATAGCTTCTGATTTCTGGGCCTTTCTGCCTGTGCTGCCTTCTATCTCCTTCTCCTTCCTAAATGAGCTGAAAGCAGTTCCTATAAGCAAAACCAAACCCTTTCGTTCAATTCCTGTTTACCAAGCATCTGTTCCTACAGCAACAATAAGAGCTGCAGACTGGGCATTTTGAAGAGAATGGGTGGGAATGAGGGTACAGGGGCCTTTATAGGATGGGTCGCTCTTTTAGAGGCACAGAAAAGAGGCCTGAAAACTAGTTGAAAGACAAAGGGGCTGGGTGGGGAAGCCAAGGCCATAATTTCCTCAGGTTTGAAGCCAGCCTTCCCCTGGACAGAGAAGGTGAAGACAGCTTAGAAGGACTAAAGACTGGTGGCAGAAGGAGGGGAAAGAGAGAAGAAAAAACAGTTCTAGATTCTGTAGGGGGTATGTGCATGGCACTCAGGCCATTCCTGAGCTGGATGTCCTGTCACAGATCCCAGTTCTATGATTCTCTTCCTCAGGTCAAAGCCAAGAAATGATGGGTGGAGGCAAGGAACCATAAAGAAATAATAAAGAGGAATGCAGGCAGGCATCTATGTGCCTGTACAGGGTGGTTCACCTCCCACAAGGGAAGGTGAGGGCATTTTGGGTGAGGTGGTCAGGTTGACACCCTTCACCTTCTCCAAGCCTAGGCCTCATTCCTGCCTGTTCCCATCCACCCAGCTAAACAAGAAACTCCTGTCACTCTCCAGAAATCCTGAGGCCAGAATCTCAAGCTGCTGTGCAATACCGTTCTGCCAGGCAAAGCCAAGTACTAAGGAGAACAGGGATGTTTGCTAGTCACTGAATTCCAGGAAGTCAAACCACAGCCGTTTCCCCCAAGGCTTCTCAGGCCATGGGCCCAGTTTCCCTCTTGCCTCTGCTGATCTCAGTGCATGTCCAAATAAGTGGGAATGGGACCTTACCCCATATCTGTGTCCTTTAGGTAACCTAGGCGCCTACTGAGAAGAAGGCAAGGCTGTGCCAGGCTCAGCATAGGCTGGATTCCCTAGCGCCTGGTGCCAGGCACACAGGCTGCTGCAGCCTGGACAGCTCCGGGGAGGGCGAGGTGGAAGATGCCAGCCCAGTGATGGAGGAGGCCTTTTACCACTCTGAAGCCAGGGCTTCTGTAATCAGCTCCATAATCAAACCAATCCACAAGTGAGGGAGGCAGTGTGAAGAGGAGCAGGAGACAAGGCCCCAGCAGGAAGAACTCATTAAGGAGATAGATCAGATCCTTCTACTTCATTGTGCCCTGAAAGGTTCCACTGAGATCTCCAGATATTCTCCCCTCCATGTGAGGGGGCTGGGCATGAAACTGGGTGGCACAGAGAATCATGATGGTCTCATGCTGCCTGATAGTGCTGTCACTGCTTGGACTCTAGCCTATGCCACCCAGCACCAAGATCTAGCTTTTCACAGCTGTCTAGTTCTGGAGAAAGTACAGACTCCCTAATCACAGGGACCACCTTAGACTTTCTCCTCCACAGACCAAGCCCACAGTGTGATATGGAACAGGTGCTCCTCAAGACTTCCTGACATGCCCTGACTGCACAAAGGCTCCAGGGTCATTGATCTCCCTATGGCCCAGAGCCAAGGCTCCCCACCTCACCTTCAGCCCCCTCCTGCTCAAAAGCCAGAGGCAACCTCCTAGTCATACTAGAAGTGCCCTGCCCTGCTTGCCACAGGGAGGGAAGGAGGAAGTGAGTCAGCTCCTTGAAGAAATGGGAATGAGAGGGAGGAGCCAGCAAAAATGAGATCAGAGGGCAAAGGGTACAGGGGCCAGAAAGGTCCCTAACAGAGACACCAGGTCCTAGAGATGTTGTGGGGCCCACAGAGTAGAGGACAGACATGTGTGACAAATTCAGTAGTGCCATCTCCTACAGGGGCTGGGTCGATGCTATAGGCCAGAGAACCTGGGTCTGGCAGGCAGGCCCTACCTGAGGATGGAATCTGAGGCAACTCCCCTTCCTGAATCACCAATGGATTGGAGGAAGTGAGGCCTTGTGGGAAATGGCCAGCCACTTCTCTGCTCCGAGAGGTGAAGTCTCTCATCTCCAAGTCCTCCCACTTCTTCTCTTGAGCCCTTTAGTGTCAGAAGCCCAAGAGGGAGAGAGATGTTTGTGTCTCCCAGTAGGAAATGGAATCTATGCCGGGCCCCCAGAGCAGAGCAGTTCCAGCTGCCCTAGCACCAGTCCTACCCTCTCTGGTGGCCCCTACCCATGTGGGAGCTGTCCCCAGGCTCCAGCTGGAATTTGTTGTGCTCTGACTGGGAAAGATCTTTGTCGTGAAAATTCCCAGTCTGCAGACATTCCGGCAGGAAGGCAGTCCAGGGAAAGCAGCAGGAGGGAAGAGGAAGCCTTGAGCCCTACAGGGCCACATTCCAACCCTCAGAGACCTGTGGCCAGACAGGCACATTCCTTCAGGTCCCCTGGATGGGACACTTTACGGCCCCCATGTAACCCTGAAGCTCCTTCTCACCCAAGCTGGTGCCTTCCCCAGGCCTCTGCTCCTGGATGCTTATGGAACCCACTCTCCTGCACTCCTTTGTGCCAAGTCCCCAAGCACAGAAGAGACAGAGCTAGTGGGTGGAGGCAGGACATAGTAATGTACTGCAGACCGTCACCAGGGCCCGTCAGAGGAGAGGGTTCTAATAACCAAAACTGAAGTGAACAAGGAAGACTAGACAGAGAGAATGGGCAACCAGTTCACAGTTTGAGAATCATCTTTCCTTCAACAAACATCTGCTGCTCTCATGAAGTGTTCTAACATTAGATAACTAATCAATCAGAACTTGATAGGTGCTATGAAGGAGAAGGATGGGTGCTGCCATGATGAGGAACTCATAAGGTCTGAGAGGATCCGGGAAGGCTTCCTTGAGGAAGTGACATTCAAATTGGGGCCAATGTGCATGCGTAAGCATGTAGGCAGGGAAAGGCACTATCAACAAGAGGAGTGTCAGGTATCCACCATGGAAGCTGATGAGAACTCTGGGTTACACACCCACCACCTGTTACACCCTTGGCCAACCTTGCTCCTCCACCTTTTTCCCACAATGCACACAGAACAACAGTGCACAGTCTTAGGCAGTGCTCCTGTTCAGAAGTGACACTATGGGGATCCAGCCACCCCAAATGCTATGGAGATCAGTACTAGCATGCCAGTATGGGCAACAAAAGGTGAGGGAGCCAGTGTCCCCCTGCCTGCTGGATCTAGGATCTAGCAAAGAAGCTGCATGAGAACCAACTGTGTGTCCCTTCTCCACCCCTGGGGGACAACAGCAAACCTGTCGAAGCAGCTGTCTCATCCCTTCTTGAAGTTTCCCTCAGCCATTCTTTCCTTCATTTCTCAGCCCCCACCAGATTAAACTCTGCCTGCTTCCACTTGGGTTCACTTCCTCTGACTGACCCTCAAGAGACACTGAAAGCACCAGTCACAGTCTTCTTCTGAACACTGTCCACAGAGCAAGAGAGGCCAGTCATCCCTGGCTTCCCCTTCCTTCTAGAAGGAAGACTAGATGAAGAGGCTTCTAGTATCACAGGCAGCAGGTATCAGAAGGGCCCAGGTCTGTGCTGGATAGGAGATTTGTAAGGCTAGCCACATAATGCTTTCCTGTATGCTCTAGCACACTAATTAAGAGTCAATGGCCTGAGTTCAAATCCTAATAAGTCACTTTATAGCTATGCAACCTTATACAACTTGCTTAACCTTAACCCATTATACAATCATTGGTGGTAGTCCAGTTTTCTCATCTGTGAAACAGATTATTATAATACCTAATGCAAAGGGTTATTGGGAAAATTAAATGAGTTAACATGTGAAACATCTAGAACAGTGCCTGACACCCAGTGAATGCATGCCATGAGTCTCACCTCCCATTACTTTCCATGCCTTCTTCCCTCAAGGTACTTCTCAGTAGAATCTTAACCAGGCCATTGAATGCCACCCAGGAGCACCCGCTGTGCTGGGCACCACATGGAGAACCCTCTACAATCTTCCCTGGCCAGAGTCTATGGAAAGTGCAGGGGCTGAGCTGTGCCAGGGAAGAACACCATGCCCTGATTCTGAGGGACATATGGCAGGAGATTAATGGAGCCAGAGTGGTGACCTAGGTCTAAGGAAATAGTTTCCCAACCAAACCAGAGCCAACAACTGAAAAAATAAGCTTTGCTGACACTGTCCCCTGTATTTAACAGAACAGAAGCTGTTGCCAAACACCATGCAGGACTCTAGAGTTGGCTGCCCCCCCAAATCTGCACAGCAGGGGGCAGGAGGCTGTTAAAACACCATTCCTTCACAGTGCCTGACTGGCATACTCAGTGTCTACAGTGCAGCCGGATGCCTGGGGCACATCCATACCGCTGCCCAGACTGACAACGCAGGCACCAAGCAGCCTGCCTGGGCAGCAGGGGAGCCCCCACCCCATCTGGGTTATGGGACCCCATTGCCACCCCAGATGCTGCCTTCCACCCTGGGCCAAAGTGAGGACAGTCTAGCAGCTCAGTGCAGTGGGGTGGCGGGAACCCTGCTGGCAGGCAGAACGCGTGCTTGTGGTTTCTGGGAAACGCTGTAGAGATTTGCAGCATTTTTAAAATACTTGTGTTCCCACCCGCCACACACTCCCCTTCACCCCACTCCTCAGCCACCCCCAGTCAGGGTGTTTGCCTATCTGGTATTTTCCAGAACCATTTCAATGTAAATAAGAGAGATTAGAAGGAAGCAGAGGGCAGAGGGCAGGGTAGCTGGGAGATATCGGGGCAGGCTGGAGGGGATTCTGGCCAGGGCTGGAGGGAGCCAAAGAAAGCTACCTTTAAGACCCTGACCCCTTGCCAGGGCTCCTAGCTGAGCCTGCAAAAATATCCACTGACCAGGACATGTACCCACACCCAGTTCAATGTGGCCTGGGCACTGTGCCCACCACCCACAGGCTATGTGGCCAGGACACTCTGGGACTGCTATTTGTCTACCATCTCAATGGAAAGAAGGCAGAATAGTGCCTTCAAGGACAGAAAAAGGTGACCTGGCAGAACAGAAATGACCTAGCCCACTGCTTTACCCTGCTGGTCCCACGTGTTCCACTAATCCTGGATAGATAACCCCCAAAATGGTCCCAGAGACCTTCCACCCACCACTTCTTGCCCCCTTGACACCTTCCCACCGGCTCCACATTACCATGAGGACTTAGTTTGGGTTCCACACTGAGCCCCCAAGCCATAACTCTCACATTGCAAGACTCTCTGATGCCAGAGGTGCCTGAAGCTTTGGCACAAAATGAAATAAAAATTTCCTGTTTAAAACAAAAACAAAACAAAACAAAAAAAGCCCTCTAAAGATCATTTGAAGTAAAATTAGGAACAGAAGCATTCTAGAACTCTGAGCCTGGGCAGTACCCAGCAGCTCTGCCACCACCAGAAGCCTCTAGGAAAGCTTGGTGCGCAGAAGTCAGCTTGGCAGAACTGGAAGCAGTACATTTTCCAGCCTGTCCTTTGAATCCTGAAATTCCCACTGACAGCACCCAGGAACCCTGGGGACAAGGCAGATGTGGTTCATACCATTTTCACCCAGGGGCGCAGGCTTCCACAACAGCCAGCAGGGAGGCTTTCCTAAACTCTCAGATTCAGGCAACCCTACAGGGCCAATCTCCTTCCTACAGGGCCACCCATGACCAAGCCTGCTGGGCTCCAGAAAGCTAGAAAAGGAAAGGGAACACCCAGCATTCCCTCTCTTCCTTCAGTTGACTATATTAAAGGATAGAGCTAAAAGAGAAAGTTAAGACAAAAGCAACAGGTCCTCTTTGGACAATGACAGGAGAGTATCAGGAAGCCCAAAATTAACTTCCTTGGATGGCTGGGCAGGGGAAAGAGTCCTGCTCTTTCTAAGATACCACCTGCCACAGTCTCACATAGTGATCTCACCTACTACATAAACATACTTATCTTAAGTAAAGCACACAAAATATGATACACAGAAGTCTTTCCTGTTAGCCTCAATTCTATCCTCAGAAATAGGACATGAGTGTGCATCCTTCTCCAATTTAACCTTCTCAAACTCTAGGAGAAAAAAAATATGTCCATTTTATAAGGATCACGAGTCACCTCCTCTAGGAGGCCTCCCCTTATTGCCACCATTTCCCCCAGGGCAGAACTGCTACTTCCAACTTCCTGTCCCACTGTGCACTTGCACAGATTTCTCTAATAGCATCTATGTGCCTGGTTGCAGGTCTTACTTAGTCCTGTGCTTCCTCAAGGAAAGATCACATTCTGTTCATTTAATCACCCAGTGCCCAGCACAGTGCCTGGTCCATAAGCAGACTTCATTAACTGTTTATTGAGGAAATGAGTATGTGGAGGCTCAGAAAAGTTAACTTGGGTAAAACACAAAGCAGGTCTTCTGGGCCCCAAAGCCCATGTTCTTTCCACTGAAATCTGCTTACTCCCAACCTCTCCTGAGGGTGGAGGTAGTTTAGGTGGACAAGGAGCTTTAAAGAACCTGAGTCCTTGACTACAAACCCCATGCTCCATGAGAAGAAGCAATCACATCAGAGATTTCAGAAACTTGGCTTGTCTGGGAGGAAGTCATGGTCTTCTTTAAAACCCCCTGACTCCTCCCATTCTCAAAACCAGAAAGACACTGCTTTCTGGGGAGGATGCCCATGCAGGCTGGCTCCTCTGGCTCTTTATGGAAGGGACAACCACATGGACCAGGGTTTAGGTGGACAGTCTTTTCTGATGTTTCCAGAAAAAACATCCTACACTCCCTGACAATTTGCTTGTCCCCTAGGATGGGTCCACTGAGAATAAGCATAGGACATTGTAAAGGCCCACTTTATAAACCAAAGGGGCCAGCCTCCTTCTCTCCCAGTCCCTAGTCCCCAGCCCAGACTGTAGGACTTAACTTTCCCATCCAGACTCATGGAACTAACTGGAGGAAGTACTTTTGATCTGATTGGGTTTTATGATCCTTATCTTTACCAACACCTCCCCTGACCTCACCAGACTCAGGGAACACTTGGCAATTAGCAAACATAGATGCCCCCACAGAAACTTTCTCTGAGGAATCAAGGAAAGAAGGAGCATGTCTGCACCAAGCTAGCAGTAGACTTGACCCCTTATCACTCAGTCACTCACCAAGACTAAGTGCCTACCTTGGTTCACAGAGTCAAATACTTCTGTTCATTCCTGCCACTTCTTCCCATGTCGAGGCCTCCATCTGCTCTCCAAGGATTATTTCAAAGGCCTCCCAACTAGCCCTCCCCATGGTGACCCCTGCTATGTCCTCAAGCATTATCCAGAAGCTGGCAGAGAGATTTTCTAAACTCTTTTCCTGTCACTCCCTACTGATTGGAATGGTTTTGAGGCCCCTGGGTTAAAGTTCACACTCCTCAGCAAAATTCACAGGGACCTAGGTAGCCTCTGCTTCTCTCTCCTGCTGCTTCTGTCAGCATTCACTGTCCTTCCCAAAATATGCCTTGCTCCCCAAACATGTCCTTCTTTCTCCAACTTTGAGGCCTTGGCATGGGTCTATCACAGTCTTCCACTTCCTCCTGACTCCTATCACTCAACTCCTATGCAGATGGCAGCTTTTGCTGACCATTCCCAACACTGTACGTGAAGCCTCTTGTGGGTAGGTAGATGGAAGGAGAGATGGCAGAAGAAAGAACTGCTTCTCTCAGAATTTGTCAGGCCCTGAATCTATCCTATCACTGTGGCTTACCCCTACTCCCCATGGAACCTCATCGAGTGGCTACAGGAACACATGAAGAAAGTGTGAACCAAGCATTCTGCACACTCCAGGGTGAGAGGGAAACCTGAAGGGGTGTGTCTCCCTGGGGCCTTTGGAATAGGCTACAGAGAGGAGCCGTGGAGCCCTGGCCGCCCTCTGTGTGTCAGAGAGAACAGATAGTTGGTCAGCTCCCTGGGAGCTCTCTGGAGATAGACAACATGTGGACACAGTTGATGAACTGCCTGATGGGCAGGGTGGCCACCAGAAGTTATCCCTGTGGAGCTCTCATCATCAGGGTACCCTGACCAGGAGCCTGGAAGTGAGAAGGCTCTTTTCTTTCTTTCTTTCTTTCTTTTTTTTAAATTTTTCTTTTTTTAGATTTAAATGGACACAACACTTTTATTTATTTAATTTTTATGTGGTGCTGAGGATCAAACCCAGTGCCTCACACATGCTAGGCAAGTATTCTACCACTGAGCTACAGCTCCAGCCCTGAGAAAATTCTTTTCTTGGTGCAGAACTGAAATTAGAACTGATGCCAAGAAAAGTAGCAGGAATCGGAGTGGGAGGAAGAGAAAGAGATAGAGGCTGAGGGCCATAGGAGAGCTGCCATCCCTACCCCTATTCCGTTCCAGCTCATGAAGTCTGTCGCAGAAAGCTAGAAATGCTGAGGCTCTGCTTCTGTCTGCTTGTGGCTCAAGTCCTCACCAACACCCAGGTGGGGAAAGGGCTTTTTTCAGTCCTGTGTGCCTTGTACTGCCAGATAGCTCCAGGAAGACACATGGGATGGAGTTTTCTACTGTGTCTGCTGCCAGATCTGCCAAGCTGAGGCCTAGGGAAGAAGTCCTCTGGGTAACAGCTGGGCTTGCCCCTTGGGGCGAGAGCAAGCCAGTGTTTCAGGGATACCAGCTGTAACATGGATTCCACCGGCGCCTCCAAAGCTAAACCATCCACCTCCCCAGGGATGGGACAGCAGCAGCTAGTCGGAAAGGAAGAGTGGCTAGGAAATGTGAGATGCCAGGATGATCCCTGGGCTACAGAGAGAGAACTAAATGGCATCTGGGATGTCAAACCTGGAGCCCCACAGAGGCCTTGCTGTGGTTCAGCAGGGAGCTAGAAACAACACCCAGGGGGATTTATGCTTTAAGAAGAAAATTCCATCTGTTAAAAGCAATCTTAGCCTGGGAGAAAGTAGAGACATAGCAATGCATTACAACCTTTGGTTTTAAAAATAAAGAACTCAGGGAACTAAGACTTCCAAGGGGAAGACAAGGGAAGGCCCTTGTCTTCCTCCTCGAAATCTTAGTTCCCTGAGTTCAGTCTAACTTGCCAGCTAACATGCAGCAAGTGCTCAATGTGTGCTTTCAGAATGAACGAGTCAGGCCTTCCCCTGGATTCTACACAAGCTCCTTCTCACTCACTACTCACCCTGACCACAAAGCTACCCAAACCCAACTAGCCCCAGGGTAAAGGAAGACCCTGAACCCAAGTTCAGTGTGTCCTGCCAGAGTATGACCCTGCCACTCTGGGCCCAATATACTGACAGGTTGAACAGCCATTCTGAATGTCCATTTCCTCTCCCTGGGAGAAAGCTTGGAGCTGGACTCTGCCTGCTTCCTTAGCACTTCCTCTTCTTTTTGACTTTGACACATCTGGCTGGCCACTTAGTGCTGAAAGGTCCCAGCCAGCTGTGCACTGGTCAGGCTGCAAGGCCCAGATCTGGACAGTCCTAAAACCCACAACAGGGAGGGAAGGATATGCCTATCTCTAGGCAGGATATTCCAAACTATGTCACCCCTCCCCCAGGCCCATCAAAAGACCACTGGGGTTAAAGGTTTTAGTTCCCCATCGAGACCTGCCCATTCATCTGATCTAAATCTCTGCTCTCATGCCTTCCTCTGTAGTTTTGCGTGGGCAGGATCAGAGTTAGGGATCTCAGGGATAGTCAGGATACATTATCTCTGGAGGTTTGATTTCTATTGATTTTCCAGAGTCATCCTTTTTATTCTTCTGGGAGAGTAATAAAAATTCTTCTTCTTTTTTTAATATTTATTTTTCAGTTTTCGGTGGACACAACATCTTTATTTTACTTTTTTTTATGTGGTGCTGAGGATCAAACCCAGCGCCTCGCATGCCAGGAGAGCGCACTACTGCTTGAGCCACATCCCCAGCCCCTAAAATTCTTGCAGCCTTTATAAATCACACCCAATCACTCCTCTATTTCAAATTCTTCGATGGTCCCACTTCAGTGGGATAAAATCTAACTCCAACCATGGTTTACAAGGGCCTCCATGATCTTGTCCTGCTACTCTGAGATCTCACTTGGTATTTAATGCCTTGCCTACTCAGGAGCACGAAGAGGCCCTGGAGAAGGTCATCTTCCCCAGGGCTGGTCACTAAAAGGTTCCCAGCTGACTTCCTCTGTACACACAGCTCTTCACCCCAAATGTTCAGCCCTAATTTGAAATCATTTGTCATTTTTCTGTTATCTCCAAAATCTAAATAAACATGGAATTCCTATCTTTTAGTGTCCATATTGTCCCTCCTATCTGAAAGTAGCACATGTTAGCCTACATGTCCCAATTTAGGGCTCAGAACATAAGGTGACCAAAACTGTAACCCGTCTTCATATCACGAAACTGAACACTGACATGGCAATTTTACCAACCAATAAAAACCTCTCCTGAGGGCTCCAGGGATACAGCTAAAGTTTAGGCAGAACCTGTTCTTGCCTGACACCCTTGAGAAAGGCATTATGCTGAATTCAATCAAGTCAATCCAACAGAACGCTAGAGGAAAACATCAAACCATGAGGCCTGGAGAAACTATTGAAAACTCTATCACAATGAACCTTTGAGGAGTTGTACTTAGCTGCTTGACGAAGACAAAGGTATGAATCCTGTAGTAAGCATCTGGCATGGGACACCCTCTCCTGATGTTACTTCTCCCTACAGGCCCAAGGAATGATACAATCCTCCAACTTCTATGCTGTCTAGGGTCTGACCACAGCTCTTGGGCACTCTCAGTTATCCGCCTAAGTACAACTGCATGAAATGCCCACATCCCAGATCCCTGCTCACCCCTGGTACTCAGGGAAGAACTCACATCGGCTGGCTCCCTGCGGTGTCCGTCGCCACTCCGCAACCAGCTCCGGCTCAACTCGCTGAGCTCTGGGATGGGCTGAACCTTAAGCCGCACACTGTCCCCAGACTGTCGGATCATCTCCACAATCTCATCTCTGGACTTGTTCTCCACATTGTGCCCATTAATCTCCACCAGTCGGTCTCCTGGCACCAACCCAAGAGCCAGGTCCTTGGTACCAGCACCAGGTTCAGCAAAGTGAACCACCCGGCGATAGGCCTGGCCCTCAGGGCCACGATCCAGCATGGTTGTACGCCTCAGGGAGAAACCAAAGTCTCCGGTGGGCCTTCGTTGCAGTTCCAGTTCCCTGGGGGCAGGGGGTGGTGGAGGCACCACTGGGGGGAGTCTCAGGTCAGCTGGGAACCTTTTAGTCACCAGCTCAAGGACTCGAGAACGGTGTCCTGCTCGAGGGATGCCTGGGCCAGAATGCTGCAACAGTTGTCCCTCTAGTGTCCTTATCTCCACCTGTGGTGATGGGGCTGCAGAGTGCTCTGAGGGGGTTGAGGTTTCTGAGGCGCTTTCATCCCGACTTCGCTGGGAGAAAGAGAAGCGCTTGACAATCATCTGTGAGTTCTGCTTGGCCAGTGAGCCGAACTTGGCTGCCCGCTGCAGCACAGAGCCCCTGAAGCTGCCTTCCTCACCCTTGAGGTCATCGCTGGAGCTGGCTGTGCTTAAGTGGCCCGAGTCTAGGATGATGCTGCCCCGGTTGCTGTCAGAGTCAATGTCAGTCAGGTGCAGGTCAGACCCACTGGCCACCTTGATGGGGATGGGGTTGGAGATTTCCAGGCGTGTCTTGGATTCACGCTTGGAGGAGCGGTTCAGGTTGAAGAATCCACGACGGAGACTCATCTCCTCCAGGCTCCGCAGCTCTGCTGCTGACATCCGCTCTTTCTTCTCCTTTTTCTCCTTCTTCTCCTTCCGCCCGCCATCTTTGTCCTTATCTTTTTTCATTAAGTTAAACATGGTGGGGTTTTGTTTTTTTGGGTGGCACCCCTAGAGGATTATGGGTGCTTAGCACAGGACCTTTGGACCCCCACCTTGCTGCTGTAAACAGAAACACAAAGGGAAAAAAGATTATTCCAGCAGTCTCTTCCTGCATCTCCAGTCCAGATATGACCAACTACCCCTCACTGAGTGCTAATGATGTATCAGGTACTTTGCTTTATACAATATTTTAACATGTGATATAATTATTTAGACCAAGGCTTAGGTATACCTGGAAAGACCTGACCTGCGAGCAAGAGTAAACGTCAAGCCATCTTTAATCTGATTGAAGATTCAAGCAAAAAAGGCAAAGGAAAGGGGCTCTTTGCCATCACCTCCTTCAGCCATGTCTACCAGAGCAACAGACATCACATGCTACCAGGCTCCTTCCTATGTCCCCTACAGCAGCAGACTTAGCCACTGACACCCAGAAGATCTTGGGATCCAACCTTTATGTAATGACTTTCTCTTGACTCTCATAACATTTCTGCAAGTTATGTGCGATTATCTCCACTTTACAAATGAGAAAAATGGAGCTTAGAAAGTTAAGGATATGTTAGATGCCACCCAGTTAATAAGTGGCAATGCTGAGTTTCAGGGGCCAATACATCCTTTCTATGACCTGGATGCCCAAAGTGAAGCAGGGAGGGAAGGAAGGGGAAGTTCCAGACCAAACAGAGGACAGACAGCTGCGGGGTGGGGGTGGTGTGGGGTCTGCTGGATAAACAGGATCCTGAAAAACTTACATCCTTTTCCCTAGACCAACACCTAAATATAGCTTCAGGAAGAAAGTTGTGGCCGCCTGAGAGAAAACCCCAGCTCCAGGATGTGTATACTGAAGGCATCAACCTACCCTCACTCTCACGTGCACCTCTTTGGGGGTAGAACTGAGAAAAACCTGGTGGGGGTAGAATTGAGAGAGCCTTTCTTGTTCAGCAAGGAACAAGAAGTAGAAATAGGCCATGTCATCTAAGTAGAAATTAACTGTAATTTTTTCTCTCTCCATGAAAGCTTCCCCCTCTGAGTTCCAGACAGAGGATCTATGAACTTACCCTTCCAGCAATGGCCTCTTACCGGGCCCTGGACAGGTATTTTCTCTCTGCGTAGCCATCCCCACAACCAAGCTGGGCCTCCAGGATACCCATTCCACTAAGAGGGTCTTCCCTCCAGAAACTCCTAAGGCCCCCAGTTAGCACTGGCTAATTGTTACCTCTCTGCACAACACCCTGACCCCTGTGGTTCCTAGCAGACCAACACATCTTCAGTCTAGAGCAACGCTGTCCACAAGACAATTCAAGTAATATATATAATTTTAAAATCTCCTAGTAGCCACATTAAAAAGATAAAAAATAAACAGGTAAATCCAGACATGGTGGTACATGACTATAATTCTAGCTACTTGGGAGGCTGAAGCAGGAAGATTGTGAGTTCAAGGCCAGTCTGGGTAACATAGGCCAGTTATGTATACTAAAAAAAAAGTTAAATTAACTTTAATAATATATTCTGTTTAATACAATATATCCAAAATAGTGACATCTCAACATGTAAGTTATATAAAATATTGCCAGCTTTTTAAATTCTATTTTCCATATTAAGTCTTTGAAACTCACTGTGTATTTTATACTTAAAGCATATTTCAATTCAGACGAACCACATTTCAAGTATTCAACAACTTCCTTGGGCTTGCAGCTCTTAGATTTGACAGTGCAATTCTGGAGAAATCTTTAGCTGTAGAGCATGTCCAAAGAGGTAGGAAATCTGACCAGGTCACTAGCTCCTTGTGGGCATAGCAAGAGCCTCTTCTCTCTCTCTCTGACCTCAGTTTCAACTTAGTAAAACAAAGTTCCCTCTGGACTTGTTAGTTCTAAATGCTTGGTGAACACTGGGATTTGGAAGACAGAAAATCTAAAGTCCAAAAGGCATATAGCCAGGAGCAGTATTGACCAGCTGGGTCTGGACTTGGTGGGAGCCAGGGAGTGCCTGACAACCAGCATCCTTTCTTCAGGGATTTACTTTTTTTTTTTTTTTTTTTTAATATTTTTAAAGTTGTTGATAGACCTTTATTTTATTTATTTATATACTAAGAATCAAATTTATATGCTGAGAATCAAACCCAGTGCCTCATATACGGCAGGCAAGTGCACTACTGCTGAGCCCAAACCCTAACCCCTTCAGGGCTCTACTTTTGACGGAGGAGTCTCTCTTCTGAATGTTGATAGAAATGTAGCATAGACCTATCATATACCAAGACAAGGGATCTTTGGCAGGTCTCTACCCACACCATCTTGACTGGTCTAGAAGATGGCTCCAGGGGTACCTGTGGGGGATATGAAGGAAGAAAAAAAAATCCTTGGGGACTAACAAGAGTATTTTAGCCTTAGCCCAATCACAAAGAACCTACCTGCCTATAGTACTCTATCTCAACAAGCCACTGATACTCTACAAACCTTACCTAATTCTGGCTCTTGGCTGGAGGTTAGGTAGCTGGGCACTCTCAACGGAAAACAGCCCCCAGAATTCTAGAGTCTTTGAGCCAGAAAAGTCCCTTAGAAGAAAGTTCATGTAAATTCCTGTCTCAGCAAAAACTTGCCCCTCATGTCATTGCAGCAGGCAGGAAAAACAGAGCGTCAGTCATAGCAGCAGGATAGGGAATGGTGCTGGCTGGAAATTTGAGGAGATCTGATATCTAGGCCTGAATCTGCCAAGAAATCACAGTTGGGGGGACCTTGGGCTTGTCACTTTGCTCAAGGTTGAACTAGATGATCTAGGCCTCTTCCAGCTCTAAAATTCCAACTATCCAAGTCCCTTGTGGACATAGGTTAGTTATTAACTTTCTGTCAAAGTCACCCCTGTCATCCTAACCCTCAGGGCTTCAGAGATTGAAACATGTCAGACCTTACTCACCATCCCTATCCAGCCATTGTTACCTGCACAGCTCACAAAGGCACCTCTTCCCCACTGCCATTCCCCTTTTTGCCAGGCTTGGGTATGGACTGTTTATTCCTGAGCCACACATCTGGAGCTATCTGACTGCCTGCAGGTTTCTCTTCCAAGATCAGATTTGCTGTACCCATGCTCCTCAGCCCTCATTTCACTAGAGAGCTGGGCTCCACCATCTTCTTGTAGATCTTGAATTTGTCAACATCATCTGTCCATGGGCCCAAGGCCTTCAGCAGCTCTGAAACCAACATCTACCCGATCCCCATTCCAGACTATATTTTCTATCCACCTCTTCTTCCTCTCCCACCTTCTCACTTCACGCAGGTGAAGGAAACTTAATAGTTCACTCCAGGAAGCTTTTCCTAACTTTTTTTTTTTAAGTTGTAGATGGGCACAATACCTTTATTTTATTTATTTATGCGTTGTTGAGGATGGAACCCAGTGCCTCATGCATGCTAGGCAAGCACTCTACCACTGAGCCACTACCCCAGCCCCAGCCTTTCCTAACTTTAAGTGGAGGAAAGGTAAGTATGTAAATTCAGGTATCTGCCAAAATTATCTTGACCCTTCTATTTCCAAAACAAAATACAATCTGTCAACTCAGCTGCTTTATCACTTTGAAACTGTGAGCATCTTGAAGGCAAGGACTGTTCAATTCAAACATGCATCTACCTGTCTATCCACAAAAATGGATAAGGGCTGGGGATGTGGCTCAAGTGGTAGCGCACTTGCCTGGCATGTGTGCGGCCCGGGTTCGATCCTCAGCACCACATACAAACAAAGATGTTGTCTCTGCCGAAAACTAAAATGTAAATAAAATATTTAAAAAAAAAATGGATAAATAATTTACATGTTGACGCAAAATGGAATGCTACTTAGCAACAAAAAGGAAACAACTGCTGATAAGCACAATAACAGGGACAAATCTCAAAAACATTATCTGAAGCAAGTGGGGAAGAAGCTGTTGACAATGCATATTGGTATGATTCTATTTATATAAAGCTCTAATACAGGCAAAATTAACCTATAGTTAAAAAAAAATCAAAGCAATGATTATCCTGGGGTTGGGGGAATGGGAGAATGTATGAAAAAGGGCATGAGGGAACTCCTAAAGTGATGTTCATGTCCTGAATGTGCGTAGGGACTTGAGATGACAGATCTATATATTTGTCAACTGTCATCAAATAGTGTATGTTAGATTTGTGTATTTTATTGAACATAAGTATTTACTCAAAAGAAAAAAAAAATGTAAACAAATATTGAACTCCAGTTAATGATACATAGGCTAAAAGATGTGGAGTAGGGTATACCAATGGCTGCAATTTACTTTGAGATATGTCAAAAATTTAAGACAGCTTGGTAGATCAATCAAGGGATAAAAATATGGTAAGCAAGGATGGGAAAATGCCAATTGTTGAATTTATGAGGTAGGGAGGTGTTGACTGTAAAATTCTTTTAACTTTTCTAAATGTTTGCAGATCTTTGTGATAAAATATTAGAAAAAATATGTGTCTAGGGGCTGAGATTGTAGCTCAGTGGTAGAGCACTCTCCTAGCACATGCAAGGCCCTGGGTTAGATAAATAAAGGCATTGTGTCCAACTACACCTAAAAAATAAATATGTTTTTAAATATATCTACCTCTTTTTTTATATACAGAGTTTCGAAAAAATTGTGCTATGAATGGATAATTATGAATGTAATGCATTCCACTATTGTCATGTATGTAAGAAATTTTAAAAAATGTATCTATCAAGAAGCTACTAAATACAAGGGATGTAAAGGTAAGTAAGCCTAGTGAAAGAGCTCAGAGGCTTTGGATGTCAGTTCACAAAACTGAGAACAAATCTGAGTTAATACCTATGAAGCCCTGGGCAAGTCACTTCAGGCCACTGTATGCCTGGTTTCACTATCTATAAAATAAAACGGAGATAATAGCCTCTATCACATAAGGAGCAGGAATTAAATTTTAAACACACACATATGTATGGCATATTTAAGCATGACATGTACAATGCCTAGCCCATGGTAAGCTTTCAAGAGTGGTACATTCTTCCAACCTAAATGGGATGATGAAGAGGATAAGAGAGTGTACAGTGACTATCAGCACAAATATGACTAAAATAAGTTCAGCCCCTTTTATGTGGAAAATAAAGCCCAAAGAAGTAAAGGCAACCTAGTGAGCACTCGGGCAAATTGGATCACATGTTTGAGTCCACAGCTCCCTATAGCTACTGTGGAGGATACAGACAGCCAATTCAGAGATGCAGAAATACAAATAGCCAACACATATGAACAGGTATTCAGCCTCAGTAACAACCACAGTTATATACTGCTTTTGATCTAGCAGTTCAATAAAAACTATAAAGATGGATAACATTATGGGATGGGAAGCAGGAACACTCATATGTGTTGGTAGGAGTACAAACTGGTGTGACATATACATATCTGCAGCAGAAAGGCCAGTTGGTCTAAACTATAAAAATATGGAATACTTCATGAATTTGTGTGTAATCCTTGCACAGGGGCCAGGCTAATCTTACCTATATTCTTCCAATGTTAGTGTACGTGCTACCAAAGTAAGCATTTGAATAAATTTTTAGGAGGGTAAGTTGGTGATGTCTATGGAAACATTTATGTTCATTCATAACTTTTGGACAATTCCACAACTCTATAGGTCATCTATAGATATAGTCACACAATAAACTAGGCTAATCTTTGCAGAATTGTTTATAATTACAAATCTATACATATAAATATGAATCACCATGGAAATAATTAAATTATAAAACAACTAGGCAGTTATTAAAAAGAGTGAGGTAGATTTGTATATACTGACCTAGAAAAATTCTATACTATCTTGTTAAGTGAGGAAAGCAAGATGGACAGAATGCATGCTAAAATTTTTAAAACTATATATATGTATATGAATAATAAACAGGTATATTACATACAATATTTACATAGTCATAGAAAAATATATGCTCTGGGAAGGAGATTGGGATTTTAGAGTAGTCAAAGCAGATTTGTGTTTCATCTATATGGTTTTAAGCTTTTAAAACGAGAATATTAAGTTGATAGGTGTGTGTGTGTGTGTGTGTGTGTGTGTAAATTTAAGCCTAGAGGCTCTGAGTAGTGGGAATATGTGTGATTTTTCTTCTTTCTGTATGCTCTTTATTTCTTACAAAAAAGATGTTGAATATTTACATTAAATATTTTTAAATAATATATTTAGTTATAAATAGGTAAATATCACACACACACACACACACACAAAACAAGCTTTTAAAAATTAGTCTGGGGCCAAGTGTGATGCACACTAATAGTCTCAGTGGCTCAGGAGGCTGAGGCAGGAGGATGGCAAGTTCAAGGCCAGCCTCAGCAACTTAGTAAGATCCTAAGCAACTTAATAAGAACTTGTCTTAAAATAATAATGATGATGATGATGGTAATAATAATAATAATAATAATAATAATAATAATAATGACTGGGGATGTATCTCAATGGTAAAGAGCCCCTAGATTCAATCCCCAGTATCCACCCTCATCCCCCTCCACCCCAGAAAAAAATGTATCTGGTTGTCCCTGGGGAGTAGGTGGCAACGGGAAAAGTCACACTTAAGTTTTCCACTGAATACATTTCCTAATGATTCAACTACACACCCCCCATGTTACTTTCCTAACTTTAAAGATTTAAAAAACAAAACAAAAAGTGTAGTTCTGATAGAGTGGCAAGCAATCCATTCGCATTAAAGTTGTAAACAGGGTTTGCAAGGATCAATTTAAAGTTGCCTTCCTGTCTTAAAAGTTGAATTCAGTGACTTTGGGGACCTGGTTAAAAGAGACTTTACTGGTATCTTATGGCTTTAAGTAGGGACAGATTTAAATGGGTCACCCTGCAGCTGGCAAAGCAGAAACCCCAGGAAATGGAAACTATAACATTAGCTTCCCAGGACAGGGACAGACAGGGGCACCCAGACTTGGCTGCTGTGGGTGAATACTTAGGTCAGTTCCCCACCTCCCACCGGCTGACCACACTCATAAATACATACAAAGGAAATACTTTCCCAGGAGAGCCGACCTCTCTCCCTTGGCCTCTGACCTCCTAGAGCGGCGGCTCCCTACAGCCCGAGGCCCCTAACTTGTCCCAAGCCCGCACCGGAGATCGCAGCCCCGGCTCAGAGGTGTCGCGCAACACCTGGCCCGGCCCGCCGCGCGGCCCCAGCGAGAGCGGCCAGTCGCCGCCGCCGCGCTGATCCCGCCGGTTCTGCTGAGCTCCGCAGCGCCGCGTGACTCACCTCCAGGTCACACGGAGCTTATCTGGCTCCAGGTGTGCACCCGGCTCCGAATGCACGCTTCTCGCATGACATCAGCTGGCCCGCCCGCCGCAGCGCCGGGAGCCCGGGAGTCCGGCAGCCCTTAGCATTTTCCCTCGGCCTGGCCGGCGCAGCCACAGCCGCAGCCCCGTGGCGCCTTTTGCCGCGATAGGGTCTCACTTGGGACGCAGCAACGTGCCAGCCCCGACAGAACCTGTGCGGGGAGAGAAAGTACTAACCCGGGTCCAAAACGGGGCCTGCCCGCAGACCAGTTCCGCTATGCTCCCCTTGCCACACGCCCCCTTCTGTGTGACCTTGAGCAAGTGGCATCTCCTCTCTAGACTCCGCTATTCCAACCATACAATCTCCAAGCCTTTGCTGCATAGGTATTGCACTCTACTACAAACTGCAGGTTCTCATCCTGCTCTGCCTTCCATGTGCTGTGTGACCTTGAACCCATCATCCAACATTTTTGAATACCAGAGAAAAATAAAAATAATCCCTTGCAAGTGATGATGAAGTATCTGGCAGAGAAAATGGGACTTGGCCCTATTAAAATCATCAGACTTGAACTGCTGCCTGACTCTCAAGTTTGAAATGTCAAGGAAATGTGAATAATTTACAAACCACACAATTCCTACCTCCTCAAAGGGCAGGGAAATTAAAGGTGAATGGGAGAAGTGAAAACTAACCAGGTCTAAGTCCCACTCCACCAACTAAGTCCTACCTGGGCACCACCCTACCCTCAAATTCAGACTACCTCAAAAAATGATAATGGTACCTCAGTAAAGCTGGGGTAGGGGGAATCAAAGTGGGGTACTACATAGAGATCTTAGAGCACGCAGGGCCTGGCCCAAAGCAGACCTGAAAAACCCCTATCCTGAGTCCTATGGGAATCTGTCAATCATAGCCCACAGTGAGTCCCTTCAAATCTTTAAACCTGGACCCAACCCCTTGGTTTCACCCCCACAACTAGGGTAGGTCTGAGACAAGTCTGCAGCCCAGGGCCACCAACAGGACCCAGCTCACATGAATGCTTTGATTTCTGTCCGTGGCATTCACTCAAGGCTAGGGTGACTGACTGGGAGCAGACCTCTCTGGTTTGAAGGAGGAAGAACACCCCACGGCTGCATTGGAGACATGTGACACACCAAGTCAGGATCAAGGCTTCCAGAATCCCAACAACTCCCTGTTCCACCCCAGCAGGGTGGATTCTCCCTTTCACCTAAGCCCAAGTTCTGCCCTTCCCAGTCCATCTTCAGGTACCTGCCTCTGAGGGACCCCAGAGTTTTCAAGCCAACTTCTAAAGACATGCCCACCTCAATGAGCAGCCTCAAGCAAGGCCAGTGAAAGGGGTTCTGGGAAACAGCTTAGTTGCCCAGACTACCCATGAATGCACGGAAAGCAGGTAGGAGTCAGGAAGGTCATAATACATGTAATGATTTCTAACAAGAGTCTGGAGCAGGGGAGGAAACCCTCAGGCATACACCCTGGCACCTGAGCCAGGTCTGGAGAGAGTAAACAAACTAGACACTCAGAACTGCTGGGCACCTGGTCATCAACTGTCCAAAGTTCAAAGATCCTAAAGGAAGTGACCTCTAGCCTATGACCCTCCCACTCCCACCATTTATTTACCCCTAGCCACAATCCTTCTCATTCCCTTAATCCCCTTAACATAACAGCTTACCCCAAAGCCATTGTCTCCCTGGAATTGAGTCCCCACTTAAATATCCTCAATCCCAAATGGACAAGCATACCTCCACCCAAGGCTATATATAACCAGCCAAGTCATGTCCAGCAACCAGGAGGATGTTTCCTGGAAAGCCTCATCACAAAAGGACAGAAGGGAAGCTGAGAGGTGGCAGGCCTTTGACAAAGAGCCAGCAAGGCTTGTCAGGAAGCCAGAGACCTCAGGAGAGTAACTTTCAGAATCCCCAAATAGAAAGTAGCCCCTGAACCAGAAAGGGTGGAGAATGTTAGGCCATGCCTGTTGTTATGGCAACAGGACACCAACCTGCTCAAGAAAGGGCTCCACATCCTGTAAGCACAAGGAAAGCCAGCCTGATTCAATATCCTCTAGATTCAGTATCCTGCTAAGGTGATCTTGTTCTTATTCGCCTGGATGACCTTACCTTACCTTTCAATACAGTCATAATACATACATATATGCTTGCCACAGTTCCCTCTCCCATAAGGGCATTTACATGATCTCCTTTGCCACAGACATGCCAGGGACACCATGAGAAAACATGCAAAGGAGCCCAAGTCATTGGCAAGGTGAAGAGGGAAGAATCCCAATTCTCATTTTGGGGAACCATCTGAGGACTGGAAGGCCCTAGTCAAGAGAGTCCCTCCAGGAAGCAGCCTTCAGCCCTCTCCACATACACACCAACTATGAGGCCTCCACCAAATACATTCTTGCAGTTGCCAAGTGATCAGGCAAAATGAGTACCACTTAAAAAACAGACTATCTTCCTCCCCATCTCTGGCTCATTCTGGCAGCACTTTTACCAACTAATCAGCAGGATACATGTGCCTTGCAACCAAGTGACACCCCACCTCCACCCCCACAACAAAGCCCCAATGTGTGGTGTGTCCCTGCAGGCCTTATCTCAGCCAGGAGCATGACCCACTCCTCACTAGGCTTGCTACCAAGTTGCCTGTGCCCCCTATCAAGAGGCGGGGGGAGCAGCTGACTCTACCACCTCCCCTTCCATTGGCGAGAAACAACTGGCATGACAGGTTAGCAGGGCGGGGCGTCGGGGCGGTCTCTCCCGGAGGCCTGGGGCAGGCTGTCCGACCTTCCCACACACACCCCACCCCTTGCAGGGAAAGGTGAGGTGAGCAGCCAGTCACAGGGGACCGCCTGCACCATCTAATCCCCCAAGCCTACCATCCTCCCCCCCATCTTCTGTCCCAAGAAGAGGGGGCCGGGAAGCGGGGTCTCCATTGTTTTGCCAGCTGTCTAGCAGCTGCTCCTTTGAGAAGAGCCCGCTGTCGGCCTGGCAGTGAAAGGGTGAAGGCCGCTGGGAGGGATAAAGGGCTCGGTGGAGGTGCTCCCCTTCCCCGCTGTCTTCCTCAGCGCCTCCCTCGATTGATTGCTCCATCTGGGGGGCCTGGGCCTGTCCCCGAGAAGCCCCCCAGCCCCGAGGCTGCAGCCCCCATCCCGCAGCTCTGGGCCACCTGGACTCCTCCAAAGCCCCAAATCCCCCCAAACGTAAGGCCACTCTGTCCTGCCTCCAGCGCCCCCCAGACTGGCCAAAAGGGGCCGGTGCTTTCCCTCCCCGCCTCTCCGGGTCGGCCCCCACCCCCGGCTGTCGAGCCCCGCAGCGCCGCCAGGGACAGGGGACAGGAGCCGGGAGTCCGGGCCCGCCGCTTCCAGGGGACTGGAGAGGAGGAGGCGGCGGGGCCCGCCGCACGGCCAGTCGGTCGGCCAGAGCCCGCCCCACCTCCCCACTGGGCCCAGCTCGCCACCGAGCCGCCGCCCCCCGCAGCCCCACACTCACCGGCCGCCGGAGCCCGCCCGGCAGGCAGCAGGAGCGGAGACCAGGCATCCACGGCCCCGGCCCGGTCGGGGCTGGAGCGCAGCGCGGCGCAGCGCAGCGCCGCCCCCCGCGACCGCGCGAGCAGAACCGAAAGGGAGCTCCCTGCTGGCGACTCCGAGGATAAACACCCGGCCTGCCCGTCAGCGCTCAGGCGCGCCGCCAGATGCTGGCCATGCGGGCACCCGGGGCTGCCCAGGGAGACTATCCGCAGTGGGCTCTGAGGTCCTTGTCGCCGTATCCGAGAGACTCTGCCTGTAGATCCTGTCACTACTGGCCAAGGGAAGCTGCTGGACACGTCCGAAATATGGAGTGGCCTTGCCCAGAGCAAACACCAGGGTCCTACAGAAAGTATAGAAGTTCTGTCCAAGGCAGGCTCTGGACTTCCCTGTGTTCAGGCTAGTGCTTTCCAGAAGCAACGAGTCTTTCTGGCCACTTCTTCCCAGAGTGGCTCTGCAGAGGCATACACAGGTACCCGCTGGGTGGTCCCAAATGACTCAGTCTAGATCAGGTACTGTCTTCCAATTCCAAGGTGGCACTGCAGGAATTCACAGGGCAAGGTGGGAACAGGATCGCAATGGCTTGGTCTGAAATACCCCTGTGGCTTTAACAAGGTCCTGGATTCCATCCAAGCACGGAGGAGAAAAGAAAAAAAAGTCAAAATCTTCAACACCTACAATTCCAAATGCTGGTGAGGTTGCAGAGCAGCAGGATTTCTCATTCATTGCTAGTGGGCAAGCAAAATAGTACAGTTACTTTGAAATAGAGTTCCTCACAAAACCTAAGATCTTAATACTATACAATCCAGCAATATCACTCCTTGGTACTTACCCAAATTAATTGAAAAATTTATGTCCACACAAAAACCTGTGCATGATGTTTATAACAACTTTATTCATGATTGCCAAAACTTGGAAGCAACAAAGCTTTCTCTCTTTTTTAATATTTTTATGTGGACATAATACTTTTATTTTATTTTTATGTGGTGCTGAAGATTGAATCCAATACCTCACACATGCTAGGCGAGCACTCTTCCTCTGAGCCACAACCCTAGCCCAACAAAGTTGATCTTCATTAGGTGAATAGATAAATAAGCTCTGGTATATCCAGATAACAGAATATTACTCAGCACTAAAAAGAAATGAGCTACCAAGCCATGAAAAGACACAGAAGAAACTTTAAAATTACTGGGTAAAAGAAACCTGTTTGAAAAGACTATAAACTACGTGATTTCAATTATATGGCCTTCTGGAAAAGACAAAATTGATGATATTACTATGGAAATAGTAAAAAGATCAATGATACCAGGGTTTAGAGTTGAGGAAGGGATGATTACAGGCAGAGCACAGATTTTTTTTGGATAGTGAAACTGTTATGTATGATACTACAACAGTGAATACATGTCATTATATATTTGCCAAAACCCATAATGTACACTAAGAGTGAACCCTCATATATACTCTGGACTTTGGGTGATTATGATGTATCAGTGTAGACATTGATTGTAATAAATGTTCCATGAGTTGCTGGTATAGGATGATAACAGTGGGAGAGGTTGGGGGCAAGGAGTGCAGAGGAACCCTGTGCTTGCCACTCAATTTTGCTGTGAACCTAATATTGCTTTTAAAATAAAGTTTAGGGCTGGGGTTGTGGCTCAGTAGTAGAGTGCTGGCCTTGCACATGGGAGACCCTGGGTTCTATCCTCAGCACCATATTAAAAAATAAATAAGGGAAATAAAGGTATTGTGTCCAACTACAACTAAAAAAATAAATAAATAAAGTTTATTAATTTTTTAAATTAAATTAATTAGTACAGGGGCTGGGGTTGTGGCTCAGTGGCAGAGGGCTCGCCTCGCATGTGTGAGGCCCTGGTGAGGCCCTGCTGTAATCCTCAGCACCACATAAAAATAAATAAATAAAATAAAAGTATAAAAATTTTATACATTCTTACATTCACTAAAAAAATTAGTTAATACATAAACGAACAGTATCTGGCAGATAGCAGTCTATGGCTATTGGCTTTATTATCTTTGCCAACTCACAGCTGTAAAAATGAAGCACAGAGAAGTTTGTGACTTTCACACAGCCTGTGAGTAGCAGAGTTGGGATTCAAACCTAGGTCCCCTCAAGCCTCCAAAGCCCATGTTCTTTTCCTTATACCATGGCAGTGAAGTGAACAGGCATGAGAACAACTCTTTTATTTGTATGTGTCAACACATAGGACTCTTGGGGGTAGCACACAGTGTCCCTAAGGGCTCCTATTGCTGGAATTGAGAACCAGACAAGACTGAAACACCAGGGCAATACCCATACTGACAACAGTGGTTCTGGTTCTTGGTCACTTGGTTTTAGTCTTTTATTTCTGGAAGGTCAGAATAATACCAGTCCTGGATCTAAATTAAAGTAAAAGTGGTACAGTGCCCACCATTCTGAAGGTCCTGGGTTCAATCCTGAGGAGAAAGAAAGAAAGGAAGGAAGGAAGGAAGGAGAGAGAGAGAGAGAGAGAGAGAGAGAGAGAGAGAGAGAGAGAGAGAACCTCTCTCCCCCTCACAGAAAAAATCCAGAGTAGTGTCCACATGAAATAGTCCAGATGGCCATGGAAAGGCCAGTTCTTCCAGAAGATTCCTAAAGGTGTAAGGCAATCTGACTTTGAGAAGCCTCCCCAGAAACATCACTAAGCACTGTGGCACAGATCTGTAGTCCCAGCTAGGTGGGAGGCTGAGGCAAGAGGATCACAAATTCAAGGTCAACCCGGGCAATTTAGGGAGACCTTGTCTCAAAATTAGAAAATGAAAAGGACCAGTGATGCAGTGCAGTGGTAAAGTGATATCTAGCCTGGGCTAGGCCCTAGGTTCAATTTCTAAGCACCACAAAAAATTACATCAACTGACCCTTGAGTATGGGTCAAACACTATGTTAACCTCTTTAACACACTGTCTCATTTAATCTCTGCAATTACCCTATTAGGGAGCTGCTATTATTATCCCCATTTCACAGATTAGAAATCAGGTTTAGGAAAGCCAAGTAATTTGCCCAAGGCAGTGTGGCTAATAAATAGCAGAGCTCCAATCCTTGCTCAGAATCATTTGCTAGGCTGCATCTTGGTAGTGATGAATGGAGAGTGCCTGGGATTTGGGACCACACAGAGAGGATGCTTGGCCCTAGCAGCTGCCAGCAAGCTCCTTAGCCTCTCTAAACCTCAATTTCCTCATCCATAAAATGGGAATAATAATAGTGCTTACCTAAGAAGGTTGAGAGAGGATTAAATAAGCAAATTCACTTAAAGCAATTGTCCTAGAACTTGAAACATGGTAAGTGGTTAACAAATAAATGTTAGCTATTACTAATCTCTCTTGACTCTCCATTTCTTCATTTGTGAAATGGGGGCTGATACTATGTATGGAAAAGAGTTACTATTAGGCTAATAAAGAACAGCAAATATAAATCACACAAAATGATACCTCTTGCATGGTAAATTACCATACCATAACCCTCAAAAAAAAAAAAAAAAAATGGAGGCAAGGGCTATAGTCTCAGCTACTTGGGAGGCTGAGGCAAAAGGATCACTTGAGTCTAGGAGTTCCAGGCCAGCCTGGGGAACAACAACAATAATAAAAGATTGTAAAAAAAATAATAATAAGGCTGGGCTGGAAGTATGCACAAGGTCCTGGGTTTTATCCCCAGCATCAAAAAAAAAAAAAGAAGTAAGACTGTTTTTTTAAAGGTCCACAGAATTATAAAACTCCCTCATATCTGATGTTCTTCAGATGACAAAAGCATATCTTTGAATATTGTTCCTCAAAATGCATGTATTAATTTATCATCTTTTACTCCTTTTCATAGAAGCATGGAGTGTGGGTGAAGAATGCTTTCTAGAAAACTGAAAGCTAAATTCTTAGAGTATTAAGAGAAGATTAATTCAAAAGTAAGTTGCAAATCCCTGAAATGACATTTAAATTTTTTTTTTATTTGGGGAAGTTAAAACACATATAAAAATAAACAACAAAACATAATAAGTCCTTGAGTATGCATTACACCAGTTCAATAGTTATCAGCTCATGAAATCTTCTCTCAGCTAACTCTCCACTTCTCTCTCCCAGTATAACTGTGAAGTAAATCCCAGAGATCATG
Source organism: Marmota flaviventris (assembly GCF_047511675.1). Taxonomy (NCBI): domain Eukaryota; kingdom Metazoa; phylum Chordata; class Mammalia; order Rodentia; family Sciuridae; genus Marmota; species Marmota flaviventris. Next base: position 34,407,349 of record NC_092514.1, on the reverse strand, counting down.
CTCTTTCATCCGAAAATATTTCACTGTGTATCTCTAAAACATAAAAACTATTTTCATATAAAACCACAATACCACTGTCACTCCTCAAAAAATTAACAATAATTTATTAATTATGTAAAAATACTTAAATGTTCAAATTCTTTTTGTGGGGTGGTACAGGGTATTGAACTCAGGGGCACTCAGCCACTGAGCCACATACCCAGCCCTATTTTGTATTTTGTTTAGACAGGGTCTCACTGAGTTGCTTAGCACCTTGCTGTTGCTGAGGCTAGCTTTGAACTTGAGATCTTCCTATCTCAGCCTCCTGAGCTGCTGGGATTACAGGCATGTGCCACCACACCCGGCTTCAAAGTTCAGATTCTAATAATTTGAACATAAACATGTTTCTGAAATAATTTGTTTGAATCAAGATCCACATGTTGGGGGCTGAGGTTGTAGCTCAGTGGCAGAGTGCTTCCCTAGCACATGTGAAGCACTGAATTCAAACCTCAGTACCACATAAAAATAAATAAATAAAATAAAGGTATTGTGTCCATCTACAGCTAAATGATTTTTTAAAAAAAGATGCACACATTAGAATTAATTCATATGACTTTTAAATATATTCTAATCTATAGGTTTCCCTTCTAGTCTTTCTTTTTCCTCCTGCAATTTATTTGTGGAAAAAAAAATAATCAATTTATGCTATATATTTTTCCACAGTCTGAATATTGCTGATTGCCTCCCCATATAATGGTCAAGTACATTGTTATTTATTTATTTATTTATTTATTTTTTAAAGAGAGAGGGAGGGAGATAGAGAGAGAGAGAGAGAATTTTAATATTTATTTTTTAGTTTTCGGCGGACACAACATCTTTGTTTGTATGTGGTGCTGAGGATCGAACCCGGGCCGCACACATGCCAGGCGAGCGCGCTACCGCTTGAGCCACATCCCCAGCCCCTACATTGTTATTTAATATCCTATAAACTGGTACATAGATCTAGAGGCCTGATCAGATCTGAGCTTGATATTTGGGACAAGAACACTTCAGAAGTGAGACCATCTTCATCGGGAAGCACGTGGTGTCTGGTTGTCTCTGAAATTATGTGTTAAGACATCAGAAATTTATGCTTGTCTTTGGTTGAAATATAAGAATATAAAAAGAGCCCTTCCATCAACAGATGAATGGGTAAACAAGTGTGGCATATAACACAATTGATATGATTTGGCCATAAAAAGGAATAAAATTCTGATAGATGCTACAACATGGATGAACCTTGAAAACCGCATGCTAAGTGAATGGTGCCAGACATTGAGGACAAATATGGCGTGATTCTACTTATCTGAGATACCTAGACTACGCAAATTCATGTGAAGAAAAAATAGAATAGAGGTCACTGGGGGCTGGTGGGAGGGAGCAATGGGGAGTCATTATTTAATGGGTACAGAGTTTCTGTTAGGGATGATGAAAAAGTTCTGGAAACAGCAGTGATGGTTATATGACATTGTGAACGTACTTAACATAAGTCATGGTGAATTCTACTGACTTGTACATCTAATAATGGTTAAAAAGGAACCAGGGATGAAAGCACTGGACTAGCATGTGTGAGACCTTGGGTTCGATCCCCAGCACTGAAAAGAAAAAGGTTAAAATGGTAAGATTTATGTTATTAATACTTTAACACACACATACATTTTTATGGTGCTGGGATTGAACCCAGGGCCTTGTGCATGTTAGGCAAGCACTCTACCAACTGAACTACATCCCCAGCCCCTTAACACATACATACATTTTTTAAGAGCCCAGTCATTGCATAAAATATGGCCCCTTTTACAACCCATGAAGGCCTCCATTTATGTGCTGGCCTTTCTCTGAATCTGCAGCCTTACTCCTGTACTTACCTACACATAACTATGGGACTCCTTCTATCTTCCAAGAACTTCCTGACATCTGCCTGACTCTACAGCAATCCATATTCCCACCAGCCATAAACCCAGCATCCCAGACCACAGACATCTACAAGGTGGACTGTGGAGGTCGCCAGGGCAAGTGTTTCTGGAATCCAAAGGGTGGAACTGGGCCCTAACTTTGTCACTTGCTTTCCATGAGAGCTTCATCAAATGACTCAGTTGCCACTCCTATGAACTTGGACTACAAACTCTTACCTCGCAGAGTTTTTATAAAGACTGAATTAGGTCATATAATGGCCAAGTACTGTACAAAGAGAGAGCTTTTCACTATTATGCTTGGAATGCTTCAAAGGGGATCAACCTAGGATTTAGGTTATAAACTCATTGGAAAATTGTCATCTACTTTGCAAGCTAAATTTTCCTGTGATATCACTCTTAGTAAGGCTAATAATTCAGTGACTAACAGTTCTGGTTTGCCTGAGACTGAGGACATGGGATTTTCAGTGCTAAAACTGGGAAAGTCCCAGGTGTGAGTTAGTACTTCAAACAGTGAACACCTGCTGGGTGTGGTAACAGCTCTATAATCTAGTGATTTGATAGGCTGAGGCAGGATGATCACAAGTTCGAGGCCAGCCTCAGCAACTTAGTGAAGCTCTAAGTGACTTAGTGAGACCCTGTATTAAAGTAAAAAATAAAAACGGTTAGGGAAGCTGGGAATGGTGGTGCATGCCTATAATCCCAGTGGCTAGGGCGACTGAGGTAGGAAGATTTTGAGTTCAAAGTCAGTCTTAGCAACTTAGCAAGGCCCTAAGTATCTCAGTGAGACCCTGTCTCTCAATAAAATATAAAAAGTGATGGTGATGTTGCTCAGGGATTCAGCACCCCTGGGTTCAATCCTCCATACCAAAACTAAATAACTAAATAAATAAATATTGTTGGGGATACAGCTCAGTAATAAACCATTCGTGGGCTCAGTACCAAAATAAAAACCAAAACAACAGTGATCTCTCAATTGCTAATTCTAGGAATGAACTCTCAGTCCCACTGACCTTTGCATATTTGATCTATCTCCTATCTAAAATTGGCCTCCAAACCCACTCTGAATTTCCATGCTGGATATACATCTTCTATTCAAACTTCAATCTTGGCAGTTCTCAGAATTTCTTTCTTTGTCTTCTGCTCTTATGATCCTATACCTTTGTAGGAGATCTTGATCATTCCCAGGCCTCCCAGTTACTTTCCACACAATGGATAAAAATCTCTATTAGCAGACACCACTCTAGTGACAGGTCAAACTGCCAGCATCATTTGCAAGTCCCCAAATCAGTTGTGCCCAAAGCCAAATGTATAGCCACTCTCCAACTTCTTTCTTTAATAATGACCCTAACACTCCGTCAGTGATGCACAAGTTCATTCTCCCTACCACCTCCATCTCCTTCAGCCCCCATCCACTCAGGCACCAAGGCCTATTGACTCAACTCCATAATAACACTCCAATCTGCATCATCTGCTTATCCCCACTGTCATTGCCTCTTTACAGGACTCATTAGTTGTTGTCTAGATAACCGCAGCAACCACAGTTATCTGCTTCTACTTCATCCTCTCCAACCCGTTCTCCATGTGGCTGGCAGAGTTATTTTTCTAAGATACAAATCTGATCATGTTGCCTCCTGGTTTGGATTTCTTGAGAGTTTCCCAATGGTCTAATGTAGGGGTCAGTAAAATTTTTAGGTTTTGTAGACCAGATGGTCTCTGTCTCAACTATTCAAAAATAGCATCAAAGGCAGCCACAGACAATACATAAATGAATGGGCATGGCTGTGCTCCAATAAAACAGTATTTACAAAAACAGGTGGTAGGGGCTGGGAGTATAGCTCAGTGGCAGAGCATTTGGCTAGAATGTGGAAGGCCTTGGGTTTGATGCCCAGCACTGCAATAACAATGATAGAAAGAAAGAAAGGGGAAACACAACAGGTGGTGGGACAGATTGGGCCTAAGAACTATAGTTTGCCAACTTCTAGCCTCGGGAATAGAATCCAGGCTTCATCACATAACCAAAGGCCCTTTACAGCAGAAATGGAAATGCCTTATTCTTCCCTGAATACATCACACTCTTCCCCACGTCCTAAATCTAGGGTGTCTAATGATTCTTCAAGGTCTATTTCAAACATCACTTCCACAACTCCTTTGGGAAGGATTGGTTCTCCCTCACCTATTCCAGCACTTTCTACCTGTTTCTGTTGCCACACCTATCATTCTGAGTGCATTTCTTTGTAACCATCATTCAACCATGATATTTAAGACCAGTTTTGCTCATAGTTCTTCCTCCCTCCCTCCTCATGCCAAGTTCATTGCCTGGATCATGATGGGCTAGTAACAGCTATTGAGAAACTTTATGAATTTATTTATTTTTGTGGTATGAGGAATTTAACCTAGGTGTGCTTTACCACCATCCTATCCAGTCCTTTTTAAAAAAATTTCACTTATTTATTTGTTTATTTATTTTTTTAATACTTTTTTTTTTAATATTTATTTTTTAGTTCTCGGCGGACACAACATCTTTGTTTGTATGTGGTGCTGAGGATCGAACCCGGGCCGCACGCATGCCAGGCGAGCGCGCTACCGCTTGAGCCACATCCCCAGCCCTATTTATTTATTTTTGAGACAGGATCTTGCTAAGTTGCTTAGGGCCTTGCTAAGCTGCATAGGGTCTTTCTTAGTTGCTAAGGCTGACTTTGAACTTGTAATCCTCCTGCCTCAGTCTCCCAGATTGTTGGAATTACAGGCATACGTCACTGTGTCTGGTGAGAATTAATATATTTCCCAAGAGAATAAATGTATTAATTGTTTTTATGGTGCCAGGATATTAAAGTCATATGAAAAGTAGCTGTCCTTTCAGAAGAGATCCCCAATTCCAGTTTGGGAGAAGCAATTGGTTAAGGTCCCTGAAAACAATAGGGGCCCAGGAGAAGAAGGTCATTGATTAGCCAACAATGAGTTGAGGAAAGGGGGACTTGTGTTACATCCCTGCCACATGCAGAACACAGAGCAAGATGCCTTATGAACTATCTCCATTTGGATCCTCCAATAATTCTGCATGCTGGATCTCATTATGGTAGATAAATGGGGAATTGAGGCTAATGCATTAAAGGGATTGGCCAAGTCCAATAGCTAGGTAGTGTCAGAGGCAGGACTAAAACCCAGGTCCAGGGAGTCGGGGTTTGGCTCAGTGCTAGAGCTTGTGCTTAGCACACATAAGGGTTAGGGTTTAATCCCTAGCAGCAAGAAGAAGAAGAGGAAGAAGAAGAAGAAGGAGGAGGAGGAGGAGGAGGAGGAGGAGGAGGAGGAGGAGGAGGAGGAGGAGAAGGAGAAGAAGAGAATGAGAGGGAAAAAAAGAAAGGAAGGAAGGAAGGGGAGAGAGAGAGACAGAGAGAGAGAGAGAGACAGAGAGAGAGAGAGACAGAGAGAGAGACAGAGAGAACACAGAACAGAACAGAATTCAGGTCTCATTAGCTCAAAAAACACAATTTCCACAAATACAAAGAAGAGGCACCATTATAGGTCTCCTGATTTCTCACGTAGCTTCTAGCATGTCATTTAAACCCTCTCCATCTCAGACTTCCCAGCTATAAAGGAAAAGGAATAATTTTTCTTGCAAACAGAGTGAATTAAAATGTTATATCACCCTCATTTTTTTCCTTGGAAAATGGCTCCATATAAAAAAATCTTTTTTTTTCCATGCTGAGATCAAACCCAAGGCTTCATATATGCCAGGCAAGTGCTCTATTACTGAGTTACACCCCCAGCCCTTTTCTATTTTTATTTTGAAGCAGGGTCTTACTAAGTTGTCCAGGCTGACCTCAAATTGCAATCCTTCTGCCTCAGCCTTCTGAGAATCCAGAGTGCTGGGGATTGAACACAGGGCCTCATGCATGCTAGGTTAGGGTTGTACCACTAAGTTACATCCACAGGTGCCTAGCATTTTTAAGCATACCTTCCAGGTGCTAACAGTGCAAGAGATTTTCTGTATCTAAAGACACAAACGGCTGGGTACCAGGAGTTTCACATCTCTAGTTATATTTGATATTGCTCCTTGTGGCTAGGAATGTGGCTCAAGTGGTAGAGCGCTCGCCTGGCATGCGTGCGGCCCGGGTTCAATCCTCAGCACCACATACAAACAAAGATGTTGTGTTTGCCGAAAACTTAAAAAAATAAATAAATATTAAAATTAAAAAAAAAAAAAGATATTGCTCCTTGTCATTTTTAGGCTCAAGAATTGCTTCAGAGGAATGAAACTGACATATGTGAGTGCAACCCCTATTCCATGCAAAACACTAAGTGGAAGAAGAACTGTGTGTCCTTCTGCAAAGCCCATTACTACCAGTCCTCTGGGACCCTGAGATGAAAAGGCCAGTCAGAGACACGTGCAGAGTTACACACACAGGATGGATTTAAATAACTGCTCAAGACTGCAACAAAGAGGAAGTCACAAAACTATGCATGACTAATTATCAAGTGAAGTCTCAGAGGAGAAAAGGAGCAGAGGAGTGGTCAAGAAAGGCTTAAAAAAAAAAAAAAAGGTAGTGTGTGAGCATCTGATGGGTTTTCTTTCTTTCTTTTTTCTTTCCTTTTTAAAATTTTTCCTTTGGTACCTGGGATCAACATGCTGTTAGGCAAGCACTCTACCACTGAAACATCCCAGAATTAAAATTCTACTTATTGAGGAGTGTATGTGCCTGGCACTTACTTGCATTTTCTTACTTAGTCCTCACCACAGGTATTATTAGTCACTTTTTATACATAAGCAAACTGTCCCCAAAGCACTAGATAGCCTGCCCAAGGCCAGCAAATAGAAGGGCAGGATTTAGATATTTATAAGGTACCAGGGATTGAACCCAGGGGTGTTTAACCACTGAGCCACAGCCCCAGCACTTTTTATTTTGAGACAGGGCCTCACTAAATTGCTGAGACTGGCTTTGAATTTCCGATCGCCCTGCTTCAGACTCCAGAGCTTCTGGGATTACAGGCAAACACCACCATGCTCAGCCATGGCACAGCAGGACTTAAACTCTGTTTGGCTCTGACACCTCAAAGGTCAAAGCTCCTTGGGAGATGCATCAGCAAAGGATGGGAGATGAGGAAGCCCATGGAGGTTCCCGACTAGCTCATCGGGCAGCCAAAATTGAGAGCTTCTATGGAAAAAAGTGGGTGACCAGCCCAGGTAGTACATCCCAATCTGGTTCAGGAGAGGTCTGGGTTGTCTCACAGAAGATGTGAGATGTTGAAGAGCTTCAAGAGAATTATTCCAGGAGAGCTCAAGGGGAGGCAGTGCAGGTTGGAATGGAAGAAGTAGGCAATGCAGAGAGGCGCTTGGCAGGTTCAGAAATAGCAGTCCAGCGAAAGTAGAATGGCAGCCTGAAGCAGGGCATGATGCAGGGGACAGGTGTAGGAGAGATGAAGAAGGAAGATTTCTATGGAGACTTATCTACTAATAGCTATCAGAGTCACCGAGGGAGGAGCTGACAATGGATTCCACCATTCTGAGCAAACCAGGCAGCAAGGTCAAAGCTATGCTCCAAATGGCTACGTTTAATACAAGGACTGATGTTACTGTTATCTGCTACAATTGGTAATCACTTTACAAGCATAAACCTTCATCCTCATGACATCCTTTTTTCTAACTCTTAAAAATATTTATGTTTATGAATTAATGGGTTCTCATGACATTCTTATGGATAGGATCTATTACTATTCCCATTTTTCAGGTAAAGAAACCTGGGTGCAAAGAGGTTAAGCAACTTCTCTGAGGTTACACAGATGGCAAGTGGCAGAGCTGGGATTTGAACCCAGACAGTCTGTTTCCAAAGGCCTTGCTCTTAAACACTTTACTACACTATATCTGTAGAGGCAACAGCTTCAAGAGGAAGAAGGGCTTCCCACATCCCCCACTCTCTAGGATCAAGCAAGATGGTAGGATTTTTCACTGGGTGGCATTGCCTCGTCAGAACTTAAGTTTCAGCTGGCTGCTTCTCACCACCAAGATGTGAGCAGGTGGCACTGGGGCCTGCCCTGCCCAGGCACTGACCAGCAGGAGTGTACCTGGAGCTGAGTCCTTCTTCAGCACAGTGGAACAGGAGAGGATAGGCAGGCAGCCTCAGAAGCTGGAGTAGTAGGTCACAAGCCACAAAGAGTTCCTGGCAAGCCAAGACCCAGCCCAGGTAGTACATCCCAATCTGGTTCAGGAGGAAGCAGCATATCTCACCTGAACAGGAAGTTCAGAAAGACCAACTCCTCCATGGTCCTGGACACAAAGTAGTGGGCACTGGTGGGACAGAGAGAGAGGACCAGCAGTAAAACCTATGAAGCACCAAATCTAAACAGAGAGAAATGCTCCACCAGGAAGCACCATGTGGGCAGTGTGAATGGCAAGATCCCATGTGACTTGAAGGCTGGGATACCAGACTATAGCCCTGAGGCATCTAGGAAAGTCCTCCTTTTCTACTAAGCTGTCCCTCTAGGAAAGAAGAGGAACTGAGGAGTCCCTGCCTGCTGATTTTTGCAAAGAGGTCTCCAGCAGGCACCTCCTCTCTATATCCATTCTCTCCTCTCTCACCCAGACATCACAGAAGGTACAGGGCATGTCACTAGCATATTCCAGAAAGCCCAGAAATGGAAGAGGGAAAGGGCAAGAAGCAGACGGAGTGGTTGGTGCAGCCAGACAGGAACTTGGATGGCGCCCATAGACACATCTCCTGCCCAGGTAACCAGCAGCATGTGGAAGACCAGGAGGATGGAGAGCCTCACCTGCCAACCACAGTGGAAGGATTCCACACTTGAATAAGGGGCCAATGACCAAGTCACTGATCTGGAGGACACAAAACTCACAAGCCTTGAAGGAGAAATTGAGGGGGTAGGGACAGGGAGAGGTGGGGATGGAAACATAAAGCTCCTGCAGTCAGATATTTGCAAAGCTATTTCTGGACCACAGCAAGAGCTCCAGTTCCCATCTGTGCCTGACGCCCAGGCATGCCACTCACTGCCTGACAAGGACGGGAGGAACAAGCTAGAAAAGGACACTCAGGAAGCAGCAGATCCCAGAAGGAGCCCCAATGCAACCCAAAATTAACCAACAGGCAACACCCTTATCTTGCAATTAGGCTTCTATAGAAATATTCCTTAATAGACATTTGGGCCTTTCAAGCATCCTGGACATTTTCTTGAGACCTCCATCATACTGGGCATATTTTTCCTAAGATGCCAGAGTAGGCAAGGCATGACAATGCATTAGATTGTTTTCCCTCCAGATTCCAGAGAAACATATGATTTTTGTCACTATGTCAGAGGTTGGTAAAGACAAGTCTCATGTTCCCCTGACCCTGACCAGTGAATGCTCTTTAAGGGCTCACACTGGCAGAACATCTCATCTTTTTTTTACATTTCTGCAGCTTCTGTCCCTGGAAATTACTGAAAACATTTGCAAGGGATAGTTGAGGGGAGCATTTACACCCACCAACACCCTCACTTCAGCCTCCCAAATATACACACAATCTGGATGTAGCAGCAGCAGCGCACACACCCAGAACCAGGATGAGATAAGCCTGCATTGCAACTGATGGTCTCCCCTATTCCCCTCCTACGTGGTATCATGGAGCTGCTGCTGGTACCCTCCCTCTTCTCCCCTAGCTTTCAGGAAGCCCTTGCTCCACTGAGTCAGGGTGCTGTTCTTCTCCTCTCCTTGATTAAAATATTCTTTGTGTCCTCAAGTTACCTCAAACCTCTTGCAGGTTGGTTCTGGCAAATTCAGTCTGTTAGGATGGTCATGAGCATCTTCAATCCAGCATGTTCATGTGGCTCAGTGGTAAAGTGCCCAGTACAAAAAAAAAAAAAGTGCTTGGCATATAGTAAGTGCTTCATTAATCATAAGTGTTAGTATCTGTCCCCCAAACTTACCCTTCTTCCTGTCTTGGTGAACAGCAACTTACTCTCTCAGGAAGGAAAGGTGTAGTGGCTATGATGAGAAGGCAGTGGTTGGTGGAGATATTAAGGAGGGAGTATCGAGGGGACTTGGTTACCAATTAAATGTAAAGAAGAAGCAAAAAGGTGGAATTGTGGGTAGTGATCAGGATTTTGGCTTGGATGCTGGTTTTGTTCACCAAGACAGGAAGAAGGGTAAGTTCGAAGGACAGATAATAATATCTATGATTAATGAAGCACTTACTATATGCCAAGCACTTTTTTTTTTAAACTGGGGCACTTTACCACTGAGCTACATGCCCAGTCCTTTCTATTTTTTATTTTGAGACAGGGGTCTCACTCAGTTACCTAGCCTAGCCTCAAACTTGTGATCCTCCTACCTTATCTTCATGAGTTGCTGAGATTATGGACATGTGCCACTGCACCTGGCTGCCAGGAACTTTTCTATATCCTTTAGGCATACTAACTCAAGTGACCCATGAGCTAAAAGCCATTATTATCTCCATTACACAGATGAAGAAATGAAAACATAGAGAGGTCAACTTGCCCAAGGTCACACAGCTTTGGACATCTAAATCCAAGTCTGATTTTATAACCATTATGCTTCTTCAGGAAGAAGATACTAGAAACTTCCAGATTGATTATTCAAGCTATCTCCCTGCAAGGAAGTAAGAGCTACCATAGGGCTAGCATTCTGTGTTGGCCTCCTCAGTCAGAGAGGAGACACCCAGGAGATGGGGGCCTCTAGAACTTTTTTCTTTTCTTGACAAGAAAAACCAGCCAGGTGTTGGTGGCAAGAGGAAACTACCTATCCATCATTGATCAAATGTGTATTAACCAGCCAGGTATGGTGGCACATGCTTGTAATCTCAGCTACTCATGAGACTGAGGGAGGAGGATTGCAAGTTTGAGGTTAGCCTGAGCAACAACCTTGTCTCAAAAAATAAAAAGGGCTCAGTGGTAGAGTTCAATCCTGGGTTCAATCCCCAGTAAAACACACACACACACACACACACACACACACATTAATCAGTGGTAGAGCCCATGCTTAGAACATAGGAGGCCCTGTGTTCAATCCCCAGCACCAAAAAACCCAAAAGTATTAATCCTCCTCTGGTGGGCTTCCTACTCATCCTGGTCAGTCCTCCTCCCGTGACAGATTGAAACTCATTTGGTAGCTCCCCCTGTCTACCTCTCCACAGAACAAAGGCTCTGGCTCCTTCCCAAATCCAAGAAACCAGAACTGAGCCTATGGTTCCCTGGATTTTTGTTCTGGAAGGAGAAGGGTGGAGAGGAAAGAAATCAAGGAGGCCTCTGGGTGTGGTGGGCACATGCCTGTAATCCCAGCTGCTCTAGAGGCTGAGGCAGGAGGATTGCATGTCTGAAGCCAGACCTGCTTATAGCAATTTGGTCAGGCTATAAGCAACCTAGTGTAAGCAACCTAGTGTCTCAAAATTAAAATATAATAATAATAATAATAATGACATGGGATGTGGTTCAGTGGTTAAGCACCCCTGGGTTCAATTCCTGGTACCAATTAATTTAATTAATTTAAAAAGGAAAGAAAAAAGAAATCAAGGAGGCTTAGCAGTAGTGAAAGGAAAATGCCAATTAGCCCAGAGGAGGGTGGGATTGAAGAACTTTAGCTGGGGTGGGGGGGAAAGGTTTTAGGAAAAAAAAAATTACAATATGAGTGAATGAGGTTAGATGTTTCTCGTTGCTGGAGCTTTAAGGCAATGGAAGAGAACATAGTCTCCCAGGAGAACTTTGAATATGGGGCAGAGATTTATCTTTTTAGGTCAGGGTTTCTCAACTTCGGTTTTAAGCTCAGCACACTGGCATTTGGGACCAGAGAATTCTACAGTGGTGGGGACTATACCGTGCCTTGTAGGAGGTCAGCAGCATCTCTGGCCTCTACTTACTAGATGATGGTAGCACTTCCAACCACCAGTCATGACAATAAAATTATCTATTGCCAAATGTTCCCTGAAGGACAAAACTGTCCCCTGCCCCCCCCCCCACTTGAGAACAACTGATCTAGGCTAAGCAAAGTGTTTTGAAGGAAGGAAGGAAAAAGCTGACTTTCCATCCCAGGATCCGAAAGGTAAACCTACAGAACTGGGTGAACAAGAGGCTGAGACTGGCGGAGAGGTAAGAGAGAAGAGCAGAAGTCTGTGTCATAGAAAATGATGACACTCCAGCCAGCCACCCAAAGTCACACAGGAAGGAAATTGCAATGTCAGGAGGGTCAAATCCCTGAGTTTCAGCAACTGACAATCCCCATCATGCAAATCATCTTGACGTGGGTGGATCCTCCTTTGCCTCTGAATTCAGATCTTTGGGGGCTGGAGGAAGTGGCAGGGCCAGCCTTCTTTGAGTCTCCCTTTGAACTACACAGGAAATAGAAACCAGCAAGAAAAGAGGAGGCCCAGAAAAGATAAGGTCTAGCAAGAAAATTCCCAGCTCTTCTGGTCTTCTTCTCTCAGCATGTGAGCCTGAAATCTGGGGTCCAGGGCTCCATCATTTCCTGTGTGACTCTGGGTAACTCACCCTCACTGGGCCTTATGTGTATAACAGAACCAACAAATATGAGATGGCTTTTCAGTGCCAAACACATAGAAGCTTTACATTCATTCAAATCCTCCTTCTCACCCTATTAGATATTAGATATTAGAATGCCAGCATTGGGGCTGGAGGTGTAGCTCAGTGGTAGAGCACTTGTCTAGCATGCAGGAGGCCCTGGGTTCCATCCCAGGACTGGGAAAAAAAAAAAAATTCCCTACGTCGTAGCAGAGGAAAGTAACGGAGGAGCCCCGAGAGGCAGAGAGGTTAATAGGTTACCTAGCTCAGGTTCACTGATTCAAACTCCATAGCTCCATGTTATCAATCATCCAGTACTTGGCCCAAGTGTAGCAGGAATGTCTGTGTCCTCAACTGAGGGGTATAGGAAACAGAACTTTTGTATAACTCAATTTAACCTCAGTTTCAGGCTCCCCCTTCCTCAGCGGGATTTTGTCAAGATGTAACTGAGGCAAGAATGTGGGCACTCTGCCCCTCTCTGTCATCTGTCCCTGACTGGTATCACTGGGCCACCTACTGCCAAGTAGTTATTGACCCACACATAAGTTACTGCTGAGGTATCCTTTGTGTCTGATCTAGTGGCTTTCTTTGCTCCATCTATGCCAGGCATGTGATCCCAGGGCTCCTGGGGGCCAAGTTGTCACTTGACCAGCTTTTCATGCTGCTGTTCTCCTTCTGCTCCCCAAAGATCTGGCCCCAGAAACACGGTAGGATCCTTCCAGAGCCATATACTGCTATCACCTGCTTTATCCGGCAGTATATGATACAATTGCTGGGACAACACAGCATCCCTTCCCCTCTGTCTCTTCCACCCTCAACCTGGAGAAAGTGTCTCTAGTTTCTAGTTTTTTCTCTCATTCTAGTTTCTCTAGTTTTCTACTCCCTTCCATCCAGCCCACACACCTACTCTACCCAGTTTTCACTTAACAATAATTCCCTTGGCTTTCAATCTATGCTAGGAGAACTCTCCATTGCCCTAAAAGTGAAATTTCTGGAGAGTGAGATCAGAAAGCAACTTTATTTCTGAGGCCTCATCCCTCCAGCAATAAGCATAGGAGAATGTAGCCCTTAAAAAGTAGACAGTGTAGGGATGAGGTGTTAAAATGCCAGTAAGGCTGGGAAATGTGGCTCAGTGTTAGAGTGCTTGCCTAGTATATGTGAGGCACTGGGTTCAATTCTCAGCACCACATAAAAATAAATAAGATAAAGGTATTGCATCCATCTACAACTAAAAAAAAAAAAACTTTAAGTGCGCCAGTAAGGAGGAAAAATACATAAGATCTCCAAAAACCATAATAACCATATATAAAATTATGATTATTACTTCTCCCTGTTTCCCTTTTCTTGTGGGTGGAGATGTTCTAGTCCTACTGGCCTTAGTAATCACCATCATCTTTATAATATCTGTTGAGTGTTTATTATGGACCAGGTGCTAGGATAATTGCTTTACCTATATTATTTCATTTGATGCTCATAAAAATCCTAAGAAGCACGTTTTATTGTCCCCATTTTATATATGGAGAAACTGATCCTCAGAGAGAAAAACACCTGGTGCAAGATCGTTCCACCATTGAGACACACTATCTACATGTACCACGAACACTCACCAGAGTCACTTAGGCTGCCTGTTCACCAGCATCAAGAAACACCATACATGAGCGGAGCAGATGGGTGCCTCCCTACACGAAGGTGTGATGAAATCTTGACATGAGCCAGTTTCCCCATGCAGAAGCAGGAGTTGCTTAGGAGGAAGGTTACACCCAAGGACCAACCTTGGATCCTTCAGCCAGGTTGACACACCTGGCCAGGGGCTCCCCAGGTTAGGCTCAGGACTATTGTGCAGGAGTCTAGGCTGGAGCCTCCTGCCTATCTCCCCAATACTGGAAAACCACTGCCCTAATCCAGTGATCTCCTCCTCCATCCTGGAGCAACTGTGGGTAACAGGAAGTAGATGCCAGATACAGCAGGTGATAGCACTATGGTCCTGGCGGGCAAGAAGGATCAGAAATTGCAAGTTCAAGTCTAGCTACTGCCTGGATGCTCCCTCACTGTGTGCAAGCTCTCTCACATGCACGTGCGTGCACTCGCACACGTGTGTTCTGTAACAGAGACCGTTAACCTTTCCCTGATAGGAGATTCCATTTTCCCAGTAAGAATACAACCCTTTATTTATAGCTGGACTATGTTCACCTTACTTCCAAGCCTTCTTTTCAGCTTGTTGTGGCCATGTGACTATACTCTGGTCAGTGCTGATATACATGGTGGTGGTTTATATGACTTCCAGGCAGGGCTCAGCTGGACTTTTTTTTTTTCTCCTTGTGCCATTGACTTTGGGCACTTGGCAGTGTTCAGCTGGTGCATGGTGCATGCCCAGACTGGAACCATATATCTCACATTTTTTTCTTTGTTTATATATTTCTTTATTTTTAATATTAATAAATACATTTTAATTCTACACATTTATGGGGTAGCATGTGATGTTTTGATACATAGATATATTGTATAATGTTCAAATCAGGATAAATACATCTATGTAGTCAATCTTACTTCTCAAACTTCTTTCAGTTCCCATCCAACCTGTTCTTGCCCTCTCACCACTCTCCCTCCTAATATTATTCAGTGATAATGCTATCTTAAGAGGTATATAGGAGCTGCAAGGAACTCTTTACATAGATTGATTAATTATAGCAACTGCAAAAGCAAGGTGTGTTTTTATTGTCCCCTAGTAGGATAATATTGAGTTGTAAGTTAATTGAATTACTGGAGGTCGTATAGTTAATATGTACAAAAATCAATATTGAACAGATATAGTTTTAATACAGTTCCACATGTGGGGTGGGGGGGGCTAGGATCACCTATTGATTTTAATATGCAATTCCCAGGCCCTGCCCTTAGAAAGTGACTCTCTAGGCCTGGGGTGAGAAAGTCAGAGTCCTCATTTAAACCATGCCCTCTAGGGGCTGGGGATGTGGCTCAAGCAGTAGTGCTCTCGCCTGGCATGCGTGCAGCCCAGGTTCGATCCTCAGCACCACATACAAACAAAGATGTTGTGTCCATCAAAAACTAAAAAAATAAATAAATATTAAAATTCTCTCTCTCTCCCTCTCTCTCTCTCTCTCTCTTTAAAAAATAAAAAATAAAAAAAAATAAACCATGCCCTCTAGGTGATTGTGACTTCGTGTAATGTGGTCCACACTCTGAAAAAAAAAAATGAACTCTAAATTCAGAGTTTTTTAGTGGAGTCCCTCCCTTCCCTGGTCCCCTGTAACTCACCATCAGGAGTAGGCTTGGAATGAGGGTGCTCTGGGAACAGACAGATGCCCCCTGGTGGTCAGATATGAGAGACCAAAAGAGCAGCCAACTGTGTCCAGGTCTACAGCACAAATGTGATTTTTTCTAGAATCCCATTCAGTCCCTATTACTGAGATGCCACTATGTGCCAGCACTGAGCCAATAAAACACATCACATACCTGACAGAGGGGAGACGTTTGGGAACAGAATTTTTCAAAGTGACTGCTCAGCTGTTTTCATCTACTGATACAAAGACACCTATTTGAAGCTGCAATTGGGCAATTTTATCTGATCCAATTATTCATATCTGACAATATATGGCTCCGAACTCTAGGTCTTTAGGAAGCCCACTAAAGAGTTTTGTGAAAAAGGCTGAGCTCAAGCTCTGGAATGAGATGGAAGAACCCAGGCTCTGGTGTCAGGCTGCTGCCACTCCGTTGCTTCAAGCTCTGTGACTCCTAGGACAATTATTTCATCTTTCTGAGCTGCGGCTACCTCATCTGGGCCATGTGACTAATCATCGTACCTACCTCATTGGAGTGTGATGAGAGTGAGCTGGTCTCTCAGGACAGAGCCTGGTACATGGTAAGAGCTCAAAAGACTTGTAATGCTTTTGATGCACTTTGTGGTTATATGTCGTGAAGTATAAAAGATGTACCAGGGGATCTCACATCAGTCTTGATTCATTTGCCTTGAAAAGAACAGTAATAATTCTCAATCCAGTATAGTTGAGGGACAAGATCTGCTCTGGTTCTGAATCTTCTATGCAACTCATGGACATCAAAACTGTTCCACACCATGGGTGAAGTATAAATTAGTAAATGTTGAAAAATTGTTTGAACAGTATCTGCTAAGACAGAGCATGTCCAAGATCCAGGAATTCTATTCTTAGGTGTATTCCCCCTGAGAAACGCATATATATATATATATATATATAGTAACTGATAACATACAAGAATTGTCATAACAATGCTATTTAAAATAGCCTCCAAATTGAAAAATGCCTAAGTGATCAGCATTTGAATGGATTTAAGCCTGGTGTGGTGGTACACACCTGTAATCCCCAGTGGCTCGGAAGGCTGAGGCAGGAGGATCACGAGTTCAAAGCCAGCCTCAGCAACTTAGTGAGGTCCTGTTTCAAAATAAAAAATAAAATGGGCTGGAGATGTGGCTCAGTGATTAAGCACCCCTAGGTTCAGTCTGTGGTACCAAAAAAAAAAAAGGATTTAAAAATTGATATTTTCATGGAGTAAAATACTATACAGAAATGAGAGTAAACAAACCACAACAACATGTAACAACAAGGGTAAAGCTCACAAATATAATGATGAGAGAGAGATAAGCCAGACACTGAAAAGCACATATGATATAATTTCATGTTTATAAAACACAAAATGGTTAAAATGAATCCATGCTGTTAGAAATTGCAATAGTGGTTACTTTAAGTGGAAAGTAGTGGCGGGGGGCCTGAAGTGGTTCTGGGGAAGGGCTGCCAGTAATGGTCAATTTCTTGGTCTAAGTGGCCATTGCATAAATGTGTGAACTTGATAAACATTTGTCAAAAATTTCACTCATAATTTGTGTACTTTTTGTAAGTATGTTAGATTTCAAAAGAAAGGAAAAAAAATCTTACCTAAAAAAAAAAAAAAAAACTCTTGGTGGATTCCTCATGACCAGTCACAGAACATGCTCAGGTCTCACATATCACAAGTTGAAGCCCAGAGTCCCACAGGGTATCAGAATCAGGAATTTAATGCCCTTCTGGGAATGGGAGATGTGGCCTCAGGCCCACAAGCTGGAATGAGGTTTCCTGCTCAAAGCCAACAACAAAAGGGTTGTCTTGTAGATAAAACAGGTTCTAGAAAAACTACAGCCATTGGGCTGTGAAACACACTAAGAGAGCTAGGTATCCACCTGGAGTCTGTGGGAAGGAAAAATCAGGCCTGTACACTGTGCAAAAATATCGGATATAGCATCTGAGTACACACTAGACTTGCTCAGAACCCCACTCATGAAATTACTAAACACTGTTCAGAAATGTGGCAAAACACATAAAGGGCTCGCATGAAGAAACACAAAGCAAGCTGGCCGTGATGGTGCACACCTGTAATCCCAGTGGCTCTGGAGGCTGGCAGGAGGATTGTGAGTTCAAAGTCAGCCTCAGCAAAAGTAAGGCCCTAAGCAACTCAGTAAGACCCTGTCTCTAAATTAAATTCAAAATAGGGCTGGGGATGTGACTCAGTGCTTAAGCACCCTGAGTTCAATCCCCAGTACCAAAAAGAAAGAAAGAAAGAAACACAAAGTGGACCCCCCACCAAAGGAATTTGTCCAAAACCTAGAGAATGATCAAGATCTTGCCCTGTGCAGAAACAAATCAATAAAGATGCAAACACCATGACAGAAAAATGGTAGATGTGATGAATGAGAAAATTTATAATCTATGAATTAAAAAAAAGGACAATCTGAAAAAAAGTTTCAATTCATGAAACATGAAAGCTAATTTAAAATAAATGTTTAAAATGGTCAAGTACATGAAGGAAGAGATTAAATCCATGTGGTAATGATGAGATATTATGGAGGAAAACATGGGTTTGAAAAAAGACATTTGTTCTATTAACCTGGAGATAAGTCTCAATGTTAATAGAGAGATTAAACAGTTAACTAGATCCTGCTATAGACTGAAGTAATGAATTAGAACAAATATGAGGAAATCTGAATGTGGTACAAAGAGATAAGGAAATAGAAAATAAGAAACAAAAAATAAAAGTCATGGTGTATAGAATGAGAAGCTCCAAACAGGAGTTCAGAGCAGAAACAATGGCAAGAATGGAGGAGAGGCAGTCCCTGAGAGGTAATGATGAAGAAGCTTCCTGATCCGAACAGAGGCATGAGTTTGTCCACTGAAGAACCACAAATTCTGAACAGAATACATAAAACCAAGTCTGTGTCTAACTCATCCTACAGGACTTCAGAACATCAAGATTAATAGGAACTCCTAGAGGCTGCAAAAATGAATAGACTATAAACATTGGAACAATATTCAGAATGAGAGTGGATTTCTTACCACCAAAGAAGTTTCCAGAAGATGATGACATAATGTTATCAAAATGTTGAGGAAATAACTATCAACCGAGAATTTTGTTCTTACCTTTTATTCAAAACTGAGAGTGAGGGCTGGGATTGTGGCTCAGTGGTAGAGCGCTTGCCTAGCATGTGTGAGGCACTGTGTTCAGTTCTCAGCATTGCATATAAATAAACAAAATAAAGTCCATTGACAACTAAAAAAATATTTTTTTAAAAATTGAGAGAGTTGTTTTTAAACATACAAAAATTAAGAAAGTTGATTTGCTAAAAGAACTATTTAAGAATTACATCAACAACAAGGAAGACAAATTCAGAAAGGAGAGGCAAAATGCATGAAGAAATGGCAAATTAAAAAAATTTATTTTCGGGGCTGGGGATGTGGCTCAAGCGGTAGCGCGCTCGCCTGGCATGCGTGCGGCCCGGGTTCCATCCTCAGCACCACGTACAAACAAAGATGTTGTGTCCGCCGAAAAACTAAAAATAAATAAATAAATTCTCTCTCTCTCTCTCTCTCTCTCTCTCTCTCTCTCTCTCTCTCTCTCTCTCCCTCTCCTCTCTCTTTAAAAAAAAAAATATTTTCAATTGATACATAGTAATTATATGTATTTATGGATACCTTGTGACATTTAAATACATGTATGAATAAATAAATATGTAACATAAAGAAATAAGTATGTAACATAAATAAATAAGTATGTAACTTAAAGAAAATAAAAAACCAAATACTAACATGGAGGAAAGGAATGGAAAATTCCTATCTCTATCTTGTTCCAAAGGACAGAGAAACTGAATACATTTATCGTCTAAGCCAGATGTGGAAGTGCACGCCTGTAATCCTGTTGACTTGGGAGGATTGGAAGTTTGAGGCCATTCTTGATAACTTAGCAAAACCCTACCTCAAAAAAATTAAATAGGGCTGGAGTTGTAGCTCAGTTGCCTAGCATGTATGAAGCACTGGGTTTGATCCTCAGCACACATAAAAATAAATAAATAAAATAAAAGTATTGTGTCCATCTACAACTAAATACATATATATTTATATGCACAAATACACACACACACACACAGAGATTTAAAGAATACATACCAATTTTAAGATAGTAGTTCCCTCTGAGGCAGGAAGAAGGAAAATAAGACTGGGTTGAAGGGGTGGGGTTGTGGCTCAGTGGTAGAGCACTTGCCTTGCACACGTGAGACACCAGGTTCAATCCTCAATACCACATAAAATAATAAATAATATATAATTTTAGTTGTAGTTGGACACAACACTTTTATTTCATTTGTAAATATTTACTTATAAATATTATTTTACTTATAAATAAATACTAAATTTTATATATATGTGTGTATATATATATGACTAGACTGAAGTACAAAGAAATGTTTAATTTAATTTTATTTTTAAAATATTTTTAATTATACATAGACACAATATCTTTATTTTGTTTATTCATTTTTATATGGTGCTGAGGATTGAACCTAGTGCCTCACATGTGCGAGGCAAGTGCTCTACCACTGAGCCACAACCCCAGCCCAAGAAATCTTCAATTTTAAATGTAGGTTTTCTTAAAAAAAAATCTGAAGCAAATATGACAAAATGATAACTTTTGTTAATTTGGATGAGGAAGGCATGAGCTAAAGTACTGAGAAAGTTCCTCTCTCCCTGTCTCCCTACCGTTCTCATCCTCCCCATGGATGTGAACAATGAAGCACACAGCCCCAAGTGCTACTGGAAAATATCCAACAATGATGAAAGCAACCAGCCTTAGAATGAAGTCAACACTGAAGTCAGGAGAACAGGGATGGAAAAAACCCAGGTCATTGAAACATCACTGGATCAACCCAGTCTGAAGCTAACTTTTTTGCATTATTTTTTGTTAAGTGAACTATGTAGTTTTCTTATTGTCTAAGCCAAGTTGCATTAGGTCTTCTATTACAAAGAGCCAAACTTAACAATGGTCGATATAACCGAGCTGAGAAGTGGACACATAAAGAACTATTAGGGAGGCAGAATCAGCAGGATTCAGTCAAATGTTGGAGATGGTGAGAAGAGAGAGAGAGAGAGATGTCAAGATTGGATTCTCAGATTTCTAGCTTGAGTGGGATCGTCTCTGAGCTGGGAAACATCAAAGGAAGATCAGGTTGGGGTTAGGGACAACAGTGGAGATCATCTGAATAGTTTAGCTACATTAAGTTTGAGGTATCTGTTGAACATCATATAACTGGGAACATTCCAGAGGTAGTTAACTACTCAAATCTGAAGTTGATTATAGTGGGTATAGTATCTATCTAAAACTTGCCCACCTGGAACCTCAGTCAGACCTTAATTGAAAATAGGATTTTTGCAGATAAAATAAGGTAAATTAAAATAAGACCAGATGGATTATGGTAAGTATTAAATACAATAACCAATGTCATTATAAGAAGACTGTGTGGGCAGTGGTTAGAGATCAGTGGTAGTGTACTTGTCTAGGGTGTACGAGACCCTGGATTTAATCCCTACCACCCAGGTGAAGACAGTGACACAGAAGAATGCTCAGTGCAACAGAGGCAGTTTGGAAGGGTGCATCTGCAAGCCAAGGAATGCTAAGCATTGCTGGCAATCACTAGAAGCAAGGAGAGAAGCCTGACATAGTCACTGCCTCAGAGACTCCAGGAGGAACCAATCCTGAATTTAAGACTTCCAGCCTTCAGAATTGCACGAGATGGCTGGGGATGTAAGCTTAGTGTCAGAGTGCTAGCCAAACATGAGGGAGACCCTGAGTTCAATCTCCAGCACTGTAGGAGAATAGATTTCTGTTGCTGTATGCCAAGTTTGTAACAATTTGTTACAGCAGCCCTAGGAAACTAATAGAAGAGATGCTTGAATTTGGATGATTTGGAAATCATCAGTGCAAAGTGGTTGTTGAACTCTTGGAAGTAGATGAAGGGACCCTAAGGAGGGTAGAATGAAAAAAAGGCCAAGAGGAAGACTGACACAAAAGGAGCAGGAAGAAAAGGAATGGACAAAGAAGATTTAGGAGGAGCAGCAGCAGAGAGTGTTTATAAAGAAGGAAATAAATGTTCAATTATCCAAATAGCATAGAGCTGTCACACACAAGAAAAATGGAACCCGACATAGGGGTGCATACCTCTAATCCCACTGCGTGGAAGATGAAGCAGGAGGATCCCTTGAGCCCAGGACTAGCTGGGCAATGTAGCATCTTTGCAGATGAGATTAATAAACTTGAGATGGGAGAACGATGCTGTATTATTTGGGTACTCACAAGAGTCCTTATGAGGGAGGCAAATGGAAGGGTCAAAGAGAGACAGAGACAGACAGCTTGAAATTTGAAGATACTATGCTGCTGACTTTAAACATGGAAGGAAGACCATGAGCCAAGACACGCAGGCAGCCTCTAGAAGCTGGAAAATACAAAGGAACAGACTGACTTTCCCCTGAAACTTCCAGAGGGAAGGCAGGAAAGGCAGTTTCATTTTGCTTTGTTTTTTTGGTTCTAGGGATTGAGTTCAGGGGCACTTAACCACTGAGCCACATCTCCAATCCTTTTTTATATTTTATTTCGAGACAGGATCTTGCTGAGTTGCTTAGAGCCTTGCTAAATTGCTGAGGCTGGCCTAAAACTCACGATTTGCCTGTCTCAACCTCCCAAGTTGCTGGGATTACAGAAATACACCATAGCAGGGAGGCAGTTCTGTCTCCAGAACCATAAGATAATAAACTTGTGTTGTTTTAAACTACCAAGTCTGTGGTGTTTTGTTTGCAGCAATAGGAAGTTAATAGGATTAAAAGCCAAAATCAAGGGAATTTCTTAGGAGTTGGGGGAGGGGAGGAACACATAAAATAGAAGAGAAATACAAGAAAATTAGAGCATCGATTTGGGAGTCCAACATCCAACCAATGCAAGTTGCAGAAAAAGAATACAGAAACTTTGCTAATAATTGAAGAACATACATTTTCTGAGAGTTTAAAGAATCTATCAAATGCCCAGAAAAATAAAGGGAGAAAAAGCTCACTAAGGCATAGCCTCAGAAGCTTCTAGAAAATAAATAAATAAATCACAAAAATAACAAGGAATCAAAACATCATCATACTAGGTTGGTATTGTGGCTCAGTGGTAGAGCGCTTGCTTAGCATGGGTGAGGCATTGGGTTTGATCCTCAGCACCACATACAAAAAAATTAAATAATTAATTAAAATTTCCTTTTTATTTATTTGTTTGTTTACTTATTTATTTATCTATTATTACATACATGATGATAGTGGAATGCATTGCACTAATTATTACCCATTTATAACACATTTTAAAAATTTATTTATTTTATTATTTCTTACATACATTACAATAGAGGAGTGCATTACATTCATAATTTTTTTTGCATTGCAATTCTTAATACACCTTTATACCACAATTTATCAAATCTATGTTTGTATGTAAGGTAGGTTGACACCAAATTCACATCTTCATACATGAATTTTGTATAATGGTAACCGTCTCCTTCCACTATCCTTGCTATTCCCATTCTCCCTCACTTTCCCTCCCACCCCTATTCTCTATCTAGAAGTAATCTTCCTCCCTTAATCTCCCTCCCAACCCCATTTTGAGTCACCCCCCTTATATCAGAGAAGACATTCGGCATTTGTTTTTTTGGGACTGGCTAACTTCACTTAGCATAATCTTCTCTAATGCCATCCATTTCCCTGCAAATGCCATGATCTTATTATTTTTTAGTGCTGAGTAATTTTCCATTGTGTATAAATGCCACATTTTTTTTTTATCCATTCATCCACTGAAGGACATCTAGGTTGGCTCCACAGTTTAGCTATTGTGAATTGTGCTGCTATAAACATTGATGTGGCTGTGTCCCTGTAGTATGCTGTTTTTAGATCCTTTGGGTATAGTCCTAGAAGAGGACTAGCTGGGTCAAATGGTGGTTCCATTCCCAGCTTTCCAAGGAATCTCCATAGTGCTTTCCAAATTGGCTGCACTAATTTGCAGTCCCACCAGCAGTGTATGAGTGTATGTTTTTCCCCCGCATCCTCGCCAGCACTTGTTGTTGTTTGTCTTCATAATAGCTACCATTCTTACTGAGGTGAGATGGTATCTTAGAGTGGTTTTAATTTGCATTTCTCTGATTGCTAGAGATGATGAGCATTTTTTCGTATACTTTTTGATTGATTGTATGTCCTCTTTTGAGAAGTGTCTGTTCAGGTCCTTGGCCCATTTATTGATTGGATTATTTGTTTTTTTGGTGCTTATCTTGTTGAGCTCTTTATATACCCTAATCTAATCTAGAGATTAGAGCTCTATCTGATGTGTGAGGGGTAAAAATTTGTTCCCAGGATGTAGGCTCTCTATTCACCTCACAGATTATTTCTTTTACTGAGAAGAAACTTTTTAGTTTGAATCCATCCCATTTGTTGATTCTTGGTTTTAATTCTTGTGCTATAGAAGTCTTATTAAGGAAGTTGGGGCCTAGCCCCACATGATGAAGATTAGGGCCTAATTTTTCTTCTATTAGACGCAGAGTTTCTGGTTTAATTCCTAGATCCTTGATCCATTGTGAGTTAACTTTTGTGCATTGTGAGAGATGGAGATTTAATTTCATTTTGTTGCATATGGATTTCCAGTTTTCCTAGCACCATTTGTTGAAGATGCTATCCTTTCTCCAGTGCTTGCTTTTGGCACCTTTGTCTAATATAAGATAGTTGTAATTTTGTGGGTTAGTTTCTGTGTCCTCTATTCTGTACCATTGGTCTACCAACATGTTTTGGTACAAGTACCATGCTGTTTTTGTTACTATTGCTTTGTAGTATAGTTTAAGGTCTGGTATAGCGATGCCACCTGCTTCACTCTTCCTGCTAAGGATTGCTATTCTGGGTCTCTTATTATTCCAGATGAATTTTATGATGGCTTTTTCTATTTCTATGAGGAATGCCATTGGGATTTTAATCGGAATTGCATTGAATCTGTATAGTGCTTTTGGTAGTGTGCTCATTTTAATAATATTAACTCGGCCTATCCATGAGCAAGGTAGATCTTTCTATCTTCTAAGGTCTTCTTCTATTTCTCTCTTTAGGGTTCTGCAGTTTTCATTGTATAGATCTTTCACCTCTTTTGTTAAGTTGATTCCCAAGTTTGTTTTTTTTTTTGAGGATATTGTGAATGGGGTAATTTTCCTCAATTCCTTTTCAGAGGATTTGTCACTGATATACACAAATGCCTTTGATTTATGGGTGTCGATTTTATATCCTGTCACTTTTCTGAATTCACTTACTAGTTCTAGAAGTTTCCTAGTGGAGTTTTTTGGATCTTCTAGGTATAGAATCATACCATCAGCAAATAGTGTGAGTTTGAGTTCTTCTTTTCCTATAGTTATTCCTTTAATTTCTTTCATCTGTTTAATTGCTCTGGCTAGTGTTTCAAGAACTATGTTAAATAGAAGTGGTAAGAGAGGGCATCCCTGTCTTGTTCCAGATTTTAGAGGGAATGCCTTTAAAAAAAAAGTCATCAAACTGCTGGGCACAGTGGCACATGCTTATAATTCTAGCAACTGGGGAATCTGAGCAAGAGGTTCACAAATTTGAGGCCAGCCTTAGCAATTTAGCAAGACCTTGTTTCAAAATAAAATAAAACAAAAAATAAACAAAAGGGCTGGGGATATAACTCAGTGATAAAGCACCCCTGGGTTTAATCCCTAGTACCAAAAACAAAACAAAACATCATCATGTTCTCCAATAGCAACATTGCACATAAAGGACAAAGGGGAAACAGCTTAGAGGTCTAAGTATTCTACATCTAGCTGAACGTGTAACCAAATGTGACCATACAAAAAGATAGGTTTTTTAGACATTTTGATCTGAAACACATTTTCTTCATGTCTCAGAACATTATTAGAGAATGTACTTTACCCAAACAAGAAGGTATACCATGGGGCTGGGGCCGTAGCTCGATGGCAGAGCACTTGCCTAGCATGTGTGATGCACTGGATTTGATCCTAAGCAGCACATAAAAATGAAACATATAAAAAATAAAGGTATGCTGTACATCTATAACTACAAAATTTATTTTTAATACATATAAATATATTTTAGTTTTCAATGGACCTTTATTTTTTATTTTATTTATTTTATTTTTATGTGGTGCTGTGGATGGAACCCAGGGCCTCGCACATGCTAGGCAAGCACTCTACCACTGAGCCACCACCCCAGCCCCCAAAATTTTTTGAAAAAGAACATACACCATGAAAGAAAAAGACGCAGGATTCACAAGAGAGAAGCTAGGGAATTCCCAGGGTTGTCAGTCAAGAGACATCTGTGGTCAGTAGCTATACAACAGCAAAGGGGAAAACTTCTGCAGGCTGGAAAAGTATGGAGGCTTCCAGAAAGGAGGATTCCTTGGGGTTAATGGAGCTACTAGGTAATCTGATAGGTTAGACATGGAAAACACGGCATAAGAGGTGTTTAATAAAGATGTGGGAAACAGCCTATGAAAAATTAAGGTAAATTTTTAAAAAATCTCTTTTTACTTTTAATTGACAAATAGGAACTTTACATATTTATGGAGTAGAGAAAATTTTAAACTACAGGAAAAGCAAAACGTGGTTCAAGAAAGGAAATGTCATCACATATTATGGTTCAGCATGAGCGATACTAACAAAGTCATAGAAATGTAATCACTGAATATGGATTTCAGCAAAATTTGTGATGTGCCTATAGAATGGAGGGGAGGGGAAATAGGCAGTAAGAGAGATAAAATCCTGTCCACCAAGACAGGAAATCAATACACAATGTCTAAAATTGATAAATATCAGAAGAAAAGCTGAAAGAGTTGAAAATAGTAACCTCTGGGGACTAGGCTGCTGGGGTTTGTTTTTTTTTTTTTTTTTAAATTGTGTCCTCCACCTTTTATACACCAAAAAAAAAATTATTATATAAGAATAGATAGCTGTAATCCAAAAAAAATTATTATATAAGAATAGATAACTGTAATCCCAGTGGCTTGGGAAGCTGAGACAGGAGGACTGCAAGTACAAAGCCAGCCTTAGCAAAAAGCAAGGTGCTAAGCAACTCAGTGAGACCCTATCTCTAAATAAAATGCAAAATAGGGCTGGAGATGTGGCTCAGTGGTGGAGTGCCCCTGAGTTCAATCCCTGGACACCCCCCCCCCCCCGCCAAAAAAATAGATAACTTCTTAAGTTACATATAATTTTATAATAAGTATAAGGATTCCTTGTGGGGGAGGGGATTGAACCCAGTGCCTTCACATGCTAGGCAAGTCTCTTCCAATAAGCCACATCCCCATCCCTTTTTATCTTATTTTGAGACAGGGTCTCTCTAATTAGTCCAGATTGGCCTCAAACTTGAAATCCTCCTGCGTCACCTCCCAAGTAGCTGGGATTACAGGTGTGTGCCACCATGCCTGCAGAAATCATTTTTTAAAATACTAGATAAGAGGGCCAGGTACAGCCGTGCATGCCTGCAATCCCAGCGACTGGGGAGGGATATAAGATATCATATATACCTGGTAGGTAGTGCCTTTTTACACTTCTCCAAAGGACGAATAAGAAGCTGATTGGCAGAGAAGCATCACAGGAGGATGTAGACCAAAGCATTAAGAGACTTGAGTGTCAGATAAAATGCAAGGTGCCCAATAAAATGTGAATTTCAGATAACAAAGAGTCAAAAGACTCTTTTATACTACAAATAATTTTTTTTAAAAAAGTTTGAGACTGCCAGGTACAGAGGTGCAATCTCAGTGGCTCAGAAGGCTGAGGCAGGAGGATCTCGAGTTCAAAGCCAGCCTCAACAACTTAGCAAGGCCCTAAGCAACTCATTGAGGCCCTAAGCAACTCATTGAGACCCTAAGCAGCTCATTGAGACCCTGTTTCTAATAAAATATAAAAAAGAGGTGGGGATGTGGCTTGGTGGTTAAGTGTCCCTGGGTTCAATCCCTGGTACCAAAAAAAAAAAAAAAAAGTTTGAGACTTACTTATTCTAAAAAAAAAATCCATTGTTTATCCGTAATTCAAATTTAACTAGGTGCCCAGCATTTTCATTTGCTCAATCTGGTGATCCCGAATGAGACCGAGTTGGACTGCAGGCTGAAGTAGAAAGAATAGGCTAAGCATCGTCCACTAGGACAATTTCCATCCTCGTACCTATTTTTTCTAAGAGTTTCAAGGGCTTTCAAGCTGGAGAATTGGGAAATTCAGTGAGACTGAATGAACTGAAATGTTCTCCAGCTGCTTACATACAGAGGGAGCAGGCGGTTGGGCCCCCAGGTCTGGAAGAAGAGGACTGGATGACCTCAGAAAGGGCCAGAAAAAACTGGAGGCTCAAGATGCCTCCCAAGTTCTCCCCCAGCACCTGGCCTGCTGCCTTTTCAGGCCCAGCCAGACCCCAGCTCTCTTGCTTGGTGAAAGAGGTAGAAAAAAGACAGGGCTAAAAAGATCCCCCAGAGGCAGCCACTTGTGGGGGAGGTAGGCGCTGCCTGAACGCTGACTGAGCCCTTTGCTTTGTGCCTGTCCTGCTTATTCTCAAACAACGAAAGTGCTGCTCAGCCGCCTGGCTGGTCCCATTGTGTTATCACCATAAAGTGCTGAGTCCAAGGGCTTCCCTGGCCCCATGACCTCACTCCCCCACCTCCTGCCCCCCACCCAGAGGCAATGCCAGGGGGTCCGAGCCATCCATAAACTTCTATTGAGTGGCACCAACCATTCTTGACATGTGGCCTTAGTGTCAAGGAGCCCACTGTTCAAACTGTCCAGGTTAAACTTGGAGGGTTGTCACATTCCCCTTAATGTCAATCATCACCCCTAAACCTAATAGCTCATTCTAGTGGACAGACAGTTGCCCCACGGGCTTGTGCCATGAATATGTGGCCTGAGAACATGATTCACAGTCCATGTCCCCAGCAGAATTTCAGAAAACTGGATTGATGATGGTGGGGCCTGTGGCTCAGTGGTGGAGCATGTTCCTACCATGCAGAAGGCCTTGGGGTTCAATCCCTAGCATGGAAAGGAGGGACGGAGGGAAGGAGGAAGGAAGGGAGAGAGGAAGGAAGAGTTTTTTTAATCTGATAAATTTTTCTAAAATCTTGGCATCTTGCTCCTCCTACTTGTCTCTATGAGAACCTAGCACAAGATGGTATCTGATTTGGCACAACCAATAAAACAGCTACTGTTTGTTGAGTTTTGAGTTCCCACCACTGTCCTAAATACCTTTATTTTCTTTCATCTGACAGCAGTGGGTAAAGTAGGAATTATTCGTCCTACTTTATGCCAGAGAGGAAAGAATATGGGCTTTGGAGTCAGCCATGAGTTGGAGTCTTTGCTAGGTTACCTGATGTGGAACTTAGCTTCCCAGAACCTTAGTCTGCTCATCTCTAAAATGGTTATTACAACTATCTATTCCATGGGTCGTGGGGAGGATTAGAAAGTCACTGTCTGGTTCATAGTCAATGCCCAGTGAGCTGTAGCTATTGTGATTGAAGATGAACAGGAAAGATCCAAGTCCAGCATGGGAAACGGGATCACAAACTGTCATTCCTTTAATTCTGTTCCTTCGGTAGCTTTTCCCCTAAATTTCCTGAAAAGAGATGGGACCAGTGGCTGGTGCTCTAAGGCCATGATGAACACGGGGCAGGTAAAGACAATGGTGACAATATCAGAGAGGAGGTTCTCTAGGACTTAGTTTAAAAACATCAAGGGGCTGTGGATGTAGCTCGATCATAGAGCACTTGCCTAGCATGTGCAGGTGCCTGGGTTCAATCCCCAGCACCACATTTGGGAGGCTTGGTGGTTACTGCAGGAGATGTGACAATCCTCAAGCTTCTGGGACATAAAGTGATTTAGAAAGCAGCGGGAGAACAAGCTACAGCTATTTATAACTCCAGGAATGTTTGATGGGTTTTTGTAGATTGTTTGCCTAATAACTGATCCCCCACAATAGTTTTGTGCATGGGTTGGTCTTTTTCAATCAATTGTAAAAGCCCTACTTTTCTGTAAAAAACGCAAAATCAGTTTTCATTGCACCAACAATGCAGTAAGGTGTGAATCTCCCAGATAAGACGCTGAGAGTATATGAAGCCCCCACACAGCACACGCAGGCCAGTGGTGGCCGGGATGAGTGGGCCATACTCAGCAGGTGCTCCTAGCAGTCAGGAACATACCTCAGAGTCACAAAAAATTTCCCCAGAGTCACAAAACCCACTCATTTGTTTATTCCTTCATTCAGAATATATATATCAAGCCAGGAGTTTTGCTCAGAGATGATGATATAACAATGAACAAGACAGATGAGGCCCCTGCCCTCATACAGCATGCGGTCTAATGGAAGAAGTAGACCATAAAGCAATTGGGTTTTTTTATTATAAAAAATAATTTAAATAGAAAATATAGGCTGGGTGAGGTAGCTTGTAATCCCAGTGGCATGGGAGGCTGAGGAGGAGGATCACAAGTTCAAAGCCAGCCTCAGCAATTTAGCAAGGACCTAAGCAATCCAGCGAGACCCTCCCTCTAAATAAAACATAAAAAGGGCTGGGGATGTGGCTCAGTGGTTAAGCACCCCTGGGTTCAATCCCCAATACAAGAAGAATAAGAAGAAGAAGAAGAAGAGGAGGAGGAAGAAAAATAGATTCTCATCCAGGTAGAGTGGCACATACCTGTAATCCCAGTGACACAGGAGACTGAGACAGGAGCATCACAGCAATTCATTGAGACACTGTCTCAAATAAAAAAAATAAAAAGAAGCTGGATGCAGTGGCACACACCTGTAATCCCAGCTGCATGGGAGGTTGAGATAGGAGGATCACAAGTTCAAAGCCAGCCTCAGTCTTGGTGAAGTACTTAGCAACTCAGTGAGACCCTGTCTCCAAATAAAATACTAAATAGGGCTGGGGATGTGGATCAGTGTTTGAGCACTCCTGAGTTTAATCCCCAATACCCCCCCCCAAAAAAAAATAAATAAAAAGGGCTGCAGACATAGATCAGTGGTAAAGTGTCCCAAGTTCAACCCCTAGTACCACCCCCTATAAAAAATAAGAAAGAAAATATGTTCTTGATGTTCAAGATTTAAATATTAAATATATATATATATATATATATATATATATATATATATATATATATGTATATATATATATACTGGAAACCAGGCATGGTGGCATGTGATTGTAATTCTAGCTACCCAAGAGGCTGAGACAGGAGAATCACAAGTTCAAGGTCAGCCTCTGCAACTTAATGAGACTCTGTCTCAAAATAAAAAATAAAAGAGACTGGGAATTAGCTCAAAGGTAAAATGCCCCTGGGATCAGTGCCTAGTATTGGGGAAAAATACATATATCTGTATATAGACATATAGATAAATAAGTCATATATATTTCATGTGCATGTGTATATAAAAGGTTTGTCGTATACCTGAGCTCCAAGTGCCTCAGCTCCAAATCCCTCTTTGGAGCCAAATATTTCTAATTCCTAAAGAAATTTCTATAGCATGATCAATGTGGAAACTGGAGGAGTCTAGGATGCCCAAAGGGCACATTTTGGTGGTACCTAAGCCATCTCAGTAGTTAGAAAACGAATGAACACATGCTCAAAGAAATGTTTCCCCAGTTCTGAGAGGATTAAGAAAAGAAGAAGGAGGAGGAGGAGGAGGAGGAGGAGGAGGAGGAGGACAAGGAAAAGAGAGAGAGAGCCACTAGTCAGACAGCTAGTTCCTTGTGCCCTTTGCACAGTGACGAGGCAGCTGGGGCCTGTTGTCATCCTCAGGCAATTCGGGCCCTTGCCAGCCAGTTGTTCAACATCACCACTAATCAAGACAGCAGAAACACCCTTGAGGTTGTACGCTGTTCTTAGCATTGGATTTCTATGCCTAGAATGTTCCGCCCAAGACTGCAAATACTTGCATACATACCAGACCTCACTCCCTAATTTTTGGCTCTGAGAAAGAAAAAAAAAAAAAAAAAAAAAAGATGCTCCAGTGAAACTTGAGTTACAGTCAAGAATGATTACAGAGGGACTGGGAAAACTTTCCTCCTCTCTCCAAGTTGCTGTGAGATTTTCTATAGTGTCCACAACCAGGACAAGAGTACTATTAGATATAATCTCCTTTTCTGAGGTTGAGAAAGAGAGATTGAGTGACTTGCCTGAGGTCATCCAGCCAGGGGAGCTGGGATTTGAACCCATATCTACTTGGGTCCTCCTTACCCTTTCACCCTGTTGCTTTTCACAGCAGCTCTTACCTTAGACAGCATATCTTCCCCTCAGGGACCTTGACAAGGTTCCACGATTCCTGTATCCTACCTTCACCCAGTGCCTGAGTTCCCAGGGAAACTCATTTTCCTCTTTAGGGTACTATAGGCATAATACCTTGGGCCTGAGAGATTTCTTCTGTCCTAAAACCATATATTAAAACTCCCAGAAGATTTATTGGCTCCAAATTTTTAAAAGCAAACTGCAACATTAAACTGAATATTTAATAAACTAGCTATAGTGAGACTCATATCTACTAATCCGACTGTAATTAAATTTAGTTCTTACTAGTTATAGGTAGCTAGAGTAGAATAAAGATTTTCAAAAACACAGCCATATTTTTTCCTCAACAACATTTAAAATTGTAATAATCCTTTGATTTTTTTTAAGCAACAGGAAATGAATACCCGTGTAGAAATAAGGTGCATTTTTTATGCATCTGACAAGACCTCCCAACATCTTAGAAAGATATTGGGATGACATGATAAACCAGGAGAAGGACAGGAGAGACCTGTCCTCAGCTCCCAGCGGTTCTGAGACCACAGCAGCCAAGGCCTGCAATTGCCAGCCTTGCCCAGGCAGTGGGGCCTCCCTGGACTTCAGTAACCCTAGTTTTAAACAAAGGCCTGAGGGACGCCTGCCCAATAGGCTGAGCCACCAAAGCTCTGGGGATCAGGGGAAACAAAAGGAGAGGGAAAGCAGAATGCTGACAGGGACTTCGGCCATCAGTCACAGGGCTATAAAGAGGGGCACTGCAGAGGAAGTGGCACCAGATGGAGACCCAGACTGTGCAGCGGGAGCTGGGTGAGTAAGGCCCTGAGGGTGCCCTTGCCTTTGCCCTTCTCTCCCTCCCCTGAACAGACATACCGGAGAGAGCCCAGTTTTCCTGCCCAGAGGTCAGAGTCTTTGAGGTTAGCTGGAGAGGAGTGGGGGATTCTGGGTGAGGGCCTTCTTCTTCTGCCACCCAACAGCAGTCACTGATATGGCAATAACCACTACCCTAGAAACCATGACGGGCACAAGGGACAGCAAGAAATGAGCAGGCTCCTGGGCACAGGGAGAAGGTCTATCAGGCAGGAGCTGGGAGATGTTGCTCATTCAGTGGTTCAGAATATTAAAGGAATAACAGAGTTTACATGCATTATTTCCTGGACCCCATGCTGCCAGAGGGAAGGGTCACAAATGATTGTCCTGAGTCAAGAAATCTGCTGCACACCTGCCTGTCTTCTTTTTTCCCTCCCTTCCCCTCTCTTCCTCCTATCCTTCTTTCCTTTACTTATCCTACCATTTTTTCTGTCTCCCAGACCTCTATGATTCTCATCTATAAAATGGGGATAATGATAGTAACTACCTTCTAGGCTTTTTGAGGGGATTAAACGCATTAATGCATACAAAGCATTTAGAATATTCACTGACATAGAGTGAGCCATTGTTAAGTGTTAACTATTATTATCACTTCCTTTTCTTTTTTCATTTTCCTTCAGTAAGTCCTTCCTCTTCCGTTGCTGGCTCCAGTACTGCAACTCTACCATTAAGCTATGTCCCTAACACTTTTTATTTTTCATTTCATCTTGCTAAATTGCTGAAGCTAGCCTCAAACTTGCAATCCTCCTGCCTCAGTCCCCTAAGCCTGGGATTAGAGACCTGTGCCATCATGTCAGTTTCAATAAGTCTTTGTTGTTGTTGTTGTTGTTGTGCTGGGGATTGAACCCAGGGCCTTGTGCATGTGAGGCAAGCACTCTACCAACTGAGCTATATCCCCAGCCCAAGTCTTTTTTTTAATCCTCAGACCCATCCAAACTGGTTGGGCATGGTGCTATATCAATCATCCTGGGACTGAAATGATCAGCCAAGATATATTCAATGGGAACAAGATCAGTGCTAAGGCCAGGCATGGTGATGCATGCCTATAATCCCAGCGGCTTGGGAGGCTGAAACAGGATGATTGCGAGTTCAAAGCCAACTTCAGCAAAAAGTGAGGCACTAAGCAACTCAGTGAGACCCTAATCTCCAAATAAAATACAAAATAGGACTTGGGATGTGGCTCAGTTGTCAAGTGCCCCTGAGTTCAATCCCTGGTATGCCCCCCCACACACACACACAAAAAAAAATCAGTGCTACTATAAGTGTTAAAAATACAGGGAGAGGGCTGGGGTTGTAGTTCAGTGGCTGAGTGCTCACCTCACATGAGTGAGACATTGGGTTCGATCCTCAGCATCATACACAAAAATAAATAAATAAAACAAAGATATTGTGTCCATCTACAACTTTTAAAAAAGTTAAAAAAAAATACAGGGAGAAAGCTAGTAGCTGCAGGATGGAGGAAGCAAGAAAATCTCTGTGAGGCAGCAAGATCAAGACGAGGTAAGTCTAGAAGATAGAGAAGCAGGGAGAGAATGGTACCATGCCCAGGCAGTAGAGCCAGTCAGTGTAAATGCTATGAGAAGCCAGTTAAGAGTAAAGGGTCAGAGCTCAGGCTGCCCTTGAGTCGGTGTGGGGAGGATGGAGGGGATCATGGCATGCTGTGTGGCCAGTGGCATGAAGGGTCTGGACTAGACCCTTGCCAAAAAGTTGATATTGGAGTATGTGAGACTGGGCGATGCTATCACCTAGAGGCAATCAAAAGGACAGAAGCCACATTTATCACAAGGTCACAATGCTTGTGCTTTACCTGCTACATTGCTTCTAATCCTTATAATAACTCTGCATGTAGAACTATCCCAATGGGAAACCTGAGGCTCAGGTAGTAAGTGTCAGAGTCAGGACCCCAACCAAAGTCTGTCTGTTGAACTGCTGGCTGCTTTTCCTTTTCCCTATGCTCTCTCACCTCACTCTCCCTGCCCAGAAGTCACATCACTGGTGTGTGATCTGTCTTCCAGAAACCATTCCAACCACCAAGATGGCTCAGACCAACCCTATGCCTGGGTCCTTGGGGCCATGGAAGGTAAGCCCACCCCTATCATGTGGAAAATCAAGGGATCCCACAAAGCAGTGTTGAGTGCTGCTACAGAGAAGCCAACAGGGCTATACTTGATCATGAGACAGTGGCCAATCAATAAAACACCAGTCCATAAGGGGAGAGTCCACCCAACATCTGGACACTGTCGAAAGATCTCTCAGGGTGCCACTTGTTAAGACAGAGGAAGAATTACCCTGGAAACTCATGATGGGTGAGAGATGATATTTAGTTTCTGGTCAACTCTCCTCTGCACTGCTAAAATCATCTCAAAATAGAGTAGCCCAGAGGGGATTATGCCCAGTGAGAAAGAAGGCATAAGTGAAGAGAGATTTGGCATCAGATCCTAAATAAGCCATAGGACCCAGGTATTCTATCAACCTGAGTTTGAGGTTAACCATGGGTTGAAGTGCTGATCCTCAGTCCTTTCCCAGCACATCCTACCCTGCCCCCATCACTTGTCAACTCTGAGGCCAGTTTACAGCTTCAGGAGTTGTCCTCTGGCCAGGTTCAAGAGCCAAATTCTAGATGAAGGGATCAAGGAGGTTTATCAAACCCTCCCTATACACTTCAGGTTTTTATAGTGAGTGTGGCTGAAGAAGCTAAGTAGTAATCTACAAGGAGCTCCTGGGACTCTCTGAACTCTGGCCTCTGGGCCACACTTATTTACGAAGCTTTGAAGAGTACACAAGCCCTTTGGTCTGCCATTGGGCTAATCTTCACCCCTGACAAGAATCTCCTGTTATAAACCAGTCCCCCCACAGATCTTATTCCTATCCTGAGCACTGCATATCACCAACCAGTAGTGTTAATTCAAACCCTTTTCTATCCTGTCTACACTGGAAGAGACTTCATTAGGCCTGATGGGCTAATGCTGGTGATGGAAAATACAGGATAGACCCTAGTTAAGCTTCTCTTTTTCATGCTGTACCAGGTTCTAGCTTTCTTGCCCCATTCTATCCCATTTCAGATAACCATCTACGATCAGGAGAACTTCCAGGGCAAGCGGATGGAGTTCACCAGCTCCTGCCCAAATGTCTCTGAGCGCAGTTTTGATAATGTCAGGTCCCTCAAGGTGGAATGTGGCGCGTGAGTATGGATCTCAGTAGAATGACAGGCCCCTGTTTCAGGTCCCTTTAGATATAGATAGGGATAGGGGTATAATGTTCCCTAGACACTAATCCACTAGTCACTTCTTGACCTCCATGCATAATTTAGTAATCAAAAGCTAGAAGGAAAATAAGGTTTTTAGTGGCTTGGTACCAGATTTGGTGGAGGAGTGAAATTAAATAAATATACACAATCGGGTGGGAGCAGTAACAGTAATCAGGTCCATGCTTTTGTAGCAAACAGGATGCTACCTAGGATTCCCTCAAAATAATTACAGGCCCTCGTATTTGTCATGTCTACAAAATATAGGTAAGGAGAAGAAACTGCCAAGTGGCAGCCTTTTTATGGCAAACTCACTTCATGAATGTCCTAGAAAAGACACTATTATGTAATTTCTCCATATAAAAAGGAATTCAACACAAGACTCCAGAGACCTATCAGTTTCTAGCCTCCCACAAGTCCCTTGTTGATGGTCAATCTTGGTGAGGAAGATTCTCTTGCTTTTGTTTTCTGACTCTCAGCAGACTGATCCAGGCCTTTATCATTAATGTGAAAACACGCAAAGAGAGGACTCTCCTTTGGCCTAAGAGAGCACAAGTTCAAGGCAGAACTGACAGGGCTGGGGATATAGCTCAGTTGGTAGAGTGCTTGCCTTGCATGTACTAGGCCCTGGGTTCAATCCCTAGCACCAAAAAAACAAACAAACAAACAACAACAACAAAAAAAAAACCCACCACACACAACAATAATAATCAAGGCAGAACTAAATTTGCATATGGCCAACATTCCACAAGCTGTTTGCCACCAAAACAGCAACCCTAAAATGGACAACACCTTAAGATGTCATCAGTAACCAAGACCCAATTGTGAAAAACTGAGCAAGGGTGTTTTCAGGGTATGAGGGTATTTTCAGTATGAGGTAGCAGGAGAAAGAACCCACAAAGTGACAAGAAAACAAGTTTAGTTGTTCATCAGCTGACTATTCATCTCTTTGCCTCCTTGCAGGTTTGACTGGAGTCAAAGCAATAGTCAGTCACTAGATCATGAACCTGGAGCTCAAGATAGAGAATAGGTGACTTGGGGTGGGGGAAGAAAGATCACTTTGCTAACACACATTACTGAGCCAGTGAAGTAGATCCTTTCAGTGGATAATCTCAAAACAAATGCATTTACAAACCTGCTTAGTGTAGCTCCCAGCTCATTTCCCCCCTTATGATAAATTTATTACTTTGTATGGTTCTATTGGGATTGCTTTGATATTTTATCCATTATAAACTTATTTAAATGAAAGATGCCTTATCCCTGAGGCCATATAGACTTTGAATATCATGAATGAAACCACTACCTGTCTTTGGCAGCTGGATTGGTTATGAGCATACCAGCTTCTGTGGGCAACAGTTTATCCTGGAGAGAGGAGAATACCCTCGATGGGATGCCTGGAGTGGGAGCAATGCCTACCACATTGAGCGTCTCATGTCCTTCCGCCCCATCTGTTCAGCTGTGAGTCTCTGAAATTTCCACTTCTGTGCTTGGGATGGGGACAGAGAGGGCATGAACAGACTGACAGTTACTTCTCTTGTTTATGCTGAATGTGGTAGGAAGAGAAAAAGTTTAAAAGAGAAAAGAATACCACCACTCCCTTTAAGTCGGCCATTTTTCTTCACTGGTGGTATTTTTTCTAAAGCTAAAAAGTAAGAGTCACAGATCCAATGCAGTGGCACCTGCCTGTAATACCAACAACTCCAGAGACTGTCAGGAGGATTTCAAGTTTGAGGCCAGCCTGGGCAATTTAGTAAGACACTATCTCGAAATAAGAAATAAAAAGGGCTGGGGATGTAGTTCAGTGGTAGAGTGCCTCTGATTCAATCCTCAGTATCACAATAAATGTATGTACGTATGTATGTAAGGGTGGCAGAAGTGACACTCAAGACCAGTCAAAGTGCCTATAGGACCAGTGCAAAGAAAGCACCTACCTTGTAGTAGAAAGTAAATTCTTAGCCATTTAAATTTCAATCTAAATATTTTACTGCAGAAACAGGGAAATGCTTAAACAACCTTTGAAAAAGTGGAAACAAATGAATAGACAAAGTCTCTTAGTATCTTTTTTTTTTTGGTGC
Source organism: Marmota flaviventris (assembly GCF_047511675.1). Classification (NCBI taxonomy): domain Eukaryota; kingdom Metazoa; phylum Chordata; class Mammalia; order Rodentia; family Sciuridae; genus Marmota; species Marmota flaviventris. The sequence continues at coordinate 34,369,090 of NC_092514.1, read as the reverse complement.
TGGGGATCGAACCCAGGGTCTTGTGAATGCAAGGCAAGCACTCTACCAACTGAGCTATATCCCTAGCCCTTCCAGTACCTCTTATCTGCATTGATTCACAATAATCTTATTTCTAACACTAAGCATCAATCAATAATGCATCTGGCTGCATTTAAAGTCTTTGGAAGATTTCAAATGGAAGCAGGACAACCTTTGGACATGTGTTAAAAAGGATCCCTGTATTGGGAGTAAGGCTTGGCTAAAAATTTTCTAAATACTCATGTGATTTTTCTGATTTTAATTATTAATGGTCTCCTTAGTTCAAAGTCAGACTAAAATACAACTCCTACAGACAGTAACATAAATGACTCTAAACCTAAAAAATACTTATCTGGAACTGATTTTATTTTATTATTTTTTTAGTTCATATATTAAATGCACAGATTCCAAGCGTACACTCTCATGAATTTTGAAACAATGTATACCCCCATGTAGCCATCACCCTGTAGTTCAGTGGGCACCAATAAAGTGGTCCACCATGTGTCTGAGTAATATAAAAGAAAACTGATTTCCTCCACTTATTTAAACCAAGTCAAAGACATCACCAATGCTTCATTAGTTTTCGTTTCTTTCTTTGAGTACTGGGGATTAAACTCAGGGGCTTTCAACCACTGAGCCACATCCCCAACCCTATTTTTCACTTTATTTATTTAGAGACAGGGTCTCACTGAGTTGCTTAGTGCCTTGCTTTTTGCAGAGGCTGGCTTTGAACTTGCGATTCTCCTGCCTCAGCCACGAGAGCCACTGGGATTACAGGCGTGCACCACTGCACCGAGCTTCTTCTCTACCTTTTAAATGTTTGCATTGTATTTGTCCCCTATTGAACATGCTGTTTCAAACACACATACCTGCACATACATATTGGGGAATTTCCACATCACTGGTATTAATCCCTTGGTTGGCTGGGGTTTTTCCCCCTCTGCTGTATTGAATCCTCTTCACTGGTTTTTCATTGTAGCCAAGTATTGGTTATTTGTACATTGTAAATGTTATATTTAAATTGGATTATACAGGATTATGGGTGATTTCTTACAAACCTCTTTTGGGTCAGATATCATGTACTTCTTTGTAAACCACAAAGTGTTTCAATTTGAAAAAAAAATATGGCAATTAAAGAATCAAGATGACAGCCATTAACACTAGGTACTAAAAGTTTTTAATTTCTGGGCAACAGAATCACAAGGAGTCTAAGATTACCATTTTTGAGAAAGAGAACTTTATTGGACGACAGTGGGAAATCTGTGATGACTACCCCTCCTTGCAAGCCATGGGTTGGTTCAACAACGAAGTTGGTTCCATGAAGATACAAAGTGGGGCGTAAGTGCAAAAACAGGGTTGGAGTATGTTCCAAGTAAATCCTGCAGGTGAAAGCCTTGCAAATATTAATACATCAATGGTAATGTTTTATTAGGTTTCATGCATTGGCATAATATTGGCACAGGGGTCATGTTCTAGTTATTAATTTGAATCTCAAGTTCTTTGTATCAACCACCTTTAGATTTTTCTCCCCTGGGCATTCCTCTATGGAATTCCTCTATGACTACTGTTTTCTCCAAGCCTAAAAGCATTCTGTACCATTCTGCTGAGAAGTCTGTGAGGTTTGGGGGTGTTTGTCAGGTTCCTAACTAGTTTTAATGCCATATACTTTTGAATTTTGTAGCTGGGTTTGCTACCAGTATCCTGGATATCGTGGTTATCAGTATATCTTGGAATGTGACCACCACGGAGGAGACTATAAACACTGGAGAGAGTGGGGTTCTCATGCCCAGACATCCCAAATCCAATCGATTCGACGTATCCAACAGTAGTGGATTAAGAGCTCCAAGAATTCCTCAAGCATTAAGACCTTGCTAAGCACTCTAGAATGAGTTTTATGTTCTGCTCAAACATTGCTTCCAAATGTTAGATGCTGAAATCCACAATAAATGTCATTTAAAAACAAGAAACAAAAAAATTGTACTGAATTTAACTACCATGCTTTGCACAAACCACACCTTAAGTGGCTGAAATTTTTTTTTTTAAGAGAGAATTTTTTAATATTTATTTTTTAGTTTTCGGCGGACACAACATCTCTGTATGTGGTGCTGAGGATCGAACCCGGGCCGCACGCATGCCAGGCGAGCACGCTACCGCTTGAGCCACATCCCCAGCCCGTGGCTGAAAATTTTAACAGCCTCAATAAAACCCAAGTTCCTCTTTGGGTCCTTGCAAATCACTTAAAAAGGCTAAAGACAATTATTTTTAGATCCCAAAGAATAAAGCATTTGATCAAAATGCTAAGCATCTATAGTGACTAGTTCATGCATTTTTCTCTCCATTATTTTCTAATATTGTTGACTTTAGCATTGATTTTTCCCCAATTTGTGACAAATTGGTACTAAAAATGGTAATGTCTCAAAATGTGTATTGCCATATATTTCTACAGAAAGTTATGAATAAATTCAGAATCTTGGCAGCTTAACATTCTAGTTGCTTAATTGCTTAGTTCAATTTAATTTCTTATTTTAGTTGTAGAGCATAAGGCTCAATGTCCTCAAAAATGTGAAGACAGCTGCGCTCTCAGCTGATTTTTCAATAAACATGCTAATTCTAAGCACTATAATAACCTGTATGATTAAAAAAAATGGAGTTGGGGTTGTGGCTCAGTGGTAGCGCGCTTGCATAGCATGTGTGAGGCACTGGATTCAATTCTCAGCACCGCACATAAATAAATGAACAAAATAAAGGTCCATCAACATCTAAAATTTTTTTTTTTTTAAAAGACATGAGCATAGTACAAGATTTAAATTCTTTGCACATTTGATACGGAGTGAGGGGACATTATCAATGTCAGTATCTTTTAAGTTTTCAATAGGCTTTTTTTTTTTTTAAAGTTAGAGCACACAAAAGATAACACAAACACCCCAGAAACTTTAAATTTTTTATTCAACAATGTACACTTATTATCTCTTAATTTGATCTACAAATCTCAAGTTTTTTTTTCTGATAAAATAAGTAAATCTGAGTATGGTTGTAAAGTGTTTGTAATGTATATTTTTAAAACACTGAACATTAAGTAAGACATCAATAAAGGAAGATTATCATGTTACTGACACTTCCTCAGAATCCATGACATCAGAAACTGCTATAGCAAATACCTAAAGCATTCAGCAAAGGGTAAATTTCTGGTCACTGTTCTTAAATCTAGAAAGTATCTTTTTTTCTGGGCAAAACTTTGAAAAATGTTTTTGAAGGGGGGGGGGGATGTCTTCTAACAACTGTAATCTACTAATTATCTTCTCCCCCAAATCAAGAATTCAGCTCCTAAGTACCTATGCACATAAGACAGAAATTACTTTGCTCCTCCAATGTTCTAAGACTGAATACAAGTGAACTGACAAATGCTGAAGAGTAGCCAAAGCCATTTACAACGATGCCTGCTACACCTCCTGCATTTTTTGCCTTTGAGGCCATGCATTATGGGCCACCTTTCAAGTTTTGACTAGTAGTTAGTTAATTAATTGCTACTATCAATGAAGATACAAGAAGGTTTGTGTTTTCAAACTCAACATACATACTTGAAGATACAGAATTAACCCTCTTCTATACACGGGAAAAGCTATAAAATGGAAATATTTCTTTGTCTAGAAGCATAAGGAAAATACCATTAGTAACACCTTCTATTTAAATTTATTTATTAACCTCTCCTACAAAGGTCCTGAAGAAATTAAAGACAATTTTAAAAGATGATTTGACAAGACCTGGCCAGTACATCTATACAACCTTATTTATACACATACATGTGAAGTAAAGCTATTTATTTAGTACATGCAAACTGCAGCGACTGAATCAAATGTGCCTGACTTCTAAACTTATTCTAATCAGCATGAATATTTTTTATAAAGATACACATTAACTTTAAAACAATCTGTGCTTTAAGTAACTGAATGAAACTAATTTCAAACCAATCATTTAGTAAACAAATTTATGCTAAAGCAATAAAGCTATTTAGGCTATCCTACCTTTAAGCCAGCTTTAAACCATAAATTGTCAGAGCTCCATGTGGCAAAGGTTCTTACTTCATTTCAGTTTGAATTACTTCCCATTTCTTTTCCATGAAACAAACCAATATTCACTGAGAAAGAGCATCCAATGATTTATAAGGGGATAAAACTGCCCTGTTTCAAGAAAAGCCCTTTAATAATACAAGTCAAGCTCTTGTTTAAACTTAACTTTATTAATACAGGTGCCAATTAATTTTCCTCTCTTCTAGTCCCACTCATAAGCTAGCTCAGAAGTGTAGTAACTTTGAGCCATGTTTCCAAAGGTGGTAAAACTAAGAACAGCAACATAATAAGGACAGGTCACTTTTGGTAATGACACACAAATTAAACTTTCAAAACATGTGCATAGCTTTATTCATCTACTTAGATCTAACCTTTTCACGGAGCTTCAGCAAAATTCAAGTGTGCAAAATGCATTTCTAAAACGTAATGCAAGCAAAGCTTTTCACATTTACACTGGCAGGAAATACAGAGAAACTAACAAGTCACATTAGGGAGAGTTCAGTTCAGATCTTTTTGTTTTTAATGACAAGAATTGCACAGTTTATCATTTTGAGACAATTGTTGCAGACATAAGTATTTAAAATTTTCTAAGCAAGGTGCTTTAACAATAAAAAAAATTTAAGTTGGAAAGAGCCAATAACTTGGATTAAAGCTCACACAGAATTCCCAATTAACCTGGACTCCATTATCTCCCTATACTTTGCAAACAATGCTTAACAACACTTTTTATAACACTAAAGGAGACAGCAAGCTCAAACTTTTTTCAAAGCACACAAGAAATGGTGTCATCACATTACTTAAAGAAGGTGCTAAAGGGGCAGGAAAGGAAGTGAAGAATCCTTTTACTATTTCCCGCTACAGAATAGCCACTAACAGACTTTAAAAAAAAAAAAAAAAAAGAAAAAAGAAAATCACTTCCCCAGTTTATAAAATAGTTCCAGTTTGACAAGATCTATAACTTTTAACAGAGAGCACCAGTTGGGCAATAGAATGAGCATTTCATACTGCATAAAAATTAGTGAGGTGGTTAAGAACCATCAACTATCTCAGGCATTACTACATGGTCTTTCCAAAAATTTTTTAATATACATGCAAGGCACATTGATATAAAAATAGATCTCTGGCCAACAAATATATTAAATAAGCAAATTAAAATTTTGGCTCTGCGATATTGGCAACATCAAAATATAACCAGATAGCTTTGGACCACACATCATTCTCATATTCCTCCACCTCGTTTGGTGTTTCCCCTGCACTGTTTTGGGTTCCATCTCCTTCAAGTTTGGGGATGTGCTTGAGAAATTCTTTTCCTTTTTTCAAGTAGCATTCCTACTATATTTAAAGTTTACCTTTGCTAAGTAAAAATATACTAGAGAAACAGAAGAGTTGGGAATTTTGACTGATTTAACTAAAACTGACTGGTTTAGAACAGCATTCTCTTTTGTATATAAGCAAAAAGTAAGTTCCCCAGCTCAGACAGCAGATAATTGTTTTCTAAAAGAACAGCAACTTCTTTAAGTCATTCTTCCTCTTTTTGAGGCAAAGGGAATAATAGAAACAAAACTAAGATTTAAAATATTTTTCAGTAGTAGAAGACATTTTAAGGCCAAAAAGTGTAATATTAAGCAAATCTTTTACTTTCCTAAGTTATTGTCATTCATAGGCCAATACCAACTATGGATTAGCTATTTGTACAGATTCCCTCCCAAAGATAACTTTTTTTTCACTCACTTTTGTTAGTGGCTGTGCTACAAAAAAGGTACCAAAGCAACCTATGGTATATGTATGGTATATAGTAATGTAAAAAGTGCATCACATTCTTGATTTTCAGTTTTCATAGCAGCAGCAGGATTAATCTAAGACAGAAAACAGTTGTATTTTCATTCAAAAAAAAAAAAAAAAAACCACAACACCTATCGAAATGTACTCAATCATAAAAGGATTCACCTCTATAAATGAGAAGACATTAGACAAACAAGGGCAAACTAAAGGCAATCATTCATATTTACATATTAAAACTTTTTTGTTAACACCAAATCTTTACACTAGATCTAGTAAAACAAATAATGCATTTTAATAAAGCAGATGTTACTAAAGCAGTATCCATTTTTGGAGCCTTTGTTTGTTAGCACCTGAGGAGAAAAAAGGGTATATAGAAAGCTATGTAATTTACCTCAAGTTAATTTGTTGGTCTATATAGACTACAACTTAAGATATACAGTGAAAGTTAAAACTGAACTGGAAAATAAACATTTGTAGGTGTTTTTAATAAGGCTGTAGAAAAGGGATACTGCACTATCAGAAAATGGCTTCAGAACCCTGAACACAAAACTTTATGTATAAAGAGGGAAGTTTGAATCAGCAACTATCACATGAGGATGGGTGTTCCATAGTTTCTAGCCCATATTTGACATTCCCAGTAATATAAAAGCAATATACCATTCTTGCTTCACTGAGTGTTTATTATTATGGAGACAACTTAAAAACGCATTCATAACATTGCTGGGATCCTTTAACTACTTTAAGATCTTTCTTGAGCAGCAAAACGGTGTGGAACTTAAAACTCAGTAAAGCAGTGAGCAGAGTCGATGTTTCATCATTCTTTAAACCAGCTCCCGGTGGTTCTGGTTCTCACACATCTGAACAGACTGATGTTTAAAAAGAAACCTTTAAAGACACTCATAGCAGAAGCCCATCTTTTTTCACCATAAAAGAATCCTGGTGCCCAGTCAATTAATAAAAGCAATATTGACTTTAAGAACTACCATGCCTCTGGCAAATTCAGAGCAGCAAAGTCTAGCCTTGTCCTCTGCCCTTTCCTTTTCCTTAAAATCTAGAAGCAGGGCTATCAGAAAACACCGTCTTATTTAGAATCCACCTGCTGCTGCAGCATCAACAGGTCTTACCATAAAAATTGTCATACTTGTATATATTTGTCCTACTACAATATCAATTCTGCAGTTAGCACATGAGGGATCATGTGTTATTTGAGGACATGGCCCAGAGGCACTCCTATACCCATATCCCTTGGAAATTGCACTTTTTAATTAATTTATTTCTCCTAAGAAAGCCTTACAAAAAAATGACTCCCCTCCTTATTTGGTGGAATTTAAAATTAAGCAAAGCCCTATTATAATTTCCTTGCCTGTGGCCATTTGTTCCATGACAAAAATCACACTAAGTGGCTTTTTTTTTTTAAACTTATTGGCAATTACAGAAAAAAAAAAAAAAAACCCATTAGATGCCTCTAATATGAGTTAGCAACAAACTTAATAGCCAAATATGAAACTACTGCTGCTATGTCATTTTATGAAGAAACACATTTTGTATTGTGGACAACTCTGATAGCTGAGGTTTGTCATTTTGCCTAAGAACTGTTACTTGAAAAAACAAATGCAGCACTTTTTCTTTTTTTTTAAGTTTTTGCAGATTCTGAGTGGTGACTAAGTATGCAAATGATTAAGGACAGCAAAATTCTAAAATGGAGACAAACTAGCCATTTATTTCAAGGAAAAAAATAAATAAGTAAAACAAGCTGCCATTAACAAATCCCTAGTTATTGGCAATCTCCTCCTAAAAAGCAGGGGAGGAAGATGAGCTACTACAGATGGTGTAAATATATTTTATGTTAATGGTTCATTACTAAGGAGGTTAGAGGAAAGGCTATGCAATTAACTTCAGTCCAGCAAAGTGGGGGTGAATAAAGAGAAAGATGAATACACCCTGTCTTTTGTGGGGACATCTACACAAGAGTGGCATGTGACACAAAAGCCTACAATCAAGACAAATTTAAAAAAAGAAATCTTCACCCATAATTAGTATCTTCATAGCTATTAAAAAAATAGGTCATGATTTCATTCTTAGTGCCATTTTTCAAATACTACCCCTTTTTAAGGATTTAAACCACCTGACTTTATTCTGTGTAATGAAAACAAATGGCACAAAATAAATACAAGTTTCATTCTGAATACTAATGTCTTATACACATTCACTAATCTTTTATCCTTCCCTCACATACAAGCACCCAACACACAAACATGCATGCATACACACATACACACAACCACACACACACCCATAGACACACACAGCTTTTTCAGTCTTTTCAATGGAGGGATGTTAAAAATCCCCTCTAGACTGTATTTGGTTTATGCTACAGTACTAATACTCTGAGTCGAAGGAAAATTTTATAATGAACAGAAACATATTGTTATTTAAATGTGCTAAATTAATCACAGCTGAAGTTTGTTTAGAAGCTTACACAAAAATAATCAGAAAACAGATCAACTCTTCAGATTTTTTTAATAAGTGCTCTGTAAGGAATTGTGTGAGGACCTAAGGAGAAAGATTGCAACAAGTAGAGTTAAGTGTAACCAAACAGCACAAAGGAGAATTTGTCCCAAAGTCCTGCTTGTACCTAGGCAATTAAGTCCATTAACCCAATGCCCAAAAATACTGACGGTTAATATGATGGGGCACTAGGGTTCCCAGAAAATTAAGACATTCCTAACCACTATATATATATACCTCTAATCATATAAATTTCAGTTCAGAAATAAAAGTGAAATGTTGCATTGTTTCATTTAGAATTGAGACTCAAAAAAACCTTTGGACAAACAGAGAAGGGTTACATTCTCTTCAGCTTCTCTGAACCCAGAAGCCTGAGGGATATAGGAGGGAATTAAGAAAGCAAAGACTTTTTAAAAAGTATTTAATTGTTGCTTCCAAGGTAAATTCAGATGGGGGTTGGGGTGTTTTTTTTCTTAAATATATGTTCATTCAACTCTGTATGTCACAAACCAAGAAAGTTTGTGAGTTGCGAAACAAAAAAACTTTAAAATTCCAGGCAAGCAAAATGGACATTTAAAAATAAGAGGTGTGGGGTGAGGGTGGGGATCTGGCCCTAAGACAAGTGGTTACACAAGGCAATTGAACACACAGCAGAACTTTAAAACCTGTAAAACAAACTGGAGCCTTTTTTTTTTTTCTTTAATCAACCTTTTATCTTTTTTTTAAAACTTTTTGAAAATTTTTATTAAAAAAAAAACACAAAACACAAGACTTTTTTTCACTTCAGTATGTGGTATGTTGCATTTTCCAGTTTGTTCAATGCTTTAAAGCTCAAGGATGCCTCTGCTTTCAATTGTACATGGGCCTGAAGCATCCTAGAATTGGCAAGCAGGCAGGAGACTCAACAAAAATCAAAATAGGAACAAGGCAGACTAAATGCAGGGCACATCTGTAAACATATTATACATTTGAAAATTACAATATCAGTAAAAGTGATACAGTTTACAGGTGAAATGAAACTATCTGGAACTGGCCTACCACAAGTTTCTGAACCTGGACTGATACAATAAGTTATTTTATATATATATATGTATATATATATATTATGTATAAAAAGTTTTGTTTACATCAAGTGGAATTGGCAATCCATGCTTATAACTTTTTTAAAAATCTAAGCAGGGCAGAAATCCAGACTAAAAAGATATTTTCTCTACTCTACATTGAGTCCAACAGCTTCTTTCATGAACTACTTATTAAAAGCCTCAAATAATCAACAAAACAAGAAAACCATCCATACTACAGTCACTCAAAACTGGACATTTCTTAAGCAAAGGGGTAGAGCAAAAAAAGCAGTTCCTTTCTCCCCAGATATTCCTAGGGGATCCAGCTTACTTTATTAGAAGACTACAACTCTATATAAATGCCCTGCTATGTTAACCTGTATTTGACATACATGGATATACTAATTTCTCTCTCTGTGTATATGTGTGTGTGACGTTATGCTGTGTCAGGCCAGAGAACTTGTTATTATATCACTAACATCACCCAATCTTAAATTGGACCCTTAGTTTCTGCACACACACACACAAAAAATTTATTTCAGCATGCTATACACAAGCTGCAGTGCAACAGGATGGCAATGTGATGATAAGACAGGGCTAATGCTCTTTTCTGCCCAAAAGAAAATTTCAGAATTTCACATTATTTTCCTTAAAAACCCATTTTGCTCTAGTAATAAAATATATTTACTAAGATATAATTAGAAGCTAATAAGCTCAGAAGTATAATTTGCATGAAAGCACACCTTCTATAAGCAGGGTTTATTACCTCCTCACTGGCTAAAAACATGAAAAGTTTAGTTTTCATTGCCTTTTTTCCTTCCCCTTTTAGATTTTGCTGAGAAATCAAGAGAATTTACAGAAAAGTACAAGTTTCTCTTAGATGTTTGATGAAAAACAAGGAAAACTGCACATTTAGTGTTAGTGACAGAGAGCAAGTCTGGAGCACCTACAGTTGAAAAGCAGAATATATTTTTGCTCCCAGTTATACAATTACATTAAAATATGGGCAAAGGATTCCCCCCATATCTAAGCCAATTGCTTGTTCTGCAACTTTTCTTTAAATGACACTCATGGATTCTTCAGTTGTTAAAAGTTCAACATATAACCAAAACAAGTTAACTATGTACCCACCAACTACTCCAGAATTGTAGAACTTCAATGCCCTCCCCTATCCCCACCCCACAAAAAACAAAAGGAAAGAACAAAAAGATTTCCCCAATACCCCACAGAGGCTGCTTAAACTCCTGGCAAGACATGCAAATCATATTTGCTAAAAAAAAAAAAAAAAAAAAAAAAAATACACCCCTGCAAACTTCAAGGCATTTATCCAGCATTCTCGCAGGGCTTAAAGTAAAACCAAAAGATCAAGGGAGGAGTAGGGGAAAATGTTGAATCATTCTGGGTTCCCCGTGATTAGTGTATCACTTTAGTCACAGAACAAGATACAGAGATCTTTTAAGTGGATTTGCCTTTCCAGTGGGTCATTTGTTGCCCAAGTTGATGACAGCAGGAACTTTAGAACCACGCTTGTAAGTCTGTATTCATTAATCACTTGCATTCACACTTAAACAAAAACTTACAAATAAAAAGAAAAAGAGAGAGGAAAAAAAAAACAACAAACTATTCAGTACCGGAGATTAAATAACCATGTGTAGTCTCTTGAAATAAATTTGATTCCTTAAGAAGTCTAATTACTTTCAGTTGCCTTTTTTTAAATAACTATATATATATATATATAAATGTATATATATATATTTGTATATATTATCCTGTGATTCTACTTATGGTTCCTCTGCTGCGTTGAAGATCTAGGAGCATAAAAGCCTTGTGTCCCCCATGAACGGTGGCTCTAATGCTGCAGAAAGGTTACAAACAGGCAGTCTGGTCCTTCATTGATCTGGACTATCCATGGCTTCATTGTAAGTGATTATCCTTTTGGGATCTAGAGGGAAGGTTAAAAAAAAAATGTAAAGATAAGAAATGGAATCCCAAAATAAAGCCTAAGTAATCATAGTTTAGGCTGCCCCCTCTTATTAAAAACACAATTTAAAGGCTACTCTTTATAAATACACATCCAATTCAGTTTCTTAACTCAAAAAAATCAGTGGTAGAGAACTTGCCTAGTAAGTGTAAGGCACTGGGTTCAATCCTCAGAACCACATAAAAATAAATGAAATAAAGGTATTCTGTCTACGTATAACAACAATAACACAAAACGTAAACTTAGCCAGGCATGGTAGCGCACACCTGTAACAGGAGGATTACAAGTTCAAAACCATCCTCAGCATCAGCGAGCAACTCAGTGTCTCTAAATAAAATACAAAATGGGCTGGGGATGTGGTTCAGTCCTTGAGTGACCCCGAGTTCAATCCCCAGTACCAAGAAAAGGAAATCTGAAAAAAGTGGAGTCCCTTCCTTGCAAAAAACAAAAACTTAAACCATCAAATCTTCATACAAAAAACAACAACAAAAACCACTTTCCTCTTTTTCTTTTCATCAACTGAAGTTAAAATTTATTTTAACTGGTACAGACTGTCCAACAAGGACCAGTTTAATTAAAAACTTGGCAACCAAAAACTTCACTGTGAAGTTTTTGATGTTAGTTCTAATCATGACTCATTGATTCCTTCTTATTTTCCACAGGACCACCAGCCTTCATTCTCAGCAAAAGCAGATGCTGTAGCTCAGTGGTAGTGTGTGTGCAAGGTCCTCCATTCAATCTCTAGCACCAGTGCATGCACACATATGAAAAGAAAAGGAAAAAAAATTAAAAGCCTAGGGGTCTTCTGGGTTCAAAATATAAAACTGTCAGAATATGCCCGGGCAAAGCCTGCAGGGGTATTCTAAAGTATTAAATTTCTATTATTTAGCTAAATGCTCCCATTTTCTGAAGGGACAATATTTTTATTACATACTACTTCTACCTATACTAAGAATTTTTTAAAGTACACATACTTCAATGCAAAATAGACAAACCAATAAAACTTGTCACCTAGTGGAAAATAATAATGGCCTGAAAATAGTAACATAGAACTTAAGCTCATATCAGCTTAAGAATCAATCTAAGGCTGGGATTGTAGCTCAGTGGTAGAGCACTTGCCTAGAACATGTGATACTGGGTTTGATCCTCAGCACCATATAAAAATAAACAAAATAAAGGAATTGTGTCCACCTACAACAACAACAACAACAAAAAAAAATCAATCTAGTCCAGAAATTATGTAATATCCTTTCTGGGACTCCAAGGCCCACCTTCTGGCAATCTATTATGAAAATAATGCTCATTTCTAATAGTAGTCACTTTACAGTACAAGGTAGGTCTACTTTTGAAGGGTATATTTTCTAATCTGTTTTTTAAGTTGTATATTTGATTAAGAAAGTACCCCCACCCCAAAAAAATCTAAATAATTTAAGAAAAAGACTTGACCCTAAAAACAAGATGAGGTCAAAGCTATAGTTTAAAAAAAAAAAAAAAAAAGGTGGAGTAGTGTTAGGACATTAGGGGAACCTACATTCTAATCCTGCCACCCTCTAGTTTCTATACCCATTATATTTTAATATATTTAGGGAAAAGGCAAACAATAATTAGTATAACCAATTTTAACTTTTTGAAGATTCCAAATAATCCACATGTTGATTTTTTTATTCCCTCCTGCTAGTCACACCTTGGTTATGGGAGGGTGAAAATAATTGCGTGCGCCCGCCCACGAGAGTTCCAGAGACTGAACCCAGGATCCCTTGCATGCTAAAAACACTATATCCTTACCCCACTGATCTTCCTTTCTATCAGAGTTAAAAAAACAATTCACTGCTTTGTCCAGCTGCTGGAGTATTTTCATACTTATAGTATTACCTGATCCTTATATGGCATATTTATAGTACCTGATCCTTATATGGCAGCTAGTGCCTTGTGACTGCAATAATTAAATAGCAAAAAATACAAAATGTATTTGGTAGGTCACTTCATCTGTTATTCCCAGCCAAAAAGAATATGTAACAACTGCTCATTAATACTAACATTTCAGGTAATCTAAACATTCTTACCTTGCTTCTGCAAATTCCAAATAGATTCCATTTCTGCAGGGAAAAAAAGAAAAAGGATCATTTTATGACAACTTTCAAGGAACAAATGCTTTTTCCCTTAAAAAAAAAAATACATATATATAACCTAGATTGATTACAGCTGGGCTAGGGCTAAAAATAACAATTCTACAAAGCACTGATGTCTTTCTGTAATTCTTTTTTTTTTTTTTTTTTTTGAACTAGGGATTTGAAACCAGAGGTACTCTATCACTGGGCTACATCCCCAATCCTTTTTTAAACATTTTTTTTTAGTTGTTGATAAAACCTTTATTTTATTTATTTATATGTAGTGCTGATAATCGAACCCAGAGTGCCTCACACATGCCAAGCAAGTGTGCTACTGCTGAGCCACAGCCCCTTTTTATTTAAAGACAGGGTCTCCCCTAAATTGCAGATGCTGGCCTTGAACTTGCAATCTTCCTACCTTAACTTCCCTAGGTGCTGGAATTAAAGGCTTGCAGCACTGCACCCTTCTAAGAGATGAACCTATAATTCTTAATTGCCATGTTTAATACAGGAAAAAAAAAAAACCCACCCACCCACACAACCAAATACTTCATGGCAACTAATCACTTCTGAAGAAGTCTTTTGGACACAGCATTTATCAAAGTTGATTAAATCCGATGCTTAATATAAGCATCCAGGCATGTGGTTCTACCTCTAAACTATACCTACTTGTCATTTTAACCCATAAGGTCAATATGCCAATCCATATCCAGTGACTAATGACAAGATCCTCATTTGCTCCAATTTCATTCAAAACATCGACAAGGAGCTTATTTGGCATTTTCATTAAGAAAATATGAACACACCCAAATGATAGCAACAGAGAAAATGCAAGACAAATTCTACCAGGCATGCAAGAAAGCTTCACAAGAGATACCTGAAGCCCTGATGAGTAAGACAGTAGATGACTATTATTCTATAAGAATCAAAGGAAACACTGTACCTAGGACATAAAGTAAATTAAAAAACTACTTAGTAAAAGGAACAAACTATAATAAAAATCAAGAATAAATATTTCTCTTATGGTCATACAACAGTTATTTGGAAAAGCTGAAGATTATTTTACTCTATTTGGATTCTGTGTTAAGTGTAATCTAGGGCTGGGGATGTGGCTCAAGCGGTAGCGCGCTCGCTTGGCATGCGTGCGGCCCGGGTTCGATCCTCAGCACCACATACAAACAAAGATGTTGTGTCCGCCGAAAACTAAAAAGATAAATATTAAAAAAAAAGTGTAATCTAATTTATTAGCAATCAATATAAAGAAAAATAAACTGGAGCTCATGAAGAAGGGATGTATCTGGACACCAGTTACAGCTAAGTCACAATCTAACCCCTCTCCAGGTTTAAATGAAATTAAATGTATGGACCTAAAATTGTAACTGTCATATGCATATGGATGGGGAAAGGAAATAGTATACTCTCTCCCTGCAATGAGCCAAGATCAAAACCATATCTAACCAGCATGGTGGTACACACCTGTAATCTCAACTGAAGCTTTTACTCAAATGCTACAGATTTCTGCTAAGAAAATTACATTATCCTCAAATGAAGGATCTGGAATAGTCAATTTGATTATGTCTGATGAGGGAAAAAGAAGATATAATTCATAGCTTAAAAGCTAGCCAGCGGGGTTGGGCGTGGGGGTTGTGGCTCAGTGGTAGAGTACTCGCCTAGAATGTGCAAGGCCCTGGGTTCGATCCTCAGCACCACATAAAAATAAATAAATAAAGATATTGTGTCCAACTAAAAAATAAATATTAAAAACAAATAAGCAAGCCAGGAGCCAGCATAGTACAGCCAAAAAATAAGCTAAACTAAAAGTGAATGCAAATTCCTTTCCTGCATTAATATTCCTTCTGTGACTACTAGCAACTTTATTTCCTCAATGGGGATAAAATTCAAGGCATGCTAGGCAAGTGTTCTATCACTAAGCTACATCTTCCAGACCTTAAAATTTAAGTTTCCATGAAACTCAAGGTTGCAACCAGAAAGAAAATGTAAATAAATAGTCTGATGCCATACTTAACCCTAACTAAGGCTAACAAGAAGTAACAATAGATTTGATATTATATTTTTGGCTGCCTGTTTTTACTCATTTTATTGGATCATAGCTACACTCACTGTTTATATGCCATCTATGGCTGCTTTGGAGATACAAGGCAAAATCAAGTAATGCGTTATTTGCAACAGAGATCCTACAGGTCACAAATCCTAAAATATTTACTGTTTTGCCCTTTATACAAAAAGTTAAATGACCCATATTTTATAAGGTTGAAAGTCGCTAAGATTTAAAGATTTAGAGGAAGAACACTTTTCAGAGGACAGACCAAAAAGGTCTATGTAAGGGAAGTTTATTATTAATTATACAGGTGAAGGGAAGTCACTGAAGGAATCATTACTATACTAAATATTAGAAATGATTCTTCCAGGCAACTGAAAAGAATGAGATAACATCAAGTCCAATAAATGCTACTGCAAAATAAGTTATGACAGTTTGTTGTCAGAGACAGAAAAGAAAAATGGAGACATTAAGAGACTGGATCTATATAATCTAATGACAAATTGGACTAAAATGTTAACTCACTGAGAGAAAAGGTGGGGGAAAAAAAAGTGGGGGTGGGGATACTGGGGATTGAACCCTGGGGTATATAACTGTTGAGCCACATGCCCAGTCCCTATTTATACTTGGCAAACTAATTCAAATGTATACACACCTTAATTCTGTGTATATAAAATTGAATTCATTAAGGTGATACAACAAAGTAACAGCAGTTTAAGAAGTCTTAAAGTTTAACATACAAGAGAATTGGATGAGATTATCATAACTTTGTGTAGTATGAAAAAGGAACTCAAGTAATGTCAAAATTTAAGGAACAGAATGATAGAGAGCAAAGAAATTCAAAGTAGATAATTTAGGGAAGGAGTATTCAACTATGATGATTCTTAACCAGTATTAAGACACTTGCAACTTTCTAGCCATCTATTCCTTTTTATTCAGCCCAATGCCAGGGCCCTGGCTCAAGTATAGTGATATCTACAATTTACATACCTACATTTCTACTTTCTATAAAGCAGGCACTCTACCAACTGAGTTATATCCCCAGCCCTACAATTACCTTTTAACTTGCCTCTTTGCCATTAGTCAGTCCAGCTTCATTTTCAATGTTTACCACTCTTCCTTTAAAAAGAATTCTGAAGGTTGGGGTTGTAGCTCAGTGGTAGAGCGCTTGCCCAGCTTGTGTTGAAGCACTGGGTTCAATCCTCAACACCATATAAAACAATTTAGAAAAGAGCAACTTTTACTTAAATCTAACCAGACATGGTGTCACACACCTGTAATCCTAGTGACTCAGAAGGTTGAGGCAGGAGTATTGCAAATTCTTCCCTTAGTGCTTGGTACTATAAATACTGATTTGAATGAAACATTCAAATAAGCCAGGAAATAACACAACATAAAGTAGTAACTAAGTAAGATTCCCTTGATACCACTAACATTCAACTTTTGACCTCCCAAAACAGCAATTTCATATGATCAAAACCAATTTAGTATTCAATTCTAAAATTTCTCAAAGAAAAAGAATGAAGTTATGAATCAAAGTCAACCTGAAACTTATTTTTTGTCTTTAAAATTGAACAATGATCCTATTCTCTGGTTAACAAAATGTTAAAAATTAACATCTAAATTGATGTTGATCAATACATACTAGAACTCTCAAAATAAAAAGTCAAGCGAGATGCAACGTTGCATGCCTGTAATCCTAGCGGCTCAAGAAGATGAGGCAGGAAGATCAGGAGTTCAAAGACAGCCTCAGAAAAAGCGAGAGGCTAAGCAACTCCTTAAGACCCTGTCTCTAAATAAATATAAGACAGGGCTGGTATGTGCCCAAGTTCAATCCCTGGCACCTAACTAACTAACTAAATAAATAAATAAAACATAAGGCCAACTCCCATAATTGTGAGCCCTAAGCCAATCTACAATTAATCACACTTTTCAATCACTTAGAAGCCATTTTATACCAAATTCCTTAAGATTCAGCAATCATGGTAAGATCTTCAATTTCAATTCTTTTTCTTAACCTAGATTTACCTATCTTTTGATAATACAAACTATCCCAATACTATGTTTTCCTATTCTGATTTCCTTTCTCAACTAGTAAACTGTACACCTGCCTATTCATTTACAAAGAAATCTTTCAGGGGGTGGGGATGTGGCTCAGTGAGCACTTGCTTGGTAAATGCAAGGCCACAGGTTTGATCCCCAGGACTTGGGGGTGTGTGTGTGTGGGGTCCTTTCAGAAATCTCACCTATTCATTACTTTTTCAATTTGACTGTAACTAGAAAGAGGTACATATTTTCAGATAACTTTGATTTATGGCAGTTAGAAGTCACCACCGTTTCAGTAAACAATAAATCCTTCATCCCCAATTTGAAGCACCAACCAATCAGAATAAGCACGATAGTCTGGACCACCTCTAAATCCACAACAGAAACTTAACAAGTTGGTTTTGTTACTTTTCTCTTTTCTATAATACTTATTCTAATCTGGTTCATACTGTAAGGGTGAAATATCAAATTCAAGCTGCTTGGAATGAAACTTGGAAAGATGAGGCAGGAAGATCAGTACTTGACAACAGTACTTGACAATTCTACTTTAATAGCATGGGTGATTTTTTATTTCCTCCTTACTTAAACTAGTAAAAACTGGGCTTAAATTTCAGCTTCTTTAAAATTCTTACAAGTGATCTTTTGGATTAATACCAAAATAAACTCATTATTATTGTATTCAGAAAGCAGACATAATAAGAAATCAACCAAGCAGTATAGTTACAAAACTGGCAAGTCACTAAGGTTCTTAAACCATCTTAGGGATTATTATGTCCTATGAGAGAAAACCAGGGACCCTTTCCCAATCTAGGAAATTCAACCAGAGCTAAAACTTAAAATTACAGTACTATAGTATGCACATGATTTTCATATTTATGATTAAATATTGTATCTTTACATTTCCTTTTCAAATGGTGCCATGTCGGTGCATGTATCCATGCTGATATCATTAACTTTTTTTTTAAAAGTATTTTTTCAGTTGTAGCTGAACACAATATATTTTACTTATTTATTTTTTGTGGTGCTAAGGATCAAACCCAGCACCTCACACATGCTGAGCAAGTGCTCCACCGCTGAGCCCCAGCTCCAAACATTAATTTTTTTCCCAATATTTTTAGTTTTAGATGGACACAATACCTTTATTTCATTTGTTTTTATGTGGTGCCAGGGATTAAACCCAGAGCCTCATTACTACCAGGCAAGCTCTCTACTGCTGAGCCACAACCTAAGCCCCCAAACATTAACTTTTTATAACAGATTTGTTTGAATTTTATATTAGTAAATGACAAAACAGATTATGACATTCATGACACTTTTTAAAAATTTCTCGGCTGTGTGGTTTGAGTTTCTTCAAATTGTTACAAATCTCCAAAATATAATCTGCTATATGTAAGTGGACCCCTGCAATTGCATATAATTCCTTTGTCAGTTTTATACAACAATTATCTACAATTTATCTCTTCATATTCCATTTCCCAAATCCTGTAGAAATACTTCAGTTCTCTTGTGCCCTTTCCCAATCTAAAAACTTTTTATGAGTAAATGTTTGTTACAAGTTCAAAGGAGAAGACCTTTGTTATTTCTCTACCTGGAATATCCAAGAATCTAACTGATCTTCCACTTCACATGGTTACCAGAAAAATGGGGAAGCAGAGTTAGGGCTGTAGCTCAGTGGCAGAGCACTTGCCTAGCATGGGGAGGGCACTGGGTTCGATCTCCAGCCCCGCCTGCTACCCCCCCCCCACACACACACACACAAAGAGGAGGGGCAAAATGAAAAGGAAAGTTGGGGGAAAACAACATTGTCCAGTTGGGAATTTTCTGCCAACTATGCTCCTCATCCATCTATCTTTCTTTCCTTCCCTCCCTCCCTCCTCTCCCCATCCCCTCCCTGTACTAGGAATTTAAACTGAGACTCTACAACTGCCACCCCCAGTCCACTATTCTGTTTTCTCAAATTAAATATCTTCCCCATCCATCAAAACTCATTTTAAATGCTCCTTAAAAACAAGATTCTGTTCTTTTCCTACTTTCACTCCATTAGAAATTCTCTTCCTTCACTATGACATTTAAAATATTGCATTATACACTGTGTATTGTTTTATCCTCTACCTGATCAAATTCTGTAAAGGAAAAGATTCACCCTGTTGAAATAATTTTTCCATAAGTAAGCAAGGTACTGTGCCTACATAGGTACTTCAAAAAGGAAAGGAAAAAACACAGAAAATATTGTTCAACTCCTTAGTTAAAAAACAAAGAACAAAAAAACTACAAAGTATCTGAGAAAAGATTACTTACACCGAGTAAAACTCTTATACCTATCATTCCCAATTGCAACTGTCAATTAGAACCACCTAGAGAGCTAATTTTTTACTCTAGATCCTACCTCAAATCTAGTGAACCAAACTATCTATACCAATAACCTACCATCTGTGGAGATAGTAGAGAAATTTTTAAAAATTTTATGCAACAGTCTACAGTTACTTAAGGAATATTTTATACCAGTAGCTTGTCCATCTATAGAAAAGACACCTCCCAAAGATTAAAGAAAAAGAGCATCAGAACTTAAGTAGAGTTACTATTCATCCAAAGTAGTTGATTTAGGTTTCATACACCCTATTTTTAGGACAATCACCTTAACCTTATATTTTTACTGTATTTCACATTAAAAAATTAATTTTACAGTCAAGAATAGCTTTCATGTTCTCAACCAAATCATCAAGTACATTTTTAAAAAAAAATTTTTTTAAGATTTAGTTATAGATGGACACAATGCCTTTATTATTTATTTTTATGTGGTGCTAAGGATTGAACCCAGGGCCTCACATGTGCTATAAGTAAGCACTCTACCACTGAGCTACAACCCCAGCTTCCTCAAATATAAATCTTGATCATCTCTCTAGGCTCTCTGTGTCTTAAGTCAAATTTACCATATCTTTTTTTTTTTTTTAAGGCTGGGGATTAAACCCAGAGCGGCCTTGTACATCTAAAGCAAACATTCTGTACCAACTGAGCTATATCTCCAGCCCCCATATCTTATTAGCTTCAATAAAATGTCAGCATTTCAAGTGCTCTATATTCTTCAGTTAAGTATTAGCCAGGTAAGAAAAATAACAACTCAGCTTAAATTAGCTTTTTAAACACAGGGCTGTTATGTAGCGCAGTAGTAAAGTACTTGTTTCAGATGTACAATGCCCTGGGTTTGATCCCAGCACCAAAAAAGTCAAGACCAAAAAGTCAACCAAATACACACTCTTATCAATCTCTTATTGAGGCTTTAAATGGCCAGGCCATTAAAAAAAAAAAAAAAAAAAAGTTAGGATCTAGAGTTAGAAGCCTTTGAAGACAAATCAGAGTTTCATTAAACTAAGAATTCTGAGTAAGCTACTTCAAAGGAGGTAACAGTTACACATCCTGGGTATATGCATTAAGAGCTATTACCAGCCAGATATAGTGGTACATGCCTATAATCCCAGGAGATCTAGAGGCTGAGGCAGGATGGTGAGTTCAAAGCCAGCCTTAGCAACTTAGTGAGACCTGAATATTAAAAAGGGCTAGGGATGTGGCTTAATGGTTAAGTGCCCCTGGGTTCAATTCCTGATACAAAAAACAAAAAGAAAATTTGTAAACACTGTACATTAAAAAAAAAAAAAGTAAGTCCACAGACTGGGAGAAAATAGTTGCCCATCACATATCTGAAAACAGAATATCCAGAGAACCCCTAAATCTCAAAAAAAGCAAACCAGGTCTAAAATTGCAAAGCGCTTAGACATTTTCCCAAAGATACACAAATGGCTAATAAGTACATAAAAAGATGCTAAACATTACTAATCACTGGGAAGTGCAAATCAATACTACAAAATACCAGCACGGTGCAGTGGTGCGTTCCTGTAATTCCAGTGGCTTGGGAGGCTGAAGCAGGAGGACTGTGAGTTCAAAGCCAGTCAGCAATTTATGAAGGCCTTAAGCAACTAGGGAGACCCTGTCTCTTTAAAAAAAAGGCTGGGGATGTGGCTCAGTGGGTAAGTGCCCCTGGGTTCAATCCCTGGTTTTAAAAAAACCAAACTACAAAATACCACCTCTCACAACCAATGGGACGGTTACCATCAAGTAAACAAAATCTGTGTTGGCAAGGATGTGGAGTAATTGGAACCCCTGTGCACCACTACTCATACATTGCAAAACAGTACGGTGATTCCTCAGAAACTCAGAATTCTATCATATGATCTAGTAATCCCATTTCTGGGTACATTCCATCAAAGAACTGAAAGCAGGGTCTAATAAATATTTCTACATTTGTCTTTGTAGCAGTATTATTTATAATTGCTAAAATATGCAAACAACCTAGGTGTCCCAACACAAATGAATGGATAAAGAAATGGTGGTTGCCAATGTTTCTGAGGAGAAAATAATAGTTGTTTAGTGTCTAATGTGCTTGTTGCCTGGCATTGTAGCACACACCTGTAATCCCAGTAGTTCAGGAGGCCAAGGTCAAGAGAAGAACAAGTTCAAAGCCAGCCTTAGCAATCTGGTGAGGCCCTATCATAAAATAAAAAGGGCTGGGGATGTGGCTCAGTGATCAAGCGGGAACCCTGGGTACAATCCCAGTGCTCCTCCTCCCCAATGACAATGCTTCAAGGCCAGGTGCAGGACGTACACCTTTAGTCCCAACTAGGCAAGGCCAGCAAATTTTACAGTATAATATATATCAAATGCTAAGAAAAATCCCCCAAACTGTAATTCCCATAAATCAATTTTTATGCTTTATTTTATCTTCCCTTCATAGCTGTTAATTGTTCTGAATTACATTTTTAAAAATCCACAGTACTTGTAAGGCTGCTAGAAACTAATGCTAAACCGAAAAAATGTACCAGCCCTGCCAAGACACACTGGCACATTCCTATAACCCCAGCTACCAGGGAGACTGGGGAAGAGGGATCCTAAAATTATGACGAGCCTGGGCAACTCAACAAGACTCTGTCCCAAAATTAAAAAAGAAAAAAAAAAGGGGGGGGGGGGCTGGTGACCTAACTGCGTACCAGAATGCTTGCCTAACAAGTGTGAGGCCCAAAACCACAAAATTAAGTGACACACCTTCCTATCTTAATGAATGGCTTATTTCTGAAGTTAGGACTACACTACAGAAGAAAATAATACAGGAGCTCTTAATATCCCAATAAGCCCAACTGATTATTACCTCTTCAAAAACTTTTAAGTTTTCATTTAAAAAAATGTCCAAAACTCAAGTTGATGTACTTCACTAGAACAAATATTCTCAATAACATCAACAAAACAAAACTACCCTTATGAGGCATTTAGTTTATCTAAACCATTGATATCACATGCAATTAGTCCATGTATAAAGAAAATGCATGGGCTGGGGCTATAGCTCAGGGGTAGAGTGCCTGCCTCGCACGTGTGAGGCACTGGGTTCAATCCTCAACATCACATAAAATATATTGTGTCCAAGTACAACTAAAAATATATTTTAAAAAAAGAAAGAAAATGCATACAGAAATAAGCAAGTCAATACTTCAATTTAGAAAGGCCTGCAATTTTACATTAAAAAAAAAATGCAAGGTCTAGCCTGGACAACATATTAAGACCACCATCTCTTAAAAAAAAAAAAAAAATCACCCATAAGACCACCAACTAACCTACTACTTAAAGGAACATGTCAACATACTTTTTGGAGGTACCCTATTTTCCTAAAAACCTCCAGCTTCTGGTAACTCATATTTATTTCCAAAGAGAAGAGCTGAAGAGCAAGTGAAGACAGGTAAACTATCTGTTAGGTTTCCTACCCTAAGACTTCCATAAATCAATCCTTATTCCCATTTCTTAAAGGAAAAAAATATGAAGAGGACTTCCATTCATTTTATTGTCCTCCAATTTGAAAATAAGGAAAGATATGCAGACTAGGTAATTTGATTAAAAGGTCATATAAACAACTTTGTTATTCATCTCTGAGGCAATGATTTCTTTCAGGCTCCCTGAAAGAATTGGCAATTACCTCGTCCCTACAATCTGATAGGCTAACCCTTTTCTTGGGAGTTCCAAGTCACTGTTTGAATAAGCCCATGTTAAAGATGGGAATGTGCAGTTCATATTAGGTATGCATACACAAATGGGGTGTGACTTTATTAGGGTAGGGGGAGAAATGAGGCAGAAGGGGTAAGACTAAAATCCATTGTTGTATATATCACCATTATCTCATTACTTTAAAGTAATTATATCATTCAGCCAAATTTTTTTTTAGTTGTCAAGACTTTATTTATATGGGGTGCTGAGAATTGAACCCAGTGCCTCATACACACTAGGCAAGGGTTCTACCACTGAGCCATAACGCCAGCCCATTCAGCCTATTTTTAAGATCAAAATCAGTGTTGGGTACCCACACCTGTAATCCTCAGGAGGCTGAGGCAGGAGGATCACAGGTTCAAAGCCAGCCTCAGCAACTTAGACTCTCAAAGAAAGAAAAAAAAAAAGGAGAGGGGGGATGTTGCCCTGTAGTTAAGCGCCCCTGGGTTTAATCCTGGTAACAACAAAATTAAAGTCATATTATAAGAAAGTATTAGCATGGAATTTGAAAAATATCTGGGTTTTATTAAAAAATTAGGGACAGGGTCTTAATATGTTGCCGAGACTGGCCTCCAACTCCTGGGCTCAAGCAATCCTCTTGTCTCAGCCTCTCAAGTAGCTGGCACTGCAGATGCAAACCACTGCATCCACAACTGGTTCCCTTTTAACAGGCTTTGGAGCTACAGATTCCCAAGCACCTGGTCTCTACAATGCTCATAAACAAATATGCTTGACATAGTAACTTGTCTAAATTCTTTCAGTTACCATTCAGCACCCATTATTCCTTGTTATAAGAAAAAATAGTCTGACATTCCATCTTCTTTGGACTCCTTGAAAAAACACTGTTCTTATTCATTTTAAGCAAATTAGAACTACTAAATGCTCACTAATAAAGCAGCACATGATACAAAAGCAAAAAAAGGGAGTATCTGCAAAATATACTCTACTGTAATATATAGCTAGTAAAAAGGAAATATCTGTGCAAAGGAAATAATTTTTTAAAACCCTTATGAAAACATAAGGTAATCCATTCCTTGAGGTAATCTGCCCTCCTCACCACCAATACACATACACCTCTGTAGTCTCTGAACTAGATAGGGTCAATTATACCTATTTATATAAAAAAAAAATGCTTAAGTTGAAAAACTGAACATTTTTTCTAAACTTTAACCATACTATTTCCAAAGATCCTGAATTAAGACATTCTTGTCTTTGCTAGTTGCTTCTCCACTGTCATTCTCAACTAAGCTCTCCAGTGTCTTAAAGAATCACAGAATATTCAAAATTTACCACAAACAATATGCTAAATTGGCCAATAAGAATCTCTGTATAAGAAACAAATGAATTACCTTTAGTGTGATATACAATAGCAGCCCTCAGGTCAAAAGAACCCCAGCTATCATTCCTTTCTAGGCCTCTCTGGTATCTCTGTTCTTTGGCGGAGCCTAACAAAGTGTTCGTAGGAGAGGCCAGAGGATTTTGATTTTCTATCTCGTAGTCCTTTGAGAGAAACACTAAAGCACCTTGACTACTGGTGTCTGCTTTCTGCAGGTCACCTATATGACTGGGTTCCAAGGATAAGGCTCCACTCTCACTAACAGTCCCAGGTTTTAGAATGCTACCCAGAACTTGAGGACTAGTCCGTTTTTCCAGCTCATAAGCCTTGGGAAACACAGGATGCTCCGTTCCTGAGGGGATTATTTCAGCACCCTGTGAAACCAAAGTGGCAGGATATTCTCCTTGAAATGTCACCTCCATCACTTTATGATCTGATGACTTCCCAATAACAGTCTCAGGGCCAGCACTGGGCTCATTTATAAATGATAAACCCCACTGATTCTGGAAGATATCCCCCAGGTTTTGCTGATCTGTCTGAGAGGGCAGATCCACTTGTGCTGTGCTCAACAGCACAGTTTGCATATTTGAAGGATAGATAAAAAGGCTAGACTTAATTTGTTCAACAGCTGCTGAAGTTAAACTCATGTCTTGGAGTACTGAATCAGTTCCAGAAGAGACGGGTGTTAGAGTATTAGCAGCAGTAGTTAGCAGTGGCTGGCCCCCTGAAGGATACACACTTCCATCAGTCCCTGCTAAAACAGGCCCATTGGAAAAGTTGGCAGAAGTAACAGATTTCAGTGCTGACATAGGGACCTGGGATAACCGACTTGAAGACTGGGTCTGAGTTTCCCCAGCAGATGACGAAGAAGATGAAGATGAAGATGGTGAAACAGAAGAATTCTGTATAGTTTTGTTGAGGTTTTCCTTAACTTTGCTTGCATAACTTATTTTAGGAACTATTTTAGCACTGCTATTGTCCACTGGAAAAACTGGGGGTGGTTTAAATAGGGTCCATGAGTCCTCTTTGGAGGCAACAGCTGAGGCATGCTTTCCTTTGGGCCGATCATCAAACTTTTTGCTGCTCACACCAGGTTTAATATCTGAACTTTTACGAAGCATATCACCCATGGCAGGTTTTCCTCGAGTTGTTCCTCCAGGCCCAGTCTCATATTTCCAAATGGGCTTTGAACCATCTACTCGATTTCCCTTTTGTTCACTATAGTCAGGCTTGAAAGTTTCAAGTCCCTGCTTTAAAGTTGGGACGCTAGTCTCTTGTTGCATTATTTTGTCCTGCACTAAATTAAGGTTTTCACAACCCTTGGCACTATTGCGCCTAGCTTTCCTTTTTTTAGGAGTGGTATATCCACTCTCAGATCCACTACCATCATTATCTGCTCCTTTGCCCATATAACCATTAGTAATGTAGCCTGAATTATTTGTTACGACACCATTTGGAATTGCTACAGTATCGGTCTTATCTACACACTGGTTTTCTCCAGATTTGTTTTCGTAAGACTTCCCATTCTTTTTGTCCATACTGTTTTTCTGAATGAAATTCTTGGTTTTAATTCCTGCTTTCCCAAAGGTGCTGGCCTTTACAGTCTGCTTCAGGCTAGTGTCTACAACTTGCTGGTTGCCATTGAGGACCCTGGAAATAGGGTTGGTAGCTTCATCAGAACCCAGGCTCTTTAAAGATATTTCTCTTTCTCCAGCATTACCATTTATTTCACCATAGCCTAAGGGAGAGAAAAAAAAAGACTTAAAAAAAATCACAACATTTAAATTACAGTGGTATCTAACACATACGGACTATTTACTGTGCACTAGATACTATGCTTAGTTGTAAGTTTGTTATTACTTCATATCTCCCCGAAAAGACACTTGTAAGCTCCACTTTACAAATTAAAAAATGTAATCTACTGTTAAGCAGAGGCAGAAGTAAGCCATGCTTCAAACCAAAATCCACAGTATCTGAGAGAACATGACCACCTCTTAAGTATGCCACAACACCCCTCAATCTAAGAAATAACTTGCCCATCATCCTCACAAACCACTGTAAATTTTCCTTACAATTAAGAGTGGATCTACCCTCTGGGCAAAAACCAAGTTTTATTGATTTAATAACATTAAAAGGAAATTAGGGCTAGGAGTACCATACTTGAGCCCAGCAAAACAACGGGGTGGGGGAATAGGAAACAAGATTTAATTTCTATGAAATCCCGAGTGGTCAGTGGTCACCAAGTAGTATCCATTGCATCTATCAGAGAAGCTGTAACACTTATAAACTTTTTCTAATAGTCAAATTCATTTTGACATTAGATCATACAATACATTAAAAAAAACCGAAAACCTGTATACCAATGTTTCTAACTCTTCTAACCCATGTTTTCTTTATTTTTCATTTGGACAAATTCTCACAGAGATGAAGTAACTTACCCAGGTCACAAAGTGGCAGAACTGGAAATCTGAACTCCAGTCTGGAATCCACAGTTTCCTACCACTATGCAACACTGCCTACTCAAGAAATGAAATATTTACTAACAAAACTACAACCAAAGAAATCTAATTTTCAAGTGTTACGTTAATTAGATATTAGATATAATAATTAGATATAACGAAAGCCTTCAACCACCCAAAAGTTAACTCTATGACTATAGGTGATTCAATTGGGTTAACAACTTTTTCTACTCCCTTACCGGTATAATAGTGATATTAGTTATCTACCTTTCTTTGAAAAGTTTACAAAACATATCCTGGGGTCAAGTAAGCCATTAGAAACAGATATGCAGTAGAATACACACACATCCGTTTATGGAAGTTTTTCAGGGTGGAGATCCAGTATGAATATAAATTATTTGTTTTTAATTACTTTCATTCATGGTGTTAAAACCCCTGGCCTACCTATGAAAGCTGAAAAGTATGTGAATTTGTATAATATTTTTTTTCCTTCAAAATTTGTTTTAATTTCCTACATGGTAAATACCGATCAATATAAACCACATCAAAAACTCTTTGAGGCCCTCAGCTTTAAGAGAAATAATAATAAGGGGAAATGAAAATCTTTTGAGCCTGAGAACCATTATGTTTAAAACATGATATAGAATAGAACAGTTGGGAAAGATTCACAAAGAGTCCACTGAAACTTCAGAGAAAAAGGTGGAAATACTGAAAATGAATAAACATTGTCTTCTACTATATAAACTGCCAGAAAATAATTCAAGGTATCATTATTTTTAAAATAGTGGTATAAAATTTGTACCATGAGAATACATTTCATAAAAGTTCTTAACTTCTGCAGTATTACATTTCCATTATTCGGCTATCCTACAGCCAATCAAAAAATTTTGGTGGAAAACTTCTAAACTATATAACAAAAAGGAAGAGATCATTGTTTAGGATGTTTTCTAAAAGGTTTTCTTTAGGAAATCACAAAGTTCTAAAAGGATGTTTTTAACAGATAGAACTATACTCCTGTACAACTCTGGACCAAAGAAAAGAATGACCCACATCACTTACCATGCAAACAGGTTAAACAAATGGCCCATTAGTGATAACTTTTCAAATTCCAATTTATAATAAGCAGTCTTAAATACAAAAATAAAAAATTAAAATAAAATAAAATCCAATGTCCAAACTGCACTGAATGAAAGCAAAGATTCTAGTGAACTAAGTTTACTATCTAGGGACTTAAATATCAGAAAAATACCAGAAATCGCCAATAAAAAATAGCTTAGTCACTGTACTGAACCCCAAACTTCTTTACTTTTTCTGTGCTTGGGATACAACCCAGGGCCCCATATGTACCAGTCAAGAGCTGTACTAAAGAGCTACATTCCCAGAAGTTTTAAGAACCAAAAGAAAGACAAAAAACTAATTTAACTACATAAAAAATTTTCCCATGGCAACTTTGTGGGTATTGTATAATAGTATGCCAGAGAGGCATTTTATTTTTAAAGCTTAGGTCTTTAAGAAAAATGTAAACATTAAATTACTGAAAGAAATTAAAAGACTCCTGGTTTAGGGATGCCATGTGACCCCTACTTCAAATAAACTCAGCAAAACTAAATTCTGATACATCTAGTGTTTGGATTAGAAACTGAAATTACTCAACACATTTGGTCTTCTCTTGCGCCCTCTTCTGGATAAAGAAAAATGATTCCTTTTTATAGGTTAGCGGGTAATGGGTCATAAAATCCCACCTCAAGATATTACTGATAATGTTTGAAAAATAACCTAATGTTTTCTTAGTTATTAGCATTGCACACTCTGAATCAACAGTACTGTGTGACTAGGCAGCACATTAATGCTCACCCCAAATTGTTCACATTCTCTCAACATTGCTAAGCTGTTTCCCTTCTTATTCTTTATTCCAGGATACGACATTGAAGAATGCCACCTTGAACAGATCAGGGGCTGCTTCTACTGATAGAGAGGAGCTCTGCGTTAATAACCTGACTGGTAAAACCCAATTTAAAACCCACACAGTAATACTGCCTTACATATTCCAAGCAATGAGGTAATACTTTTTCATCATTTGAAAAATCTAATGTTAAAAAGATCCAGTATTATATAGTTCCTAACAATTTAAACTGCTCCAAATTCTTAAACGTAACTCTTATAGACCTATGTGTTCTCTACTGAACACCTTAGGTTCACCACCCCCTAAAAATGGAAAATCTGATATGCCAATTTCAATCTTCAAGTTACAGCACATCTGCAACAGAAAAGCTGTTAGTTTTTCTCCAGCTCTCAATAATTGCTGGTATTAAATTTGACATGCTGGATTTAACATGCGCTCTCTAGCCTTCATATCTCAATTTATGAAGAACCCCATATTAAAAAAAATATGCTTGATTATAAACTTTAAAGCTTATTTCATCTCACCAAATGACTTTTTCCCTCAACGTTTGATAGTTTGGGAATCAATATTGGTTCTAAAATGCGAAAAACATCTTTCATGTTATCATGGAAAAAGACTCATCTGAGGCAAAATGGTAGTGGATCCAACCTCATGGAGGAGCCACTTCAGTTCACCCTTAAGGACAAGAAAGGGGTCAAAAAAACTGCCCGTCTTCCGTATCCAATCAAACATTTGTTTAATCCCTCCCCTTAAAGACACTGCCCCAGCCCAGAAGGTTAAATATTGGGTGGGGAGATGGATGGAAGACGGTTTGGGGGTTTTAACCCCCCTTTTGGTAGAAAATGAGCCGCTCGAAAGAAAAGGCCCAAGTGAAAGCCTCAGAGGCGGAGTCGTGAGCGAACCTGGCAGGAGACGAGGTTCCTGTGGCAGAGAAACTCGTGACCGGGGAGCTTGGTTCCCGCTGGGTACCCCACCCGGCCAGAGGCACCGCCTCAACCCAAAATGAATCCCCCGGCCCTACTGCCCGAAGGATCTCCGCGGCCGCCGCCCGGGGCCTCCTTCCCCTCACTAGGCTCCTAGTCCGGCTCCCCGCCCCGACCGCCCGCGCCTCCCGCCGAACCCGGGAGCGGGAAACGCGGCCGCCGGCGCGCGGGGCTCGGCACAGGCCGCTCCCCTCGTGGCCGCTTCCCTCCCCCACCCCAACCGCCCCCGCCCCTCACCCCAGGGACCCGCCCGGGGCCGCGCGGCCGCCACCGGGTTACACAACCCGGCCGGCGCCGGGGGGAGGGGCGGCCTAGGGGCCGGGGGCGACGGCGCCCCCGAAGTGCTGGGGGATAGGCGATGGCCCGTGGGGTTCCCGGGTCGCTGGCTCCGCCACGCCGCGTGCCCCTCTACACCCTTTCCCCTCCGCTCCTCAGTGGGCCAGAGTCGGTGACAGGAATCGGCTTCCAACATGGCGGACAGGAAGCGGCCCCGCGAGGAGGAGAGAACATTCCAGCCGCGCCGGCTCTGGGGGGAGCGGGCCCGGGGCGCCGGCCTCGGGAGGAGCCGCGGGGCCGGACTGCGGGGTCCGGCACCCAAAAAGGGCATTTAGGAGTGGAAGTGACCCCAGAGACCAGGGGTCCCAGTCACCCCCCACGACGGGGGGAACCCCAAGGCCACAGGTGGGCTTGGGGTGGCGGGTGAGGACGCTTCCTTAACTCAGTCCACCTACCCACTCCTCGCCGCCAGCAACAGGGCCTCGCGACACCACCCGGGTCGGGATTCGCTAGGCCTTCCTGAGTTACACCTCCAGGGGATTTTTAGGGGGGTAGGTTCACCCCACTTCAGGACTCCCAAATTAAGGTAACTCAGGGCCACAGAAAGGTAAACGGGAAAGGAATAAGGCTGGATCACCAAGGCCGACCCTGCGGGTCTCCCTTCAGCCCGGGCGGGGGCCGGGAAGGTCACGCTGGCCTGGTTGGGCCTCTCCCATGCCTAAGAGAATGAGAGGGCGCTGCAAGCCCCTCCGCCCTACCCGAGCTTCGGGAGAATGAAACGGGGCATCCCCAGACCCCGAGGAAACACACACACCCCGACCCCGTCCGCGCTTTTCAGATCTAGCCCCACCCCCAACTCCCCGTCCCCCACCCCCAACCCCCTTCCCCCACCCGTCCTCCCTCCCAGACCTGTTTTCTTCTTCGGCGTTTCCTGGTGCTGCTGGAGGGTGTGTTTCTGCTCATGTTTCAGCGGCTTTGGCTGGGCCTTGGGGCTGCCCTCGGCTCCATGCTGCAGGTATTGGTGAGGCTGCTGGTGATGGTGGTGGTGGTGATGGTTGTGGCTGTGGTTGTAGAAATAATAATGGTGGTGGTGGTGCGGCTGCTGCTGCTGCTGCTGCTGAGGATGATGGTGCGGATGGTGGTGGCTGTGATGGTGCTGAGGCTGTGGCTGGCCGGGCTTCTCCTCCATTGAAAGCGGCTGGGACTCCCTGGCTGAGGCTGCGGGCTGCTGCACCGTCAGGATCTGAGGCTGCTTCTCAGAGCTCGCTCAGTATATCTGAGCGCGTCTCGCCAGCGCACTGGTTAACCGAGCGATTCTGCGAGATTGGCAGCCGCGCTCCAGCAATCAGGAGCCACGCTGTGCCGCAGGCCCCGCCCCTAGCCCAAATCCTCTTTCCTTCCCCTTAGCCACTGCCTCCTGGCCAACGCCACTTACCCTGTGCAACCTCACAAGGCCGGGCCTTCAACGTCAGCACTATGGCTCTCTCTTCTGTCGCTTTCTCTCCTTCACCACTCAGTCTGCGAACAGCACTTTCTACACTCTCGCCGGCAAGCAAGCTCCTGTCGAGTGTAGCAGATTCCACTGGCTCTGGGAGCCATCTGTTGGTTTTGCACCTCCTAGAATCTGTTGGCTTTCTTTTTTTTTAAATCCTTTTCCGGGTAACCAGAGGGGAAGCTCAGTTCCCTTAACCCTGAGACCACTAAAGGGGCAATACAAAAAAAGGAAATAAATACATTTTTAAGAATACAAGAGCTTCACAATTCAGTAGATCATTTTGTATTCTGGATTCATTTTGCTTTGTATTCATATGCTAATCTCTTCCTTTCCACGAAGGGATTATAGGGTTCCACAATGGGGTATCTGTGTAATTTTCTAAAAGGGCACAAAGGGTTTAAATCATTGTTTCTTTGTAGTTGGAGGCAAGGGAGAAAGAGAAGAATGAAAATCTACACTAAAGATTTTTTTTTTTAATTAAACTCTGCAGGTGAGGTCAACTGTGGAACCAAAATAGGTCTTAGAAGAGTTTCAAGAGTAAAGGAGAGAAAGAGTGCTTTAAAGTTTTTAAGGTTCTTTTTGTTTTTGTTTTCGCATTTATAGAAAATATTTAAATTAATTTAAATATTTTAAATTAAAGAAATACTTTTGTTCCGTTTTGTACCCTTGATCTAACTTAAGCTGCATTATCACATAACAGTCTTGATTTTTAAAAGTCAATGTTAAGAGTCATGGTAGTGTTTATTCAGGAAGAAAGAGGTTTGATGAGGGACACTGGTATTCTCGGATAATATATTATTTCTTGAGCTAGGTGGGATTACACATATATTTGCTTTGTAATTATTTTTTTAAAGTGAGCATACATATATAATTCACTTTTCTCAGTGTATGTAATATTGGGAACTTTTTAAAATTATGATAAAAATATACATAACAAAATTTACCATCTTAACCATTTTTAAGTATGCAGTTCAGGGACATTAAATACATTCACATTGTTGTACAACCATTACGTCCATTTCCAGAACTTTTTCATCTTATAAAACAGAAATATCCATTAATGTCATACCCTTTAAACAATAAGTCTGCATGGCATGGTGACACACTCCTGTAATCCCAGCTACTCTGGAGGTTGAGGCTGGAGAATTGCAAATTCAAGATGAGCCCAGGGCAGTGGCCCAAACCTATAATTCCAGCTGCTAGGGAGGCTGAGGCAGGAGGATTGCAAGTTCAATTTAGCCAGGCCCTAAGCGATTCAGAGATTAAAAAAAAAAAAAAAAAAGGGGGGTGGGGTGGGGGCTAGGGATATGGCTCAATGGTTTAGTGCCCCTGGTTCAATTCTGGTAACAACAACAATGACAACAACAATGAAAATTCTAGGCAATTTAGTGAGACCCTGTCTCAAAACAAGGTAAAAATGAGGCTGGGTATAACTCAATGGTAGAACACTTGCCTAGCTGCCTAAGGCCCTGGGTTTAATCCCCAGCACCTCCAAAAAAAAAAAAAAAAAATGGTACTTGCCTAGCATACATATACTAGACCCTGGGTTCAATCCCCAGTACTGCAAAATAATAATAATTAATTATTTTGTTCTTAAATATTTATTTTTTAATTGTAGTTTAGGACACAATACCTTTATTTTATTTATTTATTTTTTATGATGATAAGGATCAAACCCAGGGCCTTGCACGTGCTAGGCAAGCACTCTACTGCTGAGCCACAACCCCAGCCCAATAATAATGAATTAATTAAACCAATAATTTCCCTTGCCTTCCTCCCCCATCCTCTGTTTTCAGCCTGTATGAATTCAACTTCTCTAGGTACCTCACATAAATGGAATTACAGTATGTCTTTTTATGACTGGTCTATTTCATTTATTATAATGTCTTCAAGGTTCATTCATGTAACATATATAAGAATTTCTTTCTTTCTTTCTTTTTTTTTTTTTTTTTTTGGTACCAGGTATTGAACCCAGGGGCACTTAACCACTGAGCAACATCCCCAGCCCCTTTGGTATTTTATTTAGAGACAGGGCCTCACTGAATTGCTTAGGGCCTCTCTTTTGCTGAGGCTGGCTTTGAACTCCAGATCCTCCTGCCTCAGTCTCCAGAGCAGCTGGGATTACAGGCATGCACTGCTGTGCCTGGACCATCTTTTCCTTATTTGGCAATGAATTATTTCATAATGTATGTTATATTTCATAGTTTTTTAAAATTTTAAACTCAATGACTTAAGTTCCTACAAAGAAGCTTAAAAGCAAAAACTTGTGCTCTGAAATTAATGAATGTCAACATAAAAGAGTATTTAAACCGGGCTTGGTAGCACACATCTGTAATCCCAGTAATTTGGGAGGCTGAGGCAGGTGAATGGAAAATTTGAAGCTAGCCTTAGCAATTTAGTGAGACCTTGTCTCAAAATAAAAAATAAAAAGGCTGGGGATGTAGCTCAGTGGTAGAGTGCTCCTGAATTGAATTCCCAGTATTTAAACAAAACCAGACCTTGATTTGTTCCTTACAGTGAAGATTTACATTGCATTGCTAGATTTTAAAGACATATCCCTCTACCCAATTTTGAGAGCTAAAACCCCAATGTTATCATGATAAATAAGTCTTTGCTATATAATAGTATTTCAACACTTTCCCATTAAAGAAGAAATTTAAATATATATAGAATTTAGGATTATGCTGATATATGTATCTTATTTATTTATTTATTTATTTTTTACTGACGGACATTTAGTTAGATGGCTAGAATTCCTGAGTTCTAACTTCTTTGTCTACGTTTCCTACATTATAGTTGTAGGCAAACCAAAAACACTTAAGAGTTTCTGATTTATCACACCCTTGCCTTCCTGTTTCCTGCTCTAGTCTCTATGAATGCTGTCTTAATAATATGTAATAGTGTGCAGAAGCTCTTGTGATATAATCTAAGAAAAATTGCAGAATATTAAATTATATATTCTGGAGTCATAATTTTGAAAAGCACAAATTTTTGAAATAAGAATAGATATACAGCAATAAAACATGTGCCCCTTTTCTTGTACTTGATTTTCTGAAAGTTTTGTGTAAAATATATTTGAGATTTGCCATGCATTAGAAATACTCCATTATAAAATGCTATATTTGCAAACCTCCCTCCCTGAAAAAAAAAAAATGAGTCTTCTTATTTCAAGCATATTTTTATAAAACAGAACCTGCATTAGGGAAAAAGTACAAGAAGGAAATACAGCATAAGTCTAGTGAAACTATAGGTGCTTTTATTCTGTTTTCACTATTTTCCATATATTCTATAATAGAGTTATTACTTTTCATAATAATTTTTTTTCCATTTTTCAGTGCTGGGGATCAAACCTATGGCCTGTGTATGCTAAGCAAGCACTCTGCCACTGAACTATATCTCAAGTCCTAAAAACATTATTTTTTAAACTGAAATTAATTTTATTTTTAATTTTTGTTTTATTTATTCATTTATTTATTGAAACAGGGTCTTACTATGTGTTCAGGTTGGTCTTGAACTCCTGGACTCAAGTGATCCTCCTAAGTAGTTGAGACTATAAGCACAAGTCACTGTGCCTGGCTAATTTTAATAATTTTAATCTGTATATTCCTTGAAATTCACTTTACACAGTATTTTACTTATAGTCAATGAGGGAAATTATAATGGAGAAACAGAAGTTTCCCATATGTATTAGCTTAATATTTTAACTATCAATATAATCATAATACTCCATATTTACTGGGTATTTATGTCAGGAAATGTACCAAGTATTTATTTATTTTCATTTCTAATTTGAAATAAATATTAAGCCCATTCTACAGATGAGGAATTTGAAAACTGAAGAAATTAAAAAACTTACCTATAATTTAAAAGCCAGCAAATTCGTAGTGGAGGTTGAATTAGAAAAGAAAGGAAGGGAGGGAGGGGGGGGGGGAAGAAAAAGAATTTTCTTACTAAACTGCTAGGGATGTAGCTTAGTGGTACTTAGCATGTGCCAAGGCCCTGGGTTCAATTCTCCAGCACAAAAATACAACCAAAAAGTATTTCTAATGCTATCCAAATGTGATGTGGGGCTTGGGTAGTAGCTCAGTGGTAGACTCTTGCCTAACATGTATGAGGCACTGAGTTCATTTCTTAGCATTGCATATAAATAAATTAATTAATTAAATAAAGGTCCATCAACAACTAAAAAAATATTTTTTTAAATGTGATATATATCCGGGTGTGGTGGCGCAGGCCTGTAATCCCAGCGGCTCAGGAGGCTGAGTGAGTAGGATCACAAATTCAAAGTCAGCCTCAGCAAAAGCGAGGCACTAAGCAATTCAGTGAGACCCTGTCTCTAAATAAAATACAAAATAGGGCTCAGTGGTCAAGTGCCCCTGAGTTCAATCCCTGGTACCAAGAAAAAGAATGTGATATGTATTTCTAAAATTTTAGCAAACTTCTAAAAACTATTCAAGCTGGGCACTGTAGCACTTGCCTATAATCCCAGTGACTTGAGAGGCTGAGGCAGGAGGATCACAAGCAAAAAAAAAAAAAAAAGGACTGGGGATGTTGCTCAGTAGTAAAATGCCTCTTGGTTAAATCCCCAGAACCATAAATAAATAAATAAATAAATACCATTCAAGCTATATCAGAACCACCATGATGTGGTGGTTAATAATTAGAAGATAGTGTCTAATTATTAACCAAGACAGATATACTGTGAAACTAATGAAGATTCAGTATCCTATAGGATCCCTAATACACCCTGGAGGGGCCCTAGAAATGTTTGGGTTTTTTTAACCGGGTTTTTAATTATTAATATTATTTTGTAAGGGGGCTAAGGAAATAGCTCAGTTGGTAGAGTGCTTGCCTAGCATGCACAAAGCCCCAGCACCACCAAAAAGAAAAAAATATTGTAAAATTTTAGAAAGTAACATTTTTGAAATTTTTTTTTGTAAATGAGTACCATCTGAAACTTGGATCTACCTTGTTAAAATGTTAAGATTTAAAATTTGACTTAAAAATGTCATAACTTCAAAAGGTATTTTAAAAGGTTATATTTTATAACAACAAAAAAATACTTGATGTCATATTTTATTATAACAACATAAAAAATACTGACACTATAACTGAAGTGCAAAAAGCAAAGCCATAAATTATATCTATGAAATATGATGAAATATAAAAAATGAATCCAAAGACTATGAAAGAACTTGAAAAATATTATATTTTTACTCATTTGTTCATTTATAAATATTTATTGAGCAATATTAGTGTACCAGATAGTGTGTGTGTGTGTGTGTGTGTGTGTGTATATATATATATATATATATAAAAATTTGGATATTTTCACATGGTACTGGGGATTTTGTACCCAGGAGGGCTCTATCACTGAA
This sequence comes from Marmota flaviventris, assembly GCF_047511675.1. NCBI lineage: Eukaryota > Metazoa > Chordata > Mammalia > Rodentia > Sciuridae > Marmota > Marmota flaviventris. The sequence goes on along the minus strand of NC_092514.1, from coordinate 34,331,549 downwards.
ATACATCCCCAGTCCTTTTTTTATCTTTTATTTTGAGACCGTGTCTTGCTAAATAGCTGAGGCTGGCCTGAAACTTTTGATCCTCCTGTTTCAGCCTCCCAAATTGCTAGGATTGCAGGTGTGCTACAGCTCCTTGCTATTTGGATTCTTGAGTGAGTAGGGAAGGGTTCTTTTTTCTTATTTAAACACTTTTGGAAACTGGTTAAATATATTTCCAAGACCATCTCAATTATCAAATGAAAATCACATTTCACATACCTTTTGTCTTATACTTTGGATTCTATGGCAATTTAAGAAATACGGAGAGCTGGGGTTGTGGCTCAGTGGTAGAGTACTCGCCCAGTACTTGTGAGGCCTTGGGTTCAATCCTCAGCACCACATAAAAATAAATAAATAAAATAAAAGTATTGTGTCCACCTACAACTAAAATAACATTTTTAAAAAAGAAAGAAATACAGAAACCTTTAACTCTCTGGGTTTTAACTCTCGGTTTTCTCATCTCTAAAATATGAAGAATGGAACTGAGTGAACGTTATGGCATATGCCTGCAATCCCAGCTACTCAGGAGGTCTTACCCAGGTATTCTAGAGCCTAAGGCAGGAGAATCCCAAATTCGAGCCCAGTCTAGGCAATTTAGGGAGATACTGTCTCAAAACAAAAAATAAAAAAATAAAAATAAAAAGTGGGGTGAGGGTGTGGGGTGGGAACTGGGAGGTATAGCTCAGTAGTAGAGCTTATCTGTATTCAATCACCAGTAATGGGAAGAAATCAAATAAAAAAGCATGAGGCTGGAAGCCTCTAAATTTCTCCTCACTTTAACATTCCATGATCATATTCTCTGCTCTTTCTCCCTAAACAACTCCTTTTTTCCATTATAATAAAACTATGACCAGCAGGAAATTTAGCTGAAAAATTCTAGTTTTTCAACTATAACAGTGACTATAACTTAACAGAAATTTTAATCAGAAATGGTTTTATGTAGTTTTATATAAATGGAAATTGACTCTCTGATGATAGTTCCAGATTCCAGATGAGGCAAATCACTGGTAACATCCACTGTTTTATTTCAGCAGGAAAAGAATTTTATTCATGTATATTTCTTTTAGATCTTAAAATTTTTGCCTGGAGACACTAACTTCAAAAACTTTCAAAGGAATTGTATAGAGGTATGGATAAATTAGGTTAATCTTTTAACAACCAGAATATGACGACTTTTCTGAATATGAAAATTTTTAAATATGACATTGCTTTTATGAAAAAAGTATTATGGGAAATATTTGAGGAAGACGCTGTATCAAAGTAGTGTGAACATAAATTTTGTAGTGAGAACTGAGATGTAATCCCTATTCTGTTTAGCTTTGTACCTTGTTTGGTCAGATTATTTAAACTCTCTAAGCTTTAGTTTATTCATCCAAAAAATGGGATAATATTAAAACCTAATTCACAAGGTTTGGTGAGGTTTAAATAAAATTGTTTAGTTAGTGCTTATCACATCAGCAAGTGGTATTAAAATTTGAATATAGACACTAAATTATTAAATATTATATGTGTTATGGTTTGGATCTCGAACAACTCCCCAAAGGCTCATGTGTTTAAAAGGATTGGTAATGAGCATGTGGCGCTGTTGGAAGGTAGTGGAACCTTGAAGAAGTGGGGTCTAGTGAAAGGAAGTTGGGTCATTAAGGGATTCTGATACCCTGGCCCCCTCCTCTCTCTGCTTTCTGATTACCATGAGGGGAGCAGCTTTGATGTTCTGTTTTGCCATAGGCCCAAAGTGATAGGGCCAACCGACCATGGACTGAAACCTCTGAAACCATCAGCCACAATAAATCTTTCCTCCTTTTTTTTTAAAATATATATTTTAGTTGTTGATGGGCCTTTATTTTATTTATTTTATTTTTAATGTGGAGCTAAGAATCAAACCCAGTGCCTCACACATGTCTGGCAAGCACTGTACTACTGAGCTACAACCCCAGCCCTTTTTCCTGCTTTTAAATTGTTTATCTCAGATATTTTGTCTCAGTGATGGAATTTACCACAATATATAAAGCTAAACTTTTAGATAGTTAATTGAGGAACTGAGTTTTGAAAAATTAATTAGCAAGTTAACCAAAAATAGAGGTGTTTTCCCCCCTCAAGTTTTAAAAAGACAGGCAAATGCTGTGAAGTGAAATTCAAGAATACCTTTAGTCTAGAGTGTACCCTAAGTAGCAAATTCAAAGTTGACTTTCACTTTCTTTTTTTTTTTTGCTTCTCTATTTTCCCTCGATTGTGTGTTAAACATTTATTTCTTTTGTTAAAAAAAAAAAGAAAGAAAGAAAAAAGTATTTTTTTGTAATAAGACCTGGAGGTAGAGCACTTGCTAAGCACTTATGAAGCTCTGGTTAGAGCCCAGAATTACAAAAAAATAAAAAAATTAATGGTTGCATATGCCTGTAATCCCAAGTAATCAGGAGGCTGAGGTAGGACTATCACAAGCCCAAAGACAGCCAGACCTATCTCAAAATAAAAAGGGACTAGGGATTATCTTAGTGGAAGAGCACTTAGTGGAAGAGCACCTACCATGCATGAGGTTCTGGGTTCAATCAACAGCACCTCAATAAAATAAATAAATCTTATAAAGAAAACAAAGTCAACATACAATTGTGAACATAAATTCAGAATAGAGAACAAGGGAATTAAGATGATATTTTGGCTGCATTTTGAGTCTCCAAGAGACAAAATGAATTTATGTTTGAAGAATCAATATTTAGTTGTCAGTATATATAGTCAGAACACATTAGAGTACCTAGAAGTTGGACTAAAGGTGACTCCATAAAACTAGTAAAACTCAGCATAAACTGGATTAAGTTAGTCGGTAAGAGGGAATCTTGTCGGTGTGATTAGAGTGTCTAAGAAGTTATAAGAAAATAGTTTGGGCTGGGGTTGTAGCTCAGTGGTAGAGCACTTGCCTTGCATGCGTGAGGCACTGGGTTTGATCCTCAGCACCACATAAAAATAAATAAAATAAAGATATTGTGTCCATCTACAGCTAATATATATATATGAAAATAGTGTAACCATGGAAACTACAACCTATTGATTTTATTTCTTTTTTTTAATTTTTTTTTTTTATTGTTGGTTGTTCAAAACATTACATAGTTGATTTTATTTCTTTCTCTAATGTTTCTAAACTAGTATTTCAAAAGTCAAACTGTTGTTATCAGTAGTTATTGATTGCTGCGTAACAATTTACTCCAAAATTTAACCAACATTTATTGTCTCACAGTTTTCCTTGAGTCAGGAATCTAAGTGCTGAATAACTGGTAGCCTCCAGCTCAAAGTCTCTCACAAAACTTCTGGAAAAATCCACTTCCAAATTCATGTGGTTGCTGGTAGGATTCAGTTCTCATGACATGTTGGTCTGAGTCTCTCAGTTGCTCACTGGCTTTGGCTAAGGGTTTGTCCATAGGGGTGGCTCATAGTAATTGTCTCCCTTCAGAGTGAGCAAGAGAACGAAAAAAAACTCTCTTAAGATGAAAACCCAGGCTTTTTGAAACCTAATTTCTGAAGTGACATCCTATTAATTCCTCTATAGCCTATGGTTAGAAATGAGTCATAATATTTTGGAAATTATCTCCTTATTGAACATATATTTATATTTACAAATATATTCTTCCTTGCCTTTCCTTTTTGTTGATTGCTTTCTTTTTTTAAAATATATTTTTAGTTGTAGATGGACACAATATCTTTATTTTTATTTATTTATTTATTTTTATGTGGTTCTGAGGATCAAACCCAGGACCCTCATGCATGTGAGGCAAGCATTCTACCACTGAGCTACAACCCCAGCCCTTGGTTGCTTTCTTTGCTATGCAGAATCTTTTTACTTCAATGTAGTTCTACTTGTTCATTTTCACTTTTGTGTGCTTTTTGTATCAAATCCAAAAAATTTCTAAGACTTACGTCAAAGAGTTTTCCCCTGTTTTCTTTTAGAAGGCTTGTGGTTTCAGACCTTATGTTTAAGTTTTATCCATTTTTTCAGACCTTATGTTTAAGTCCTTATCCATTTTAAATTTATTTTTATGATGATAAGAATAGAAGGGTCTAATTTCAAAAATTTTTTTACATGTGCATATCCAGGTTTTTCAATACCATTTAATTAATAAATGTATGCTTTCTGCATTGTGTATCCCTGTGCCTTTGTTGAAAATTAGTTGACTCTATATGCACAGGTTTATTTATGGCTTTTCAATTCTGTTTCATTAGTATTTATGTCTTTTTTTATACCAGTACTATACTGGTTTGATAACTATATCTTTGTAATATAGTTTGACATCAGGATGTGTGATTCTTCCAGCTTGTCCTTCTCAATATTGCATTGGCTACTTGGGGTCTTTGTGGTTCCATACTAATTTGGGGATTTTTTCTATTTCTGTGAAAATATGCCATTGGAATTCTAACTGGGATTGCACTGAATCTGTAGATTGCTTTGTGGAATATGGGCATTTTAATATTAATTCTCTGATTCCATGAACACAGGATATAGCTACATGTATTTGTGACTTCTTCAATTTCTTTCATCAATACTTTGTGGTTTTCAATATTCACAGCCTTCACTTTCTTGGTTAAATTTATTCCTAAGTATTTTATTCTTTTGATGCTATTGTAAATGAGATCATTTTCTTGATTTCTTTTTTGTGTATTTTGTTGTTAGTGTTCAGAAATGCAAATTACTTTTATATGTTGATTTGTGATTTCTGTGTCTTTTAATAATTCTTGGTATAAAAGTACTTTGAACTCTGGTTCACTTTAACTGACAGTTACTATTATCATTTGACAGTGTTTGGAAATGTGTTGGATTGATTTCTTTTTCTCTCTCTCTCTCTTTTTTCTTTGAGGTACCATTGAGCTACTTTCCCTGCCCTTTTAATTTTTTTTATTTTCAGACAAAGTCTTGCTAAGTTGCAGGTCTCACCTCTTGAACCTGAGGTCCTCCTGCTTCAACCTCCTGAGCAGCTGGGATTATAGACATGTGCCACCATGCCTGACTGACCTCTTGTATTTCTGCTGTTATAAACACAATGACACCGTTTAGACCTAAAATCTTTCCATTTTAAACACTTTAGTCGGTATTTGGAAATAATGTGTATCCTATGTTTACTACTCAAGAAGGCTGTCCATTTATCTCTGCCTAACTTAGTCAAACTTTCTAATAAAATCATTTAATTTCAGGGGAAAAAAAAAAAGTGAATCCTAGTCCAAGCTACACACAAGGGGAGATCACTGAGAGCTATAAATACTAGGAGACAGAGATTGCTGGGGGGTCATTTCAGAGGCTAGCAACTGCCAGCACAAAAACATTCATCAAGGGTTAGGGTTATAACTCAGTAGCAGAGCACTTGCTTGGCATGTGTGAGATACTGGATTTGATCCTCAGCACCACATATAAATAAATAAAATAAAGGTATAAAAGGCTGGGGTTGTGGCTCAGCAGTAGAGTGCTCGCCTAGCATGTGTGAGGCCCTGGGTTTGATCCTCAGCACCACATAAAAATAGGTAAATAAAGGTATTGTGTCCAACTCCAACTAAAAAATAAATATTAAAAAAAATAAAGGTATAAAAAAGAACATTAATTAAAATTACTCTGCTTGGTCTGATGTCATCATCTCTGTTTTCTCAATATAATCTCATTTCACATGTGACGTTTTTGTAAGAAAAGAGAGTATACTAAGCAGCACACAGAAGTTCCTCATTATTTATTAAATAAATAAATTTTTATGTGCTGAGGATTCAACACAGGGCCTCATGCATGCTAAGCACATGTACTACCGCTGAGAGACAACCCCAGTCCTAAATTAACAAATGTGTGTTTGTTTCACAGTGCTGGGGATCGAATGCTATAAATATTTTTAAACACTAGAATTTGTCATTTTCCAGACTTGTGATTTTAGTTAGTGTGAGCCCATGCCTTAATGCTGGTTGCTGGTGAGCAGCTAAACCTGAACTTGTTACCAGGTCCAGGATTATATTGCTATCTTGAGATGGCCTAGAGAGCAGCCAGGAGATTTCCCTCTGTAATAGGAATGCGATATAAAATTCCTACATGGGTCAAGAAGGTAACTTAACTTGAGGTAAGTTTCTTGGATATAAGCAAAGTTGAATGTAAGAAATATTTCTTCCAACACAATATCAAGTTCTACAATGGCAGCCTCTCATCAAATATATACCTATTTACCTTAAGAACTAAATAACTTAATTTCTCAGTCTAATATCCACATTTATCTTACCAAAAAAAATCTGAGCTGGGGATGTGGTTCAGTGGTTAAGTGCCCCTGAGTTCAATCCCCAATACCAAAGGAAAAAAAAAAAATCTGATATACACACAGAGACACAAAAATGAATGTGTGTGTGTGTGTGTATTGTTAAGAAAAAAATCTGGTAAAATCTGAATAAGCTCTGAATTATATTAGTGTTAACTACCTGGTTTGAGTTTTGTGCTATACGTATGTAAGATATCAGTATCAGGGAGACTTGGTGGGCACATTGATGCATGCCTATCATTGCAGCTACTTGGGAGGCTGAGGCAAGAGGGTTACAAGTTCAAGTCCAGTCTGGGCAATATAGTGAGACCCTGTCTCAAAATAAAAATGAAAAGGGCCTTTTCTCAGTGGCAGAGGGTCCCTGGGTTGCATCCACAGTACCACAAAAAAATATATATATGTTTATGTTGGAGGAGACTGGAGGAAGAATTCCCTATGTATTTCTTGTAACATCCTGTGAATCTAACTATTTCAAAATTAAAAGATTTTAAAAAATCCTTTACTACAATAAATTTAGCCCTCAATCTCTTCTATAATTTCCCTACTATCTTTTTTTTTTTTTTTTTTTTTGAGATAGGGGGTCTTTCTTTGCTGCTCGGACTAATCTCAAACTCGTGAGTCAGGGGACTCTCTTGTCTCAACCTCTGGAGTAGTTAGGACTACAGGAACATAGCATAGAGCCCCAAAACCTGACTATCTTTAAATATGACTATAATATAAAGTCTTACCTTCATAATATTGACTTAGAACCATGAAGTCTTTTTTTTTTTTGATACTTGGGGATTAAACTCACTGCACTGGTACTTAACCACTGAACTACACCCCCAGGCCGCCCCCCCCTTTTTTTTTAATATTTTGAGACAGGGTCTCGCTAAGTTGCTTAGGGCCTCGATAAATTGTTGAATTGTTGAGGCTGGCTTTGACCTTGTAATCCTCTTGCCTTAACCTCCTGAGGGAGTATGGGAGTGTACTAGCATGCCTGGTTTTGAAACACAAAGTCTTAACAAGAAAAGATAAGATCCCTATCCATAAGAAGTTTCATTTAAGACAATAATAAAGAGATATGGGGACTTATGTGGCATTTTGTCAACAATGAAAGTTAAGTTCACATACCAATATAAGGTAAAATTGAACTGTTTAGATCAAAGTCACTGTTATGCATCAAAAGGAAAATCATGAGTAACCTAGCAGTACACTATGGATATTTCAACAGTCTTTTGGTGAAAACAAATTTACCATTTGTCAATTATTTAGTAAATGTTCCTTTATCCCTATATCCATTCATCCAGCCAGCCAATCATGTAGTCATTTATTCTATTTTTTTTGTGTGTGTGTACTAGAGATTGAACCCAGGAGCACTCTACCATTCAGCTAGATCCTCACCCTCTTTTATTTTTTATTTTGAAACCGGGTCTCACTAAGTTTCTTAGGGCCTTGCTAAGGTGCTGAGGCTGGCTTCAAACCTGTGATCCTCCTGCTTCAGCCTCTGAGCTGCTGGGATTACAGGCATTTGCCATTGTGCCTGGATCCAGTTTTCTATCTTCTATTTGCAAGTCTTCATCTACTTTAGTCATAGGAGTCTTTAATATGTATATTAAACTCTTCTTTTATACATTTTATACTTATATAAAAATATATGTTTGCCTTTTTTTCTCTGTAAGATAATCATATTAAATAAAAGAATCTCACCCTTTAATTGGGTTTACAAGCTGTATTTGAATGTCTTAATCTGCACAATTTCCTAAACCTAAGGCTCAGTACTGTGTAAGTGCATTAGAGATTTAAACACAGGAATAATGTGTCCTCACATGCTGCTTTAGACCTGTCCCCTACTAGAGTTACCTAAGACAAATGTAAAACTGTCTGATCAGTGAACATATATGATCTGAAAATCAACATGTTTAGCGTATAGAAAAGAGGTGGGACTTGCTATACACCCTAAATTCAGGGAATAAGGGCTAAATTCAATTCCAGTGGCTGCTGTCACAAGCTGCCACAAACTTGACAGCATAAAATAAAAAATCATTCTTTCAAAGTTCTAGAGGCCAGAAGTCCAAAGTCAAGTTGTCAGAACTACACTCCCTCTGAGCGCTCTAGAGGAGAACCTATTCTTTCCCTTTTCTGGTTTCTGGTGTTTGTCAACATTCCTTGGCTTATGATCACATCACTTCAAGCTCTGTGTCTATGGCCATATTTCCACCTTCTCTTCTGTCCAGCATACCTCCCTCTGTCTCACTTTTTTTTTAATTTTAGGGGGCTGGAGATTGAACCCAGAGCTCACACGTGATAAACATGCACTCTACCACTAAGCTACTCCCCCAATCCCGATTAGGCAATTTTGTTTATTTATTTATTTTTTGTTTGTTTGTTTATTGATGCTGGGGATTGAACCCAGGGGCTCTCAACCACTGAGCCACATCCTCAACCCTTTATTTATGTATTTATTTTGGGTACCAGGGCTTGAACTCAGGGGCACTCAACCATTGAGCCACATCCCCAGACCTATTTTGTATTTTATTTAGAGACAGGGTCTCACTGACTTGCTAAGAACCTAACCATTGCTTAGGCTGGCTTTGAACTTGCAATTCTCCTGCCTCAGCCTACTGAATGCTGGGATTACAGACATGCACCACTGCACCCAGCTCTTTTTTTATATTTTAAATGGAGACACAATCTTGCTAAGTTGCTGAGGCTGGCTTTGAACTCATATTCCTCTCGAGGCCTCAACCTCCCAAACCACTGGAATTACAGGTGTGCATCACTGCACCCAGCTCTTTACTTTTTTATATTTTCAATTGTAGACAGGCATAATACCTTTATTTTGTTTATTTAGTTTTTTATGTGGTACTGGGGATCGAACCTGGTGCCTCATGTGCGCTAGGTAAGAGTTCTACCATTGAGCCACAACCCCTCCCCTATCTATCTATCTATCTATCTATTTATTTATCTATCTATCTATTTATTTATTTATTTTTGAGATGAGTCTCACCATGCTGCCCAGGGTGACCTTGAACTCCTGGGCTCAAGGAATCCTCCTGCCTCAGCCTCATGAGGAGCTGGGAATACAGGCACCTGCCACAATCCCTGGCTGCCTGGATAGGTAATTTTATCCTATCAATTTGTTCATTTATTTTTATAGTATTGATTAAACTACTACAATACTTGTTTGCATATACTAAACAAGACTTTTACCACTGAGGTACATCCCCAGGCTTTGAGTAAGCAATTTTTAATATCAGTGATAAATAAATACTCCTGTGGAGGTGGACCACTCCCAACACCTCCCCCACTTCCAATATGGCTAGTCGGCCTTCCTTAACTATTGAGGGCCAAATATTGCAAAAAACAATTTGGTGGTTCATCAATGACCAAATATACTCCCTAGTCTTAGTATGACTGAATTCCCGACCTCCAAGAATCAGTAAATGAGGAGCTGTGGTGTGGCCCAGTAGTAGAGCATTTCCTAGCACGTGTGATGTGGGTTTGATCCTCTGCACCACATAGAAAAAATAAACAAATACAATAAAGGTTTTGTGTCTATCGACAACTAAAAATATTTTAAAAAAAAAACAATCAGTAAGTGAACCAAGCATGTCAGTGAACACCTGTAATCCCAGTGGCTTAGGAGGCTGAGGCAGAAGGATCAAAAGTCTCAAAATGAAAAATAGAAAGGACTGTGGATATAGCTCAGTGGTAAAGTGCTTCTGGGTTCAGTTCCCAGTACCAAGGAAAAAAAAATTGGTAAATGTCGCCTCCTCAAGAAGTTTTCCCTAAAGATCCTGTCTAGACAATGAATACTGTCTCCCACTTATTTCCTGTATTTGTTTGATTTTTTTTTTCGTAGCTCATGCCACAATTTGCAGGTATTTATTTGTAGGTTAATTTCTTTCCATTTCCCTTCCTAATTTGTAAGCTTCAAGGCTTATCTATCCAGTTCTCTGAGCTGTCCCCAGAGTACCTGGAACATAGTAGGTACTCAATAAATGTATATCACCATTGAGTTCTCCTCAGCCTATGTACTACCAACAAAGTATATTTGCTTAATATTGGACAGATTCTTCATTTCATGTCCACTACTAAAAAGAAAGCCAGGTGCAGTGCTACACAACTGTAATCCCAGCTACTCAGGAGCCTGAGGCAGGAGAATCATAAGTTCAAGGCCATCCTGAGCAATTTAGCAAGACTCTGTCTCAAAATAAAAAATAAAAAGGGCTGAGAATGTAGCTCAGTGGTGAAGCACCTCTGGGTTCAATCTTAAGTAATGAAATAAATACATAAATAAATAGTCATTTGTCTAAGATTGGTGACATTAAGAGCCATTTAGCCACATAACTCAGAAATAGCCGCAGCATCATAGATCTTAGTAAATTGTTTTCTCTCTTTCCAATTCCAAATCAGCCAATGATTAAGAACATTTTATTCTGAAAATTCACAGAGAAATCCTACAATTGATTTTTTTCAAAAATTTAAATATGACATAAAATTATGAAGGAAGGCCTATATGCATTTTGCCCAGGCACCATAGAAATGACTGGTTGATACCCCCAAACTTACCAGTTTCCATACATAAGTCATCAATATCCTTGCCAAACCACATGTTTCTGTTAATTTCCTTCAGTATTTCCTTCAGTGACACAGTTGTTCACCTGGCTAATTCTCCAAGATCAATCCTGAGGCTTTTTTTTTTTTTTTTTTCCCTACTCTCTTTACATTGTCCTCCCATCTCCAAGGGTGTTGCCATGTGCCCCAGTGATCACCACGCCTGGCTTCCAAGGCTGAAATATCGTTACTATAATGTCCACTCTTTTTTTTTTTAAACTGGGGATTGAACTCAGGGGCTCTCTATCACTAAGCTACATCCCGATTCTTTTTTATTTTATATTTTATATTGCCCTACCTATTTCGTGGAGGAATGGGTAGGAAGTTACTAAAGGAAATACAGATACCAGTAGCTTAGACTAGGAAATAGAAGGGATGGGAGAAAGTAAATCCATTAGAATTTATATATTTGTGAATAGAGCAGTTAGGACCTGTGAATGAACTAATAATGGTGAGTGGGAGGGAACTCAAGTACGCTTCTAGGTTTCTGAAATAAGTCATTTAGTATAGATGGGGATGGTCAGGGAGAAAGACTTTGGAGGAAAAAAAAAAGGTTTGGTTTTGGACATGATAAATTTGAGATTCCTGTGATATATTTAAAAAGAAATAACAAGTAGACAATTGTGTCTGGATCTCAAGAGAAGACTGAGGACATACCTCAAGAGTGAACACTGGGGGCTGGAGTTGTAGCTCAGTGGTAGAGCACTTGCCTAGCACGTGTGAGGCACTGGGTTTGATCCTCTGCACCACATAAAAAAGAATAATAAGAAGAAAATAAAGATTTTTTAAAGAAGAGTGAACATTGTGACTGGCACAGGGTCACATGCCTATAATCCCAGTAGTTCAGGAGGTTGAGGCAGGAGGATCGCAAGTTGGAGGCCAGCCTCAGCAATTTAGTGAGAACCTGTCTCAAAATAAAAAGGGCTGGTATGGATGTGTAACTGATGTGATTCTGCAATCTGTATATGGGGTAAAAATGGGAGTTCATAATCCACTTGAATCAAATGTATGAAATATGATATGTCAAGAGCTTTGTAATGTTTTGAACAACTAATAATAAAAAAGTTTTAAAAATAAATAAATAAATAAATAAAATAAAAAGGCTGGGAGCCAGGTATGGTGGTACATGCCTGTAATCCCAACAGTTTGGGAGGTTGAGACAGGAGAATTTCGAGTTCAAAGCCTGCCTCAGCAATGGCAAGGTGCTAAGCAACTCAGTGAGACTCTGTCTCTAAATAAAATAGGGCAGGGGATGTGATTTCAGTGGTTGAATGCCCCTGAATTCAATCCCTAGTACCCACCCCCCTGCAAAAAAATAAAAATAAAAGGGTCTAGGAATGTAGTTCAGTGGTAAAATGCCCTTGTGTTCAATCCCCAGTACCATGGGGAAAAAAAAAAAAAAAAAAGCAAACACTAACTACTTGGAAGGTTGAGGCAGGAGGATCACAAGTTCCAGGCCAGCCTGGGCAATTTAGCAAGATCTAGTCTCAAAATAAAAAATAAAAAGAACTGGGGCTGTGGCTCAGTAGTAAAGCACTCCTGGGTTCAATCCCTAGTACCAAAAGAGCTGGGAATATAGTTCAGTGGTAGAACACTTACTTGCCTAGCATATGTGAGGCACTGGGTTCAATCTCTATCACCATAAAACAAAAACAAAACAACAACAACAACAACAAAAAAAAAACCTTAGCACATTCTGTTTGTAATATTTATATTTCTCCCTTGCTCTTCCCATAGTAGGTTCTTTCTCATCCTAAGGCTTGAATTTTGTTTAATATCTTAAATTGTAGATGGACACAATACCTTTATTTTGTTTATTTAGGTTTTTTTTAAATTTTTTTTGTTGTTGTTGTAGTTGGACACAATAGCTTTATTTAATTTATTATTTATATGTGGTGCTGAGGATTGAACCCAGGGCCTCGCACATGGTAGGTGAGCACTCTACCACTGAGCCACAACCACAACCTTTGATTTTGTCTTTTTTGAAATGGGAACTCTCTATGTTGCACACGATAGTTGTGAACTCGTTGGCTCAAATGAATCTCCTGCCTCAGTTCACATGGTGTTGAGATTACAGGCACACACTACCATGCCTTGCTTCTAGGTTAGGTTGAGTCTTTTCTTCCCTGACCTATATAAGTAGATCTCTCTTCTCTTACTATTTATTATATGCAGTTATTTTATCCTATACCTTTCCTTCATAGCATCTTATCCCAATTAATGTATTAGTTCTCCCCACTTGATTTGAAGTTCCAAAAGGACAGAAACTATGTCCTGTTTACTGATGTATATCTAGCTTCTGTTGCAGTGTCTGGTACATTGTTGAGTGTATTGAAAAGGATTGAATAGGTTCCCTATTCTGTTTTGGCCTGTGGGTTACAAGAGTGATGCATTTGCAACAACGTGGTACAGAAAAAAGAAATTCTTAATTTTATTTCCATTACTTAAAAAAAAAATAAGTCCCTCATCTAAGGACATAGAGTGCCATTTATCTCTGTAGCACAGAAACAGCTGCAGTGTCATGGATCTTAGTGAAAACAATATTTTTTTCCCATGGTTAAGAAAATTTCATACTGAATCTTCCAGAAATTTCAAAAAGAAATTGAATTATGAACTATAGGAAGGATTAATAGTATAAAAGGGGGTAGAACCTGAAAAGTTTTGCCTAAGGCCATAAGATACTTTCTTTAAACTTCTAAGATAACCATAGGGATGTTTCCTTTTGCACACTTTAAAATCATCCTTCAAAAATAGACAACATCTGCTGCCTTTGCTGGCCAGAAGTACAAAAGTTGTTTACGAAGGCATAATTAACCCACCCAGAGGCCTTCATTTCCATGAAAAGAGGGAAGGCAAACTAATTTCAGATAAACCTGGCATAGTAATTTGAACTAACAGAAAAGTAGGACTGTGTTTGCCACTCTCTTGAATTGCATACAACATGACAGTGTCCAAAGCTATAGTGTCCCCCGACTACACTTCAGAACTGGTTTGCATATCCAGCTTCCCAGCAACCAGGCCTCATTTCTATCCCTCAAGCAGACACTCTCTGGGCTAGATTGAAAGTGCTCAAAGCTATAATAGCATTCAAACAATAACAAAAAGGCCTCAGATTTCCTTAGTGTCTATCTTTGAACAGTTCAAAGGCTTCTACATTTTTTTTTTTTTAAACTGGTGCTTTCCTTGTCACACTATGACGTAAGAAGAGCTGAGATTAGAGAACCTGAAGTTCAAATAGTTCATTCAAAGCCACAGTAAAATTACATGTCACAATCAAACTTCATTCTCCCAACTCCCACTAGACCATGTAGCTTCCCAAGGAATTTGAGACCTTTTGTGAAAAAATTTTAAACTACATGTAATTATGAGTCTTGAGCATTTTTTCCCTAACCTTCTTAACATAGGGGTGTGGGGGGGGAAGGTTAGTTTGGGGTTTTTAAAATAAGAAGTCTTTTTGAGGACAAGCTTCTAAATTGTCTCATTCTAAATTCACATTGAAATCATCAAAGAAACAAAATAAAGGAAAAACCTTTCATATGCCAGAAACTTTGAGGAATTTCTGCAGTTGGAATATAGAAAGGGCCAATTAGAAGGTGAGGACAGGTCAAGATTCCACTTCTGTAAAATATTTTATCGTTCCAATAGAATTCCATGAACATCCCCTTTCTCTAGAATTGAAGACTTAAGTGAGGGCAGATGAGGGATGCACTTAGAACAATTACAGTCTCTAACAGAACTGAAATTCTAATACTTAAGTAATTCTTAAGCAATTCTTTTTTTTTTTTTTTTTTTTTGGTACTGGGGATTGAATTCAGGGGCACTCAACTACGGAGTCACATCCCAGCCTTTTTTTTTTTTTGTATTTTATTTAGAGACAGGATCTCAGTGAGTTGCTTAGCGCCTCACTTTTGCAGAGGCTGGCTTTGAACTTGCCATCCTCCTGCCTCAGCCTCCTGAGCAGCTGGGATTACAGGCATGCACCACCACGCCAGCTTAAGTAATTCTTACTTGTTAACCAAAGCTATACAAGTATAGAAGACTTCTCTATGTTAAGTAAGCAAATGGAGAAAAATCACAGGATTATGAAAGGATGCAATTATTCAAAGAATGAGGTCCTTTTTAAAAATCAGAACAAACATGTGATATGGAGAACAGATTCAGAAGATCCAATAAAAAATGCATTTTTGTTCCTAATGATGGGTCCCCAGTATCCAAAAAAATGCCTAGCATAGAGTAGTTGCTCAAAAAAGTATGTGTTGAGTGAATTGAATGAAGCATTAGGAATCTCAGAAGTGGAAACAGAGTAGGAATAGAATCACTAATTAAACAAATTTCTTAAAACTTAAGCTTGCTGGCCAAATGAATGGAAATAAATCAACATTAACCTAGACTAGTCAGGAATTTTTTTTTTAAAGCATTTCAAAAATAATGGAAAAAAAAAAAAAAACCTTTAAGAATCCAGGCAGGAAAAGGAAAGGAAAAATAAATCTCCAAGGAACAAAAATCAAACTAACCTCAGGATTCTGAAGTTTTATAAAACTCATCAATAGAGCATACCCTACCGAATTCGGAGGGTAAATGTTTATCATTTAAGAATTCAACATGCAGCCGTATTATTATAAAAACCTCAAAAATAAGAATGGTACAAATGATACCACACAGGCTATCTATTCTAAAAGAAAAGATTACGCAAATATATATACTTCTGCTGACTGAGAATTCAAGAAAAAAAGAGAGAAGTCATGGCCTAAAGGATTCATGCATAATAAGACTTTACTTAAGTGTCTAAAATAACTTTTGTAAGAAAAAATAATGTAAAAAAAAAGAAAAAAGAAAAGAAATGTCTTTTTCCCAAGAAGAATAATCAAGGTCTAAAAGGACAAATAGCATAAACGAAATCAAACTGAGAGGATGGGGGAGTGGGAAGTAAAGAATATGGATAAATAAAAGTATGGTAAATACCCTATCAAAATCAGAAGAAATAAAGAGCTATTATTTCGTTGTGATATTGAAAATAAGGTGAGGCTTTTAAAAAAAACATTTATTTAAAGGTAAATACTTTTAGAATAAAAACAGGATGTATAATTTCCAAAGCTTTAAAAACCAAGAACACATGGTTGGGGTTGTAGCTCAGTGGTAGATCGCTTGCCTTGCACGATACTTGGCACTGGGTTTGATCCTCAGCACCACATTAAAAAATAATAATAAATAAATAAATAAATAAAAGCATTTTAAAAAGAGAGATGCATTCTTTAAAAAAGCAAGAAAACATAGTTCATATAGTAAGAAGATAAGAAAAAGATAAAATCACATAGAATACAAAAAATGATTAAGAAAATAAGATGATAAACTGGGTGTAGTGGTGCATACCTATAATCCCAGCAACACAGGAGGCTGATGCAGGAGAATTGCAAGTTCAAGGCCAGCCTCAGCAATGTAGTGAGGCCCTAAGCAGCTTAGAGAGGCCCTGTCTCAAAATAAAGAATAAAAAGGGCTGGGAATGTACCTAAGTGGTTAAGCATTCTTGGGTTAAATCCAGAGTACCAAAAAATACAAAGAGGGGGCTGGAGTTGTGGCTCAGAGATAGAATGCTCATCTAGCATGTGAGAGGCCTTGGGTTCAATCCTCAGAGCCACATAAAAATAAAATAAAGGTATTAAAAAATTAAATAAATAAAAAGAGGGGCTGGTGCTGGGGCTCAGTAGTAGAATGCTTGCCTAGCGTGTGTAAAGCACTGGGTTCAATCCTAAGGACCACATAAAAAATTAATTAATTAATTAATTAAATGTCTATCAACAACCAAAATTAAAAAAGAAAAAAAAAAAGAGCTAGAGATATAGCTCAGTGGTAGAGCAACTCTGGGTTCAATCCCTCCCCAGAACCACATACCAAAAAGAACAAAAATAATCTGAAGCATCAGAATGTCTATCCAATCTATCCTTTGCCAGAATAATGTGTAATAAACATTTCATTTGTTCACTTATTATTTTAGTAATTTCATGGAACATCATAAAACATTAAAATAAGATTAGTAAGGGCTGGGGATGTGGCTCAAGTGGTAGCACGCTCGCCTGGCATGCGTGCGGCCCGGGTTCGATCCTCAGCACCACATACAAAACAAGGATGTTGTGTCCGCCGAAAACTAAAAAATAAATAAATATTAAAATTCTCTCTCTCTCTCACTCTCTCTTTAAAAAAAAAATAAGATTAGTAAAAGATGTGAATTGTTATAAGAAGTTATTATTATTATTATTATTATTTGTAGTTGTAGATGGACAGCATGATTTTACTTTATTTGCTTATTTTTGTATGTGGTGCTGAGGATTGAACCCAGTGCCTCACACATGCCAGGCAAGCACTCTACCACTGAGCCACAGCCCCAGCCCCAAGAAAATATTATCAAAAATTTTTAAAAAGCAGGATAAAACCATTTTGATGATAATTCTAACTTGATTTAAAACATAGAAATGCAGTATAATCATATGGCATATGAGACTGTGGAGTAGAATCAGATCTAGATTTGCATCTCAGATCTACCATTTACTAACTAAGCGATCTTAGGCAAATAAATTATACTGTCAGCCTCTTTGCTCATTTGTAAAGTGAGAATGATGTCTTCTCATAGAACTATACTGAGATGATTGCAAGAGATAATATGTATAAAAAGGAAATCAAGGTTCCTGGTATACTCAATAAATAATAGATATTACATATGTGTGCATATGATAACTATTATAATGCATACAAACAAGGTTGACTACTTACCAAGGCTGACCAAGGGTATACCACTGAGCTACACTCTCAGTCCTTCTTTTGTTTCTTTCTTTTTTTTCTCTTTCATCTTAACTGCATTATCCAGAATGTGTACAAATAACATGCTTGTTTCTACAATTAGAAAAAGTAAACCATTAATTAAAATAGATAGCACAAAGTTTATAGGATATCAATAAGAATAAAAAGAATGTATCAATACCAAAAGCAATACCCATTGTTGGATGCCTAAAATTCACAAAATTGTATTTAAAAGCAGCAGTGTCTTTCATATAGTTTTAGTTCTAGCAAAACAAAACAAATGTCTTTTCCTTTGAATGGTGAATGCCTTGGAGTTACTCCAGAATAATATTGAATTGTTCACATTGAATAGTGAATGCCTGGAGTTACTCCAAAATAATATGAAATCAAACTCTATTTCAATAAGAACTTTTAAGCCTAAAATCCTGTAAATTGAATCAGTCTTGGTTCATCTATCTATTCCCAAAAGTAGTCTTCAAATTTATAGAGATTAGGATTTAGCTCTATAAAATTAGATGTGCTAGACAAAGGCTACTTGATGGTGAGAGTAGAGACAGGGAGGAATAAAGGATGTTTAAACCCAGCATCAAGGGATGGAGGTGTCATTCAATGGTAGAGCACATGCTTAGCCTGAACAAGGCCCTGGATTTAATCTCTTAACAACAAAAAAATAACTAAAGAAATATACCAAACACCAACTATTAAAGTATTGTTCATAACATCCATTTCCAGTCCAAGCTATCCTTTACTAGAGTACTATGTGCCAAACAACATTTTATTCATCCATTTATTCCTTCAGTTAATATTTATGTAAGAACCTGCTATACATGCAGCACTGAATTAGGCGCTGGGTTTACAGTGGAGAACAAAACAGATCTGGTCCCTGCTTGCATAGGGCTGACAGCCTAGTGGGAAAGACAAATACATAAACAAATAGACCTATAATTGCAGATTGTGATGAGTGCTATGGAGGAAAGTAAGAATGCTATGAAAGAGAATGGGGTGGGGGAGGTTAGGGTAGGAAGAGGTTAGTCAAACATGATCTCTCTGTTGGGGGTGGGAAAAGCAAAGGGCAGGGAGAGTTAGGAGAAGGATGGAGAGGCGTATTCCAGGAAAAGAAAATGGCATATGTAAAAAACCATAAAGTAGAAAAAAGCTCAGAGCCTTGGGTAATTGAAAGTACAGTGCAATCTCTTATGGAAAGGCATGTTTAAGCACCACTGTTCCTACTCCAGTTTATTCCCAGCCACACAGGTCTTTCTCTGGTCTGTCACTTTATTTAACTTTATTGTTTGGTCTTTTTTTTCAGGATCTTCAATATGAGAAAAAAGGGATTTCTTTCCTGAACCGCTTGCAAAAATTCATTTTATTTCATTTTTAAGATACTTGCCCTATTATGATATTACATAAACATATATGCAATAATCAACAAAATGTGACATTTTTACTATTACAATGCTTGTCCTGAGGAAGAGGAGTAGGAACACCAAATCAGTTTAGGAGAGTGAAAGGAGAGAATGATAGTCACTCATTTGCAATTGTCATTCAATTCCAGAAAGCTAATTATGATCATGAGCTAGGTCATCTATTTTTGTGAAAGTAAACTGTTATTTGCAAGGAAATGGTCTATTTGAAGCTTTCTCAAGGGAAATCCAGCCAGTGGCTTAGCCTGAGAGTTTTGTTGTGAAGTTTCTAGATCTTCATGACTTTCATTTAAATATACTCCAACTCTGAACCATGTATGAGCACCTAGATAACTATTAAAATCAAACTAATAAGAATATATCCAGAATGAGTCTTACTCTTAACTCCACTCAACATAGCTCTTACCTTCCATGTACCAGTTGCAGTGCTGAACATCTGCATTCAATGGTTCAGTTACAAACCTACAGGATTCAATTAATTCTTTTTATTTATGGTAGTTATGTTTAATAAAAGTGACTGCAACCACTGAATTAGTGAATACCAAACTATTGTTCCTATGGAAAATATAAGCCTGGCGTGGTGGCACATGCCTGAATTCCAGCAGCGCCAGAGGCTGAGGCAGGAGGATCGGGAGTTTAAAACCAGCTTCAGCAAACAGAGAGGTGCTAAGCAAGTCAGTGAGATCCAATCTCTAATAAAATACAAAATAGGGTTGGGGATGGGGCCCAGTGGCCTAGTGCCCCTGAGTTCAATCCTCAGTAAACACAAGGTTACTTTATTGAGAGCCTCTCGTCACAATATTTACATCCACTGAACAGAGACACTGTATTTAAAATATATTGTTGATTCCTTAACGTTGAACTCATAGCCAACAGCAATATAACTCATATCTGAATAAAACTTATCTAACATGTATTTTCTTTATCACCTTTTTTTGCTCTTAGGAACAATAGTCATAACTTCAAGAATACCCTTGGGTGCTATTTTAAATAGCAAAACCATATCCAGCTGGACACGGTGGCATACACCTGTAATCACAGCGGCTCCAGAGATGGAGACAGAGGATCACAAGTTCAAAGTCAGCCTTAGCAACTTAGCAAGGCCCTAGGCAACTTAGCAAGACTCTGTCTCAAAATAAAATATAAAAAGGGCTGGGGCTATGAATAAGGGGTAAAGTGCCTCTGTGTTCAATCCCTGGTACATAAAAAAAAAAAAATCCAAAACAGCACAAAATGCAAAAAACAAAAATAAAATATGCTGCTAAATAGACCTCAAAAAATGTTTGTTACAGTATGAGAACTGAAACAAAGATAGGCAGAGATTGCCTTGTACAATCTCAGCTGGGAACATGTACTTTGGGTAACTCATATTCTTCACTGCTTGACATATGTCCAGGGAATTACACAAAAGTGCCACAAGTGTTGATTTTAGGGTTACAGATAAATTATAGTAAGTAGGCAAATTCGCAAATACAGAACCTGGAAATAATGAGAATCAACTATAGGCTGGGGAATCTCGTTAGATAAAGAAATTGAAGATCAGAGAGGTAACATCACTTGCCTAAAATCCTTCTGATTTTAGGCAAGTGATGTTACCTCTCTGATCTATCAAAGTAGTAGACATGGGATTTAAACACAAATCTACTCAACTCCAAAGCCAAATGCACTTCTTCATTATTACCTCTTGAAGTGTTGTAATAAGGAACTAGTTTTAAAAATTATGATATTCAAATTCTACATGAAGTTATATAAGATGATAAAGAGGTAATATTTTAGTATTATATCTCCCTTACTTAATAAAAGCTACCAAATTAGGTCTTCAATGTAATTTGTTTAAGGCTATATAGCAAATAAGAAGTCTAGTCCTTTAACTTTTTTTTTTTTTTTTTTTTTTTTGCATTGCTGCAAATCAAACCTAGGGTCTCACATGTGCTAGACAAAGACTCTCCCACTGACCTACACTCCCATCCCCCAACCGCCTCATTTTTCTTATTCCAAGAATGGTCATGTGACCTAAAGAACACTAAAAGGTCAGAAATTGTAAAATAGAAAATCTGATAAACCGAATGATAATTATTAAAAACAAATAATAATTATAAAAATTATTTAAAATGACAATTTTTATTCCCAGCAGAAATAAGCTCAGAGTTACATTAGCTGGCATGCATGAAGCTCTGGGTTCTATTCCCAGTGCTATAAAAAAATAAAATAAGTAAGGCAAAAACACTAAGTCTTTAAAAATATTTTAGTGTACAACAAAGAAGGAGGGTAAGATAGGGATTTGTCTAGTCAATGTTAACCTATTTAGTATGCAGTTAACAGAGATGTTCACAAAATTTTTATTGCTTGATCCTTATGTTAAAGTTAGTCACTGGGTACAGGAATCAGAAAGAGTAAAGAACAGTATATATCATTTGTATTATGCCAAAGAATGGAATGTTCCATATAAATCTTCTCTTGTTTTGGTACCAGGGATTGAACCCAGGGGCACTCGACCACTGAGCCATATCCCCAGCCTTATTTTGTATTTTATTTAGCAACAAGATCTCACTGAGTTGCTTGGCACCTTGCCGTTATTGAGGCTGGCTTTGAACTTGCCGATCCTCCTGTCTCAGCCTCACAAGCCCCTGGGATTATAGGTGTGCACCACTGCCCATGGCTATCCATATAAATCTTTAGGAAATTTTTGTAATACATCAAGCAGAACAGTCCAGATGGTGGTCAAAGGCTTTTCTCCCAGCCAGTGCAATACCATTAGGTTTTTAGAAAAATTGTGTCAAGCTTCATATGTGAGCTAACTAAGTTTTTGACTCACTATCTTCTTCCTTAAGTTCAAACTCTGTCCAGATCCATGGAAATCGGGTACATATTGACTATCAAGGAAGAGGGCTATTTTTCTAAGAAAAACTAGATCTATCTCAGAAAAATTTGTGAACTAAAACTTTCCCTTGACTGTCTTGCCCAGGTTGTTTTTGGGTGCAACTAGCAGAAAGCTCAAGTTCAAATTATTTAAATGATAAGGAAAATACATTATCTCCCAAAGGGGCAGGAGATGGGATGGTAGCCAGAAATTACATTTTCACAGATGTAGATTATTTTTCTACTCTATCCTCTTCGATGTATTGGCTCTTGTCCTCAGGCTTGTCTCCTAATGGTTTCAAGATGACTGCTGAAGTTCCAGGAATCATTTGTAGACATGACCACATCAAATAGAAGAGGAACCATTCCAATGTTGTGGGTGTCTTAATATTAGCAAGGAAAATCTTTCCCAAAACTTTCAATTGACTTTCAATTCTTTATACTTTTGAAGGTTACAGGCCAGTTATTTTATAGAGTATTGCTGAATATTGCCCCAACCCCAGCACACCTGCTTTCATGTATCATTATCCAGAATTATAGCACATATTCATGCTTAAACCATGACTAGCTTAGACCAGGAAAAATTCACCTCCTGGAGGTAGGAAGGTCCAGATATCCATATCTCAAGAAAACTGGAATTCTGTTAGCAAAAAACAATGGAAAGGGGACTGAGATTGTGGCTCAGTGGTAGAGCACTTGCCTAGTATGTATGAGGTACTGGGTTTGATTCTCAGCACCTCATATAAATAAACAAAATAAAGGTTCATTGACAACTAAAAAATATTTTTTAAAAAACGGGAAGAGGGAACGACAGTTGGGTTGGCAACTAATAGGGTTTCTGTCACACTGCTAAATAGAGATTATTTGATGTCATGCCCATAGACTAGGATCAGAAAATATACTGGGTATTAATATCTCATACATACAAAGATGTTATTGATTAATAACAGTATTCTAATGAGTCACGTATTTAACATCATTTTTTTTTTTGCAAGAATAATACAAATAAATTGCTGGGCATGGTGGCACACACCTATAATCCCAGCAGCTCAGGAGGCTGAGGCAGGAGGATCAGGGGTTCAAAGCCAGCTTCAGCAATTTAGCAAGGCCCTAAGTAACTCAGCAAGACCCTGTCTCTAAACAAAATATTAAAACGGCTGGGAATGTGGCTTGGTGGTTAAGTGCCCCTGGGTTTAATCCCTGGTGCCAAAAAAAGAATAATATAAATAAATCTACCCCACACCTCAATCCATGTGAGAGTTGATAGCATTATACCCTATTACTCACAAATACTTTAGAGTGTAATTCCTACAAACATGAATATTCTCACATATAACCACAATTACAACCATCAAAGTCAGGAAATTAGCCAGATGCAGTGGTGCACACCAGAATCCCTGCGATTCCAGAGACTGAGGCAGGAGGACCACAAATTCAATGCCAGTCTGGGCAATTTCATGAGACCCTGTCTCAAAAAATAAAAAAGGCTGGGTCTGAAACTCAGTGGCAAGCGCTCCTGGGTTTAATCCCTAGTATTAAAAAAAAATTTTTTTTTAGGAAATTAATGCTGATACATTATTATCACTTTATTCCTGTTTTCCCACTGATCCAATAATGTCCTTTGTAGCTATAGGATTCTATTCAAGATCATATGTTATAGCTGGATGCAGTGGCACATGCCTGTAATATCAGCTCCTCAGAAGGCTGAGGCAGGCAGTAGGATTGCAAATTCAAAGCCAGCCTCAGCAATTTAGCCAGGCTCTAGGCAACTCAGTGAGAACCTGTCTCTAAATTAAATTCAAAAAAGGGCTGGGGATGCTAGGGTTGTGGCTCAGTGGTAGAGTGCTTGCCTGGCATGTGTGAAATACTAGGTTCAATTCTCAGAACCATATAAAAATAGATAAATAAAATAAAGGTTCATTGACAACTAAAAATATATTTTAAAATGGGGGGCTCAGTAGTTAAGGACCCCTGGGGTTCAATCCTTGGTACCAAAAAAAATCATGTTACATTAATTATGTCTTTTAATCTAGAATACTATTTCCTCAATCTTTCCATGACTTTCAATTCCTTATACTTTTGAAGGTTACAGGCCAGTTGTTTTATAGAATATTGCTTAATTTGTTTTTTTCTGATGATCTCATGATTAGACATTCTGGAAAGATTATGACAGAAGTGATGTTCTCCTTTTCTTATTGCATCTTATTGGGTGGTGCAATTTCAATTGGTCCCACTAAGTGCCGATGTTAACTGATGTCTTGGTTAAGGTGCATCCGCCAGGTGTCTCCACTATAAAGTTCCTCCATTTCACTTTATAATTATTAACTATTTTGTGAGGAGATATTTTGAGACTATGTAGATATCCTGTTCCTCATCAAATTTTCACCCACTAGTTTTAGCATCTACAATGTTTCTTGACTGATTTAATATGATGATTTCCAAATGGTGGCTTTCTAATTTCAGAATTCTTTCTGCATTTATTCATTAGTATTTGATTGTAAAGAAATCTTTCTAGTCTTCCCATTTACTATTCAGTTATTTACTTATATCAGTAGGGACTCATGGATTCTTATTTTATATAACCCATTGATATATTTATTTATTTAAGTTGGGGGGTGGTTACTAGGAATTGAACTCAGGAGCACTAAACCACTGAGCCACATCCCCAGCTCTATTTGTTTTGTTTAATTTTTATTTATTTATTTATTTACTTTAGTTATAGTTGGACACAATACCTTTATTTTATTTATTTATTTTTGTGTGTGCTGAGGATCGAACCCAGGGTCTAGCAGGTGCTAGGTGAGCGCTCTACCGCTGAGCCACAACCCCAGCCCCATTGTATTTTATTTAGAGACAGGGTGTCACTGAGTTGCGTCTCGCTTCTGCTGAGGCTGGCTTTGAACTCACGATCTCCTGTCTCAGCCTCCTGAGCCGCTGGGTATACAGGCATGTACCACCAAACCCAGAGATATATTTATTTATTTATTTTAATTGTAGATGGACACAATACCTTTATTTTATTTATTTTTTTATGTGGTGCTGAGGATTGAACCCAGTACTTCATACATGCGAGGCAAGCACTCTGCCACTGAGCCACAATCCCAGCCCCAATATATGTATTTTGATGCCCTAATTGACCCAGATTTAGCACCTTACAGTTGGCTTCTGTGTCCTTTTGACATGTCCCCACAATTTTTTGAGTAGTAGTGCTTCCCATATCCCATCTCTGGAATAAGCTGTTACTCATAGTATCCCTGATATCTTGGTTAACAGAGAGTACTGTATTTAGAATTGAAGATATGGTTAAGTGTGGTGGCATATGCCTATAAGCCTAACAATTTAGGAGGCTGAGTCAGGAGGATCACAAATTGAGGCCAACATCAGCAATTTAGCAAGGCCCTAAGTAACTTAGCAAGACCCTCTCTCCAAATAAAAAGGACTGAGGATATAGCTTAGTGATTAAGCACCTCTTTGTTCAATCCCTAATACCAAATAAATAAATAAGTAGAAATGGAGATATGGGTACTTACTGATCTCATTGCTATTGGATTATTGCTACTACCAGGCCCTCTAGAGGGGAGGAATATATGTCTGTAATGGTTAGAATGCATGTGTCGCCCCACCTTCAGAAAATTAATATGTTGAAAACTAATCCCCAAGTGATGGTATTAAGAAGTGGATCTTGGGCTGGGGTTGTGGCTCAGTGGTGGAGTGCTCGCCTGGCATGCACGAGGCGCTGGGTTCGATCCTCAGCACCACATAAATGTAAGGTGAAGATATTGTGTCTAACTAAAACTTAAAAGTAGATATTTAAAAAAAAAAAAAAAGTGGATCTCGAGTTCAAAGCCAGCCTCAGCAAAAGCCAGGCGCTAAGCACCTCAGTGAGACCCTGTCTCTAAATAAAATACAAAATAGGGCTGGGGAAGTGGCTCAGTGGTTTAGTGCCCCTGAGTTCAATTCCTGGTACAAAAAAAAAAAAAAAAAGTGGTATCTTAGGGAG
Source organism: Marmota flaviventris (assembly GCF_047511675.1). Taxonomy (NCBI): domain Eukaryota; kingdom Metazoa; phylum Chordata; class Mammalia; order Rodentia; family Sciuridae; genus Marmota; species Marmota flaviventris. Next base: position 34,305,573 of record NC_092514.1, on the reverse strand, counting down.
ATTTCTAGGTCATGAGAGTGGAGCCCTTGTGAATAGGATTAGTATGTTTATGAAATAGGGCTAATGGAGCTTTTTACCCTCATGCCATATGAGTACATGGAAGGCACCATCGATGAGGAATAGGGCCCTTGCCAGGTACCAAATCTGTTGACACTTTGATCTTGAACTTCTCAGATTTCAAAACTATAAGCAATAAATTAATCTTGTTTATAAATTACCCAGTCTAAGATATTTTGTTACAGTAGCCCAAAACTGTCTAAGTTCTTTTCTTTTTTTTTTTCAATCTGGAGGTGAGGATGCCAGGGACTAAACCCAAGGCCTCATGAATATTAGGAAAGCACTCTTCCACTGAGCTACTCCTGCAGCCCTGACCTAGGTTTTGTGGTTGTTATTGTTGTTATTGAGTTGTAGGTATTCTTTATATATTCCAGGTGTTAATCCCTAACCAGCTATATGATTTGCAAATATTTCCCCACATTCTATGGGTTGCCTTTTCACTTAATTATGTCCTTGGATCCCCTAATTTTGATGTAGTTTGCTATATCTATTTTGTTTTCATTGCCTGTGAACATTGTTTGTTTGGTTTGATGTGTGGTACTGGGGATCAAACCCAGGGTATTGTGCATATGAGGCAAGTGCTCTACCACTGAGCTGTGGGTCTGTAGTCATGGCTATTTGGGAGGCTGAGGCAGGAGGATCACTTGAGCCCAGAAGTTTAAGGCCAACCTGGTCAACATAACAAGACCCAATCTTTTTTTTTTTTTGGTACCAGGGATTGAACTTGGGGCACTTGACCACTAAGGCACATCCCCCGCCCTATTTTGTATTTTTTTAGAGACAGGGTTTCACTGAGTTGCTCAGTGCCTCGCCATTGGTGGCTTTGAAGTTACGATCCTCCTGCCTCAGCCTCCCAAGCAGCTGGGATTACAGGCATGCAACAAAGTGCCCGGCTGCATCTCAAAAAAAAAGTAAGGGCATCTTTATCTGGCTAGTGATTTACAGACTAACATCCGAAGTAACTTTATCTAAAGACCACAATAAAATAAAGCCCTATTAGATTGCTTTGCTTTCAGAATTAACTTTAGATGAGAAGACTAATTTTTTTTAAATTTTTCATATTACAAAATGTCAATATTTTACTGGGTATAGTGGTGCACTCCTATAATCCTGACTACTTGGGAGGCTAAGGCAGAAGGACCACAACAAGTTCAAGGCCAGGCTAGGCAACATAACTAGAGTCTATCTCTAATTTAAAAAAAAAAAAGAAAAGAAAAGAAAAAAAAAACTTTACATATTTTTCTCTAAATAAAAAATTTATATATATATATATATATATATATATATATATATATATTTTTTTTTTTTTTTTTAGTTGTAGATGGCCACCATACCTTTTTTTTTATTTGTTTCTTTTTATATGGTGCCAGGGATCAAACCCGGTGCCTCGCGCCTGCTAGGCAAGCACTCTACCACTGAGCCACAACCCTGACCCTCAAAATAAATTTTTTAAAAATATTTGTTTAGGGCTGGGGATGTGGCTCAAGTGGTAGCGCGCTCGCCTGGCATGCGTGCGGCCCGGGTTCGATCCTCAGCACCACATACAAAGATGTTGTGTCCGCCGAAAACTAAAAAATAAATAAATAAAAATGTTTAAATATATATATATATTTGTTTAGTTGTACATGGGCACAATATCTTAATTTTGTTTATTTATTTTTATTTGGTGCTGAGGATCGAACCCAGGGTCTCACACGTGCGAGGCAATCTCTCTACCACTGAGCCACAACCCCAGCCCTCAAAATGAATTTTTTAAAAGGGAACTGATAATGTCCTTAGTGTGTAATGTGTGTCTAGCATGTGGGAGACCCAGGTTCAATCCTGAGTACCCCCCCAACACACACACACACACACACACACACACACACACACCACTTCAGTTCTAGGCTCAGACAGTTCTAAGCTCAGTTCTGGACTCAGATATTAGTCTGTGACATACTGGCTGTGAAACTTTGAACACGTCTCTTAGACTCTCTGAACTTTCTTTTCTATCTTTGGAGTACTTAAGCTTATGAGCTTTGGAATAAGAAAATCTAGTTCTGAATCTTGCTTCAGCTGCTTCTTACCCATGTAGACTTGAGCAAGCTATTTAATCTCTCTGACCCTCAGGAAAATACAGACCTAGTTCAGAAGTTTGTCATGGGAAAATGCATGTCAAGTTTTAGGACAGTGTCTTGGCACATATATCCAATTAATTGTAAATTTATGTTCTTCTTTTAATTTTGGGGGGGGGGTACTGGGGATTGAACCCAGGGTCTTGGGCATGCTGAATGTGTGTTCACCACTGAATTGCATCCCCAGCCCACCTTTTTCAATCTTAAAATAAGGAGTATAAATATCTACAGCAAAAGTGGTTATGAGGGGGCTGGGGCTGTAGCTCAGTGGTAGAGCGCTTGCCTTGCACATGTGAGGTACTGGGTTCGATTCTCAGCACCACATAAAAATAAATAAATAAAGATTTTATTTTTTTAAAAAAAGGCCACATTTTATTTAAAAAAAAAAGTGGTTGTGAGGAGGGCTCGGATGAGATAATAGTCTCTAGAGTGCTTGGCACAAAGTAAGTGCTCAGTAAATATTAGCTTTGATTGTCTCATAGGGTTGTTGTGAGGATTTGGTGGGATTAGATAGCATGATACTCATGATTATTATTGCTCCCTCCTAATGTGGTTAATTCTCTCCTTGAGTTTCAGAGAATTTTGACTATATTGTTTGTAACTTGCATGCAGGTTTTGGTTTTATTTTTAAGCCATTCTATACCTACTTAATCCCCAAGCTTATCACTTATTTATATGCCAGGATGCCACAAAAGACAGTAACTGATTATTTCAACTCAGACCTGACTATTTGATAATACTCCTTTGATCCAAAGGTCCAGCTCCTGAAATAGCCAGCATCATCCAGTTCTTCCCAGATGTGTGGCTGGATTTGGATAGCAAAAAGGGAAAAGGAAAAGCAGGTATCTTCTTTAAGATCAATGGAAAGGACGGCATCTACCTAGGAAATAACTTCTTTAAAGGCTTCGCACAGGATAAAAGGAGGAACAGTGGAAAGAGCAGCATCCAATTGCTATGGCAACTGGAATTTTGCAAATAAATACTTCAGCATAGCATTTCTCAAACAAACTGACCTATTCTTTCCATTCTTTGGTTCCCCTCCTGTTTCCTCCTCCTCCTTTCATTAGTACACACTCATTTCTTCCATACCTTGGAACAAAAGGAAAAGAACTCCCTCCTGAATCTCCTCGCCCCTCAAAATGTAAAATCTGGCAATTATTTGTTTACACGCTAAAACGGGAAGCGTCCCTATTATGTATCAGGAACGCTATCCCTTCATGGGTGTTGCCTTATCCTGCTGCTGGGGAGGTAAGCCAGGAACCTCCCCAAAATCCTGACAGTTAAAACAATACTGCTCTACCAGTGCCTTGCTGAGTCACCAGATTTCTTTAAGTGTCCGTCTCTCTGAGTTCACGGGAGAGATACTGCTTAAATTATAGGAAATATGGGCAAGATTTGGGTCATTTGTATTCTTACCCAATTGACCCAGTTTGGGACCAGTCTCTCTTTCCAGCGTAAGCTCTCACTGGTCTCCTGTGCTTTAGCCAAACACGTCTACTTGTTCCTGGCACACATACTTCTGTGCCTTGGCTCTTGCTATTCTCTCTGCCTGGAATGCCCTCTCCCCTTCTCTTACTTCCGCCTATTTATCAAACTCTCATTGGTCTCTCTATATACCTCAAACTGAATAGCATCTCTTCCCCTTAGCCTTCTAGATTTCCATAACTGGTAAAGAGCTTGCTTTTCTTATTTGTGTTCTCTTCTGGATTTGTAGTTGTCTATGTACATCTTTCATCCTCCCTCCCAGAACAAATTAAGCCCCTTGAGAGGAGAGACCCTGTATTCTCCTTAATTCCCCAGCAAATTCCAAAGAATAAATGGTCTTTTTCCATGTAGGTATCCCTCCCCAATCAACCCTTGATTTATAAGCTCTTTGAGACCAAGGGCTATTTCTTGTTCCCTCTTAAATACACAGCACCTAGCTCATTGCTCGGCATGTAGTTGATATTCCAAAAATATTGGTTGCATTAATCAATAAAAATAGATGCTTTGATGGAAAATGAATTCAATTAGTTTGTAAAACTAAGCTTCAGTGGGAAAAGTCTATTGAGTAGTTCCAGGTGTATGCAGTGTTTCATTTATTGATTCAATCGTGATGGAGGCAAATAAGAATCCTGGCTTTATGGAGATTATAATTTAGTGGGACAAGCACAGAACTAATAAATGAAAATAAATAAATAAGGTAAATTCAGATTGTGATAAGTAATGTGAAGGAAATAAGGCAACAAAATAGAGCCACTTTAAGTAGGGTGTTGTTTAAAGTATTATTTGAAGAGTTTCTCAACATCTGCACTATTGACATTTTGATCTGGATAATTCTTTTTTGCAAGGGGGTAATCCTGTGAATTTTAGGATGTCTAATAACATCTGTGACCTTTACCCACTAGATGCCAGTAAAATACAACCCCTCTAGTTGATGAAAATAAAAAATGTTTCTAGAGCTGGGGTTGTAGCTCAGTGGTAGAGCACTTGCCTAGCATATGCAAAACACTGGGTTTGATCCTCAGCACCACATAAAAATAAATAGATCAAATAAAGGTATTGTGTCACCTACAACTAAAAATATTTTTAAATAAAATAACATAAAAAAATGTTTCTAGAGCACTGCCCAACCACATGCAAAGCCCTGGGTTCAATCCCCAGCACCACAGAGTAGGGGGAGAAAAAGAAAAAAAAAATGTTTTTAGATATTGCCAAATCTCTGGGTGATGAAATCTTCTTTAACAGACCACTGTGTTAAAGGAATGCTTTTTTTAAATGTATTTATTTTTTAGTTGTAGTTGGACACAATACCTTTATTTATTTTTATGTGGTGCTGAAGATCACAGACACAATATCTTTATTTATTTTTATGTGGTGCTGAGGATCGCGCTCTACCTCTGAGCCACAACCCCAGCCCAAGGAATGCCTCTTTGAGTGACATGAGCTGAGACCTAAAGGACAAGGTAAAAATAAAATAAAAGTAGGGGATAGAGATGTGACTCCATGATAAAGTCTGCTTGTTCAGCATATGTGATGCCCTGGTTTGATCCCCAGCACCTCAAGGGAAACTAGTGCATGCCTGTAAGTCCCAGCACTCTGGGAGGCTGAACTAAGAGGATAGCTTAAGCCCAGGAGTTCAAGAAAAGCTTGAGCAATATAGAGAAACCCTGTCTCAAAAAAAAAAAAAAAAAAGCTAGTGTAGTGTATTCCAGTCAAAAAAGTAGACTATAGCAAAAAATGAATATGCTACAATGACTAAAGATAATAAGTGAGGAAGGGAGCGAGAGTGACATATGATGTAACTGGAGAATAAGACAAGGGCTCAATCTTATAGTTGCTTGAAGTTATATAAGGAAGCTTAGATTTCATTTTAAGGCAACAGAGGCCATTGAATTTTTTAGGCAGAGAAGTAACATGATCTTTATGCTTTGGAAGATACATTGACTGCAGTGTGGCAAATGGGTCGGACAGAACTAAAAGCAAGGACACCAGGGTTGGGAGTGTAGTTCAGTGATAGAATGTGGTAGAATGTGTATTTGCATGGGTGAGACCCTGGGTTCAATCCCCAGCATCAAAACCATTAAAGATTTACTGTAAGCTACAGTAATCAAGACAGTATAGTATTGCCAAGAGAATAGGCAAATAGATCAATGGAAAAGAATAAAGAGGACAGGGAGAGTAGCTTGGTGCTAGAGTGCTTGCTGGGCATGTGTGAGGCCCAAGGTTGAAACCCCAGCACCACAAAAAAATAAACATATATGGGCTGGGATTATGGCTCAGAGGTAGAGTGCTCACCTAGCATGCATGAGGCACTGGGTTCGATCCTCAGCACCACATAAAGTAAAATAAAGACATCATATTTTCCTATAACTAAAAAATAAATATTAATTTTTTAAATAAACAAATAAAGAAGGCTGACAGGAAAGTAGAAGAGAAGGAGAGATGGAAGAAGAGGGATGAGATAGAAAACTGATGGAAGGAAGGTGTCAGGGAATACCAGAACAGGATGTGCTCTAGAGCACTCAAAGATAGCCTCAGAGAGCAGACTGGAGTTCATTTTTCTTGGAGATTGGGGGTAAAAGATGAGGATTGTTGGTAACACAGAGATATTCATTCAGAAGGGCAAGAAGTAGAAGTAGAAGTTGGATGAATATGGTATTCATCCAAAAATATTTTGGGGGACAAATTTTATGTGCCAAGCCCTATGCCTAATGCTAGGGATTCAAGGGTGCTTAAGGAGGTATGGGGGAGAAGGAGTAAAGGATTCAAGAATAATGGTGGATATTTAGAAAGCTTTTTCAGAGAAAGGGAAAGCAAAACTGAATAGGAAATATTACAAGGATTCTTGCTTCCTGCCAAGGATCCATTGAGAACAGATAAGTTTATGGTAGTATGAATCTACAAAAAAGTTATGTGATTCTTTTTCCCACCATAGTTCAGTAAATAGCCCAGACAAAGTTGGACAGAGGACAAAATGGTAGATTCATCTAAGATTGGAGGTTTATGAGGCAGTGGCAAGAGAAGAATTGAGGTGATAAACTATTGGATGGAACATTAGGCTCTTTGAGAGAGGCAAAGAACAGAGACACCCTCAGTTCAGGTATAAGGTGATGGCACTCCAGCAGAAGGGAGGAAGCCTAGGAAATTGGCTCTGCAGACAGACATCACGGAGAAATAAAAAAATGACTAGGGTACAAAAAAGTTTTAACATCCTAATGTCACCTCTGATCAAGTGTCTTCTAACTCTCTCTCAGAACTGGTCGCCCATTTGCTCAAAGGACTCTACCATATTTATAACTAACTTAGCTTCTTACTGTCTAGTGCCTCTCTTCTGCATATACTTACTACTCGCCCCCCCCCCCCCAGCGATTGCACTGATTTTTCTATGTGTCTGGATCCAACTCACCAGAAAGAGGATTTGATTGCGTCTGTCAGGCCTGTCCAATATGGATCACATTAAAAGACTGCTTGTCTCCTTCATGTTTAACCTATAATCATTTGCCAGGCAATTGGAAAAATAGATATTTTAAGTGGTACGTTTGTCTTTTGCTATTATTATAGACTTACGATTTAATCAGTCATGACCAGGGTTAACAGGATTATATGACATAAAGCATGGTCACCCCAGGCTACTTTTCTCAGGAGGAAATTGTAGAGTTTCATGGTCCATCTAGAACTGAATAATAGGGAAGGAAATAAAGGCAGGAGAGAATCACTGGCTTTTGGAAAAATGAAGTGAGTTCAAGGGCTGGGGATGTAGCTCAGTGGGAGAGCATTTGCCTAGCATTATGTGAGGCCCTGGGTTTTGATCCCCAGCATCACAAAAAAATAAAAATAAAAAAAATAAAGTTCAATAATATTGAAGAAATAGAACGTTAAGAATAGCAGAATGTAAGTGTGAGAAGGAAAGACCTGTTGGGGTCAGAGAACAGTATGGCGAGTTTCAGCTTGTTAAGAGGGTGGAGGTTTTCAGTAGAAAAAAAAAAGTTTAAATGTGAGCATAGTAGAAAATTAGATGTTTACAAAGGAAAGGAGAGCTATTGAAATGGTATATCAAAAAAACTTTGAAGATGGAATCTTAGATGACTCATCCACATGAATGTTGAAGTTTCACAAGCCAAAATATGACAGGCATTGGGTTGAAAATAACCAGATTGCCAATGTTTGAAACAAATGTAGAGGCATGCCTGGAGGGTCAATCCAAAGCAGTGATAGGGAGAGGTAAAAGGTTAAGATGACAGGAAACCATGGGCTTCAAAGGAAGGGTAGAGTGCTAGTTGGAAAAGCATCTGAAGGATGATGACATTTCCCCTCACCCTTAAGATCCAGGGGACATGAGAGAATGCATAGGAGAGCATATATTATATGTTATATATGACATATAGTAAATGCATATTATATATTAAGAAGTTCTATACAGGATTGGTGCTGTAGCTCAGTGATAGAGAACCTGCCCAGCACATGTTAGGCACTGGGTTCAATCCTCAGCACCACATAAAAATAAAATAAAGTCATTCTGTCCATCTACAACTACAAAAAAAAAAAAAAAATGTTTTAAATAAAGGGCTGTGAGCTGTGGCTGTGGCTAAGCAGTAAAGTGTTCCTGAGGCCCTGGGTTTGATCCTCAGCACCACATAAATAAATAAAATAAAGGTATTGTATCCATCTATAACTATAAAAAATATTTTTTAAAAAAGATAATGTGTCCAACTACAACTAAAAATTTTTTTTTAAAAAGTGCAGTACAGGGGGCTGGGGTTGTGGCTCAGTGGTAGAGCGCTCGTCTCGCTCATGAGGGACCCTGGGTTAGGTCCTCAGCCCCACATAAAAAATAAATGAGTGAAATAAAGGTATTGTGTCCAACTATAAAATAAATATATTTTTAAAAAGTGCAGTACACAAAGTCTATATACTAGACACAGAAAGGAACCCAGTGCAGTGCAGTGGCACAGGCCTGTAATCCCAGTTACTAGGGAGGCTGAGGCATGAGGATCAAAGTTTGAAGCAAGCCTGGGTAATTTAGCGAGATCCTATCTCAAAATTAAAAAAAAAAAAAAAAAAATGGAAGGAAGGGGCTATAGTTCCGTGGTAGATGATGCTGGGTTCAATCCCTAGTATAGCAAAAAACAAAAAACAAAAAAACCCAGAAATGGATTGCTAATAGAGCTCAACGGTGAAGTGTATGTAATCTACATGGAAGAGGCCCCTGGGTTCAATCTTTAGCATCCCTCCCCCTAAAAAAGACCAGAGAAAGTGTCGTTCTTTTATTTCCCAATTTTTGTCTGAAATTACTACATGTGTAAAACAAACATTAAATTTTAAAATTAATGATTATCTTACTAATATGATTTTTGAATTTTGAAAGATAAAGAATTTACATAAAGCTCAGTAGCTCAGTGGTAGACTGCTTTCCTAGCATCTGTGAGGCACTGGGTTCGATTCTCAGCACCACATGTAAATAAATAAAATAAAGGTCCATCTACAACTAAGAAAAAAAAAATTCTCCTAGACATGGTAGCACATGCCTGTAATCCCAGCTGTTCGGGAGGCTAAGGCAAGAGGATCATGAGTTCAAAGCCAGTCTCAGCAATTTAGGGAGGCCGTAAGTAACTCAGTGAAACCCTGTTTCTAAATAAAATATAAAAAAGGGCTGAGGGTGTAGCTCAGTGGTTAAGCACCCTTGGGTTCAATCCCTGGTACCAAAGAAAGAAAAACATATTTTTTAAAAAAGAGGGTTTTAGCTCAGTGATAGACTTGCCTTGCAAGTGTGAGTCACTGGGTTCAATCCTCAGCACCACATTTAAAAAATAAATATATAAAATATTGTGTCCATCTACAACTAAAAAATATTTTTAAAAAAAGAATGTAGAAGGATTTGAGTAGAAGGATGACATTTGAGTAGAAGGATGACCCAGATCTGTAAAGATTGATTATATTTTTTATTTTTCTTTATAAATTTCATTGTAACACTGAGCATGATGGCACATGCCTGCAATTCCAGTGACTGGGGAGGCTGAGGCAGGAGGATTGCAAGTTCAAGGCTATCCTCTGCAATTTAGCAAGACCCAGTCTAAAAAGACAAAGCAAAAACTCATATAACAAAACAGGAGGTGGGGTTTCAGGGTATAACTTGGTGGAAGAGCACCCTTAGGTTCAATCCCTAGTACCATAATAATAATAGAAAATTTCCTTGTAGCAAGGAGAGGCAGTCACTATTAATATAATGTTTTTCCAACTATTTCTAAAATTAGGAGCTCCATAAATATCATAGTTGATGGTTTTGGCATTTGTCCTATAGAAAGTATATTTTAAAGTATTGACTGATCAAATATTTCTCCCTTTCCCTTTCCTCCTTCTCTACATGTTCAACTCTTAGATATCAATTCAAGTCAATCACTGTATCTCATATCCCCTTAATTCCTTGTACCCCCAACACCACAAGTTCAGGAATGGGTATGTGAACATATACCCAACTCAGGATATTTGAGACTAATAATACCAAGTTTGGGGACCTTTCTTCCAGCTGTCAGGGAAATTGAATCTCTTTTCTACCAGTTGAAAGTATGTATCTCTAGGACCTATCAGCAACCAGCCTGGCACCGTGATTGGAGGGCCCACCTAAAAATGGAATCATCACTAAGGAAGTGGACATCATTTGAATCCTGGAACAAATTCCATCAGAAGTAGCAAGAAACTACTTGCCTGGTATGTGAGCCAATAAACAAACCTTTACTTATTTTGTTTTTGTTAAACCAGCTGTGGTGGGATTTTCCACCATTTACAACATAAAGAGCTCTAATTAATACAGATATGTTCTAGCATACAAAACTACAGTCCCCATGATTCTAACTGTATCTAGGTATACAAAGATACAATTTTTGTGGCTGGGGTTGTGGCTCAGCGGTAGAGCGCTCACCTAGCATGTTCAAGGCTTTGGGTTCGATCCTCAGCACCACATAAAAATAAATAAATAAATAAAATAGAGGTATTGTGTACAAAAAAAAGATACAATTTTCAACTGTGACTTTTAGAATGCTTAATTCTCCTTAGATATACCATCATTTCACTTTACACTTTGGAAAACTATCCAAAAATTTTCCTATGTCTTAAATACAGATTTTGAAAATATATTCAAAAATAATAAAACTGAATGATATATCTCAAGTCAATTAAGAGGTTGTAAAGTATAAAGCACTTCTTTCCATTTTCTGTACTTTGCTTTCACCCAAACATAGATTTAAATATAAACAGATATTTTAAGTGGTTCAACAAAATATTTGATTGATATTTGCTAAGACAGATATAAATGGATTTCTGACTTCCCACATAGTATTTTCCCCTTTATACCAAAACTTGGAAATGAAGAAGTAAAAAGTGATTTAAACTGAGTGCAGGGGCTGGGAATGTGGCTCAAGTGGTAGCGCGCTTGCCTGGTATGCGTGAGGCACTGAGTTCGATTCTCAGAACCATATAAAAATAAAGATATTGTGTCCACCTAAAACTAAAAAATAAATATTAAAATAAATAAATAAAAATATACTGAGTCCAGTTGTACACACCTGCAATACAAGCTATGTGGGAAGCTGGGGCAGTTCTAGACCAGCCTCGCAACTAAGCCAGCCTGTTTCAAAACTTAAAAAAAAAAATTAAAAGGTGTCAGGATGTAGCTCAGTACTAAAGCACCCTGGGTTCAATTCCCAGTAGCAGTGGGAGGAAGTGAATTTAAAAAAAGTGTATGGGGGGGAGCTAGGCATGTAGTCTCAGGTACTCAGGAGGCTGAGGCAGAAGGATCACTTGAACCCAAAAGTTCAAGACTAGCCTGGGCAACATAATGAAATTCATCTCAAAAAGAAAGAAAAAAAGTAAAAAGAAAGGAAGGAAGTAAGAAGGAAAGAAGCATATTCAGAGTGCTTTTGGAAGCACAGAGAAGGGTACAGTAATGCTGGCAGAACCAGAAAGGAAGTGACATTTGAATTGTACTAAAAGACGAGAAGAAATTTGCCAGACAGCAAAGAAAACAGTCATAGTATGCAGAAGGAAGAGCATAAGTACAGAGATGGCATTTTCAGAGTTAAACTTTTTCCTGTAAGTCTTAGAAAGCAATAGCTGAAAAATAACCTATTGCTATTTGGATCTAGGCTTAATAACTGAGGCAAATATAAAGATGGGTCAGAGGAGGTAGATTGTAAAACCCCGAACATCTGATGATACTGTGATTGTCTAGAAGTATAAAGAATCTCTTTGAATGTAGTAGGACGTGCATTGGGGAACAAAGATCTATGAAAGCAATTGCCTGTTAGCAGCAGCAGTGAGAAATGGGGAGAGGTTGAAGACAACTTTGAATTTTCTTGTTTCTTCACTTAGGTGGATGTTACTACCAATTTACAAGTGAAAGAACAAAACAGAACCACGTCTGTGAACAGTGAAGAGAATATAAACATTTATTTTAGTCTACGTCTATGAAAAAGAGGATTTCCCTACAAGTATACCTATAGCTTGGAAAGTTGACATTTTGGGGGAGGAGGGGTACCAGAGATTGAACTCAGGGGCACTTAACCACTGAGCCACATCCCCAGCCGTTTTTTTGTAGTTTATTTAGAGACAGGGTCTCACTGAGTTGCTTAGCTCCATTGCTGAGGCTGGCTTTGAACTTGCAATCCTCCTGCCTCAGCCTCCCAAGCTGCTGAGATTATAGGCATGGGCCACCACGCCCGACTTGGAAAGTTGATTTTTATCTGCACTATAAATTTTTTTGTTTAAATTTATTTTAGTTGTTGATGGACCTTTATTTTACTCATTTATTTATATTTGGTGCTGAGAATTGAACCCAGTGCCTCACACATATGAGGCAAGCACTCTGCTACTGAGCCACACCCCCACCCTTGCAATATAAATTTTAATTTTGCCTCCTCTTTTTAAAAATTTTAATTGTTGCATGGTCTTCTATTGTATGGCTGTTCCATAATTTTTTTAATATTTTCTTTTTAGTTGTCAATGGATCTTTTATTTATTTATGTGCGATGTTGAGGATAGAACCCAGGGACTCACACAGGCCAGGCAAGCGCTCCACCATTTGGCTACAACTCTAGCCCCCCATAATTTCTTTCTCAAATTTTTTATTTATTGTTATTCATACTGTTGGTTATAGATTTTTTTCCTCCTCTGGTACTGGAGATTGAACCCAGGGGTGCTCTCTACCATGGAGCTACATCCCCATTTCTTTATATATTATCTTGAGACAGGAGCTCTCTCAGTTGCCTAGGCTGATCTCCAACTTGCAATCCTCCTACTTAGCCTCTCAAGTTGCTGGGATTACAGGTGTGCACCACCAACATCAACTACGGATGATTTTAAATTTAAAAAATTCTGTTGCTTGTTTACATTTTCTGCAATATGTCTATACTATTAATTTTTCTTTCTTTTTCTTTTTTTTTTTTTTGTTACAAGGGATTAACCCAGGGCCTACCACATGTAAGCAAGCATTTTGCCATCACATTACATTCCTAGACTCTACACCATTAATTCTTTTATTTGTTTTTTAATTAGAGCTTTATAGTTATACATAGTAGTTGGGTATAACATTAATTCTTTAAAAGTAAAATTTAAAAAATGATGTTAGAGTCTGGGTAAGGGTAACTAAAATATTAGTGGTGTCAGTTATCAAAAAAAGGGAAGTCAGAAGGATGAAAGTTATACTTGGGACAGTCCTAAAGGGCCAAATGAGGACCATTGACTTTGATTCAGAACTGGTTAAATGTGGTATGTTAAAGAAATTTAAAGCATGAGATTAAGATTCAGAGCTGGGGCCAGGTATGGTGGCCCACACCTATAATCCCTGCTACTCAGGAGACAAAGGAAGAATTGCAAGCTTGTGGCAAGCCTGGGCAATTTGGGCAGATCCTGTCTCAAAAATAAAATTAAAAAGGACTGGGTGTAGCTCAGTGGTAGAACACTTGTCTAGCATATGCAAGGGCCTGGGTTCAATCCCCAGTACTGTAGATAGATAGATAGAGCGAGCGAGCCGTGGCTCAATGGTATGAGTGCTTGCCTATCATGCCAAGACCCTGGGTTCATTCCCAAGGGCCACAAAAGGAAAAAAAAAATCAGGATAGACTTAAATGAAATATTGTAGAGTTGGAGTCATCCACAGAGAGAGAGCTGAAATTATAGAAAGAACAGAGTGTCAAGAGAAAAAGAGGGTAAAAGAAAGAAGGCAAGGATCACACACACATACACACAAACACTCTCTCTATAAGTGTGCAGGAGCAGGTGGGTAGGGGGATGGGATGAGATTTTTGTTGGAAAATAGGCATGAAGGCTTGCTACCAGTTTGGGTTCTAATTCTAGTTCTATCAATTACCATCTGTTCCAAAAGTTATTAGCTATGAGTCCTTGGGCATGTCACCCTCTTTAGTAAAATAGGTATAAAGAAATGAAAACATTTACATGGAATACTGTAAAAATGGAGGAAATGTAGGAAAAGTATCATGTGTATTAGCCATTATTATACAATAAATTAATAACAATAAACAATTTCTCTTCTTGCCACATTCATTCATGCTACTCCCTCAGTGGCCTCATAACTTGTCTCCCTTCTACTTTGTTTTTGTTGTTTGTTTGTTTGTTTTTTGGTACTCCACAGTGCCAAAAAACCCAGGAGGGGCTCTACCACTGAGCCACATCCCCAGTCCCTTTTCATTTCTTTTCTCTCTCTCTCTCTCTCTCTCTCTCTCTCTCTCTCTCTGAGACAGGGTCTCACCAAATTGTTGAGGATGGCTTTGAACTTGCACTCCTCCTGTCTCAGCCTCCCAAGTTGCTGGGATTACAGGAGTGTGCCACCATGCTTGGCCCCTTCTACTTTTGCCTCCTTACTGTCCATCTATACACAGTAGCTACAATCATCTTTTTTAAAAACACAGATCCAGTCACTACATTCTCCAGCTCATTCAAGGGTTTCCCATTGTATTTATAATGCAATCCAGATTCCTTATTATCTCCTGTAAACCCTGAATTATCTGGTCCCTGCTTACTTCTCCAACCTCATATCATCCCACTCTCTTCCTCTGTAGTAGACATTTGTTATTGTTTTCAAAGTGCAGCAAGAGAAGCCTCTTCCTATGTTCCAAGAATTCTGAGATTTGAACCTTGATGAGAGGTAGAGTTGCATCCTTTTTTTTTTTAATATTTATTTTTTAGTTTTCTTCGGACACAACATCTTTGTACGTGGTGCTGAGGATCGAACCCGGGCCGCACGCATGCCAGGCAAGCGCGCTACTGCTTGAGCCACATCCCCAGCCCATAGAGTTGCATCCTTGATAGGAACTGCAAGTGCTGGCTGGGCATGGTGGTGCACAACTATAATCTCACTTACTCGGGAGGCTGAGGGGAGATGATTGCAAGTTCAAGACCAGTCTGGGCAACTTAGAGATACCTTGTCCCAAAATGAAAAATCAAAAGGGCTGGGAATATAGCTCAGTGGTAGAGCATGCCTGGGTTCAATACCTAGCAACACACACACTTAGAGACGCATGCACACCCACCCACCCATAAATGTGTCAGTTACTTTTTCAACCTCCTTTAAGTAAGGGTGTGGACACAGAATCTACACTTTGCCAAGCAGACATAGTTGCCTAGGTTTTTATCAGGAGCTAGTGATGCAAGGAAGGGAAATTTGGTGGGATAGACTCCTACAGTAAGAAAAGATTCCTGGCGGACAGTGGCAGTAGTAGAAAACCATGTTGTCTGATCCCCTGATCCAATGATATTGGCAGTTTAAGTTGTTCTTATTGATACTCCATAGCAATGGCAGTGGTGACCCCAAGGATGGTTTTGTTGTTAGATTTTGGGCATTGTCCTGGGGCATATAACTGTGAACCTAGTTCCCTAACCTTACCAATGATTCTTAGTGACCTAGTTACCTTGGTTTTTGTTGGAAAGGACCCTGATTTATATATCCTGTTTCTGTTACCTGCCAAATTCTTTTTGGCCAATAGAAATGCAGGACCTTATTCTGCTTTGCTTTATACCCCCAATACTCAAAACAGTCTTTGGCAAGTAGCAAGTACTTGGTAAATGTTAATTTAATTGAGTAGAATTGGCCTGTCATAGATCAGCATACAAAATTTTATTTAACCCTTGTCTTCCTTTGAAACTCTAGCTCCACAGAAAAAAGTACTATTGAGCTCAATTTCTGATTAGGCATGGGCTGGGGTGTAGCTCAGTGGTGGAGCACTTGCCTAGCAAGTGCAAGGCCCTGGGTTCAATCTCCATTTACACACACACACACACACACAGAGTTCTGGTTGGGCAACAGGAATTAGACTTGCTCACTAACTAGGTTTTTGGCTCTACCACAGGGCCTAAAGATGGGAAAGGGAGGATAGTGGGAACTTGGGAGGAAATTCTAGAAGCAGTAGCTCTTAAAACTCTTACTCTACTTTTGGCAGGAATCCTAGAAACTTCCACATGGGGATCTGAGAGGGGGTAATTATGAGGATATAGGTAGTACAGCAGTAGTTCTCTCTCCTAGAAGATTGTTCAGCTGAAGACTTCAAAGTGATTATAGTAGTTCTTATTGGTACTTTTAGAAGATATTCTGTTGTGAGTTAGAATTATAGTCTCCAAATGAGAAATTAGAAATTTTATGGAATTAAGGGTATAGGAGCTTACTTGAACTCTAGAAGCACAGTTGACCTTCCTAAGGCAATTTTTCAACTATACAGGTCTCAGCTGGGCATAGTAGTACATGCCTATTAAACCCAGCAATTGGGATTGCAAGTTCAAAGCCAGCCTCAGCAAATGAGTGAGGCCCTAAACAGCTTAGCAAGACCCTGTCTCAAAATCAAGAATAGAGGGGTTGGTCAATAAATATTTGCAAAAAATAAAAAATAAAAATAATAATAGAGGGGTTGGGGTTGTTGGCTTAGCAGTAGAGTGCTGCCTAGCACATGTGAGATACTGGGTCCCATCTTCAGCACCACATGAAAATAAATAAATAAAATAAAGATATTGTGCCCATCTTCAACTAAAAAATTTTTTAAAAAGAATAGTAAGGGCTGGGGATGTAGCACTGGTAAAGTGCTTCTGGGTTCGATCCCAAGTACCCAAAAGCCAAAACAAATCAAGTGTACAAGTCTCTGTTAAATATAAATGTGGGTGTTGAAGGGATAGAAATCAGCATTTCAGAGATGAGGATTGTTTGTTAGCTTTAAGACCAGTCAGTCACCTTTTATTAAGCATATACTTTGTGACTAAGGAAGTTGCATGCATTTTCTCATTAAATCCTCCCACTTTTCTGAGAAGTAGTTGTGTCTAATATACTTGCTAAAAACTTATTCTCAGTATTTTAGATGTTGATGGACCTTTTATTTTATTCATTTATTTATATGTGGTGCTCAGAATTGAACCCAGTGCCTCACACATGCTAGACAAGCACTCTACCACTGAGCCCCAGCCCCAAGATAATGATTCTTAACAGATGTGCTTCCCCTCCCCCCCGCTCTTCTGTTAAATTTTCAGAAGTGGAATCATTTGCTGAAGGAATATAAAGATTTTAAAGCAACTAAAAACTTCTTTTATATTTTTTGGGGGGGCACGGGGAGTACCAGGATTGAACTCAGGGGCACTTCACCACTGAGCCACATCCACAGCCCTATTTTGTATTTTATTTAGAGACAAGGTCTCACTGAGTTGCTTAGTACCTTGCTTTTGCTGAGGCTGGCTTTGAACTCAGGATCCTCCTGCCTCAGCCTCCTGAGCTGCTGGGATTACAGGTACGTGTCACTGCGCCTTCCTCAACTTTTTTACTTTTCTTACTTGGAAAACGTGTTTGTTTATTAGTATTTAACTTTTCTGTGGGGGTTTGTATTTCCTGATAACATATGCAGCCTAGAAACAGACAGATAACAGATGTTTAGTTAAAGAGTATTTGACCAGTCAAGCGTGCTGGTGCACACCTGTAATCCCAGCTACTCAGGAGGCTGAGGCAGGAGGATCACGAGTTAAAAGCCAGACTCAGCAAAAGCAAGGCACTAAGCAACTCAGTGAGACCCTGTCTCTAAATAAAATGCAAAACAGAGCTGAGGATGTGACTCGGTGGTCAAGTGCCCCTGAGTTAAATCCCAGGTACCCGCCCTAACCCCCTGCAAAAAGAGTGACCACTTAAGAAAAATGATGAATTCTGACTTTGATAGAGATTCCAAAGGTGGAGCTTTATAGAATTGTCTTTTGTTGTGTTCTTGTTGTTGTTCTTGAAAATTTTTTTTAATGTTTATTTTTTTAGTTGTAGTTGGACATAATAACTTTATTCCATTTATTTATTTTTATGTAGTGCTGAGGATCAATCCCAGGGCCCTGCGCATGCGAGGCGAGTGCTCTACCGATGAGCCACAATCCCAGCCCCTGGTCCTGGAAATTTAACCTAGAGCCTCATGCATGCAGTTAGCCCACTCAACCACTAAGTGATACCTCCAGCCCTATTTTATTTTAATTGATACTTCATGCATTTGTCTATAGTTTCTTCTCGCAAGAACACCACTTTAAGAAGTTCTAATATACTAAGAAGGGCAAAACAAAAATCTCCACTTTAAGCTCCCTGGCAACCAATAAAAACACAAGAAAGCAATCAGTTGCAACATTTGCAGTGTTCATAGGCAAGAACAGTCTGGTTACTTAAGGAAAATCACCACTGTTACTGAAGATAAGACTTTTTCCGATGCTTTCTCTCAGGGAGAAAAAACAAAACAAAACTTGTTTTTTGGGGTTTTTTTAAAGACAACAGGGATTACAAGTGTGTTGCCACCACACCCAGTTTCTCTCATAAAGCAAATCCAGTGAACAATGTCACCTTCAACAACACATTCCTTACAGTACATATGAAGAGAAATTTTGAGGGGCTATTTCTTTTTTCTTTTTTTTAAATTATTTTTTAGTTGTAGGTGGACACAGTATCTTTATTTTACTTTTATGTGGTGCTGAAGATCAAACCCAATGTCTCACTGGTGTTAGGCAAGTGCTCTACCACTGAGTCACAACCACAGCCCAAGGGGCTATTTCTTATAGTGCCCATAATAAAAGCTGGAACACATTATAGCTAAATATAGTACAATAAAGACAATTTATGATTATGATTATGATTATGATTATTACACTACTGTGAAGATAAACAACTCTCTCCTGATATTATCTATCCTTCAGAAGTTTTCATTTAAAAATCTAGTATGGGGCTGGGGTTGTAGCTCTGTGGTAGAGCACTCACCTAATGATGTGCTGGGTTCGATCCTCAGCACCACATAAAAATAAATAAATAAAATAAAGATAGTGTGCCCATCTACAACTAAAAATATATATACATATATACAAAAATTGGGCTGAGCTGGGTTCAATGATGCACACCTGTAATCCCAGCTGCTTGGGAGGCTCTTGTAGTAGTATCTAAATTTCAAAGTCAGCCTCAGCAATGGTGAGGCACTAAGCAACTCAAAAAATAGGGCTGGGTATATGGCTCAATGGTTGAGTGCCCCAAGTTCAATCCTGGGGACCAAAAAAAAAAAGGCTGACTTAAAAAGAAAATATAGCATAAAAATTGTTAATCTGAGGTTCATGGACAACATTTAGGATATTCTAAATTCTCTGAAAGTGGCCTGAGGGTTTAGCTCAGTGGCAACTTAAAAAAAATTCTCTGAAATCATATGCAAAAACATTTTGTGCATGATTAGATACATTTTCATGGGAAAAAATTCAGAGCACTAGTTTTCAAGTTTGTACATTAGAATCACTTAGTGACCCTAGATATCCTGATTTAATTGGCCTGGAGAAAACTGGACATGGGTGATAAGCTCACCAAGAGTTTCTTTTCCTCTCTCTCTCTCTCTTTTTTTTTCTTTCCACATTTTTATTGGTGTGTTATTTATAATTGTACATAATGATGAAATTTGTTGTTACACAAGTATTTCTAATGTACAAAATAAACATGAATACAAAACACCTAAGGATTTTGTGAAAATGTAAATATTGATATCTGGGGTTAGGCCTGAGATTTTGCATTTCTGACAAGCTTCCAGTTAATGCCACTGCTGCTGATCTTCAGATCATAATTTGGGAATAGGTGTATAAAACAGTGGTATTTAAAGTGAGAGTGGCTGCTGAGTACTAAGGCACACACCTGAAATCCCAGTGACTTGGTGGAAGTTGAGACAAGACGATTGTAGGTTCAAGGCCAGCCTCAGCAACTTAGTGAGACCCTGTCTCAAAATTTAAAAAAAAGGATTGGGGATGTAGCTGGTAAAGTGCCCCTGAATTCAATTCTCAGTACCAAAAGAAAGAAAAGGAAAAAAAAAAAAAAAAAGGAAAGTGGCTGATATTCATGATACTAAGATGTTATTTGCTTTTTTCACTGTGCTGACATTTGCATTAATGTTGCAAAAGCAATGATAGGTAAGAGTGCTGGTTTGTTATCAGGAAACAAGGTGGTGACACCAAACCATACTAGTATTCATTGCACTTATCACCACCCACTTGCAATTAAATAATAAACAAAAGTTTGCAGTTTTATATAAGAATGTCCTTGATGAAGTAGGAAGAAATATTAAATTGATTCCCCTTGTTACATGTTTTTAATTACTTGTTTTGTATGACAAAATGGGAAATATGCATGAAGCTTCAGCTACATATCAAAGAATGATGGATGGTTGTCTTGAAAAACATTGGTGTGGGGCAACAGAGGTGGCCTAGCAGTTTAGTGTGCAGTTAGCATGTGCAAGGCCCTCAATTCAAATCCCAGCAACAAAACAAAACACAAATAAACCAGGCTGGACTTGTGGCTCAGTGGTAGAGGGCTCACCTAGCAAGTGTGAGGTTCGATCCTCAGCACCACATAAACATAAATAAATAAAGGTATTCTGTTCATCTACAACTAGAAAATATTTTTTAAAAAACAAACAAATAAACCACACTTGTGTGTTCATCAAACTATGAGCTAAACTAGCTACTTTTCTCACTGACCACCATTTTTATTTGAAAGCATGATTAACAGGCAAATCATGTCTATTCAGATTTGTGTGTGTGCTGAAATTTTCACCCCAAATGAACAAAGTGAGCTTGCATTTTAAGGAAAATATCTGATAAGTGTTTCTTGCCAATGATAAAATTTGAGTTTTTGAATAAAAATTAGAAATTTAGCAAACTTATATCCACTATAATGAACTGAATAGCTTAACACTTAAAAGACCTTCCTAATATAATATTAAATAAGATGTTTTGATAACATGTAAGGAAGGCTAGGATGTAGTTCAATGATTGAGCACTTGCATAGCATGAGTCCTTGGGCTTGATCCCTAGCACACCCCTGCATAAAACCACATTTGCTTGATATTGTATAAATAAAGATATTGATAGGGCTGGGGTTGTAGCTCAGTGGTGTGCAAGACCCTGGGTTCAATCCTCAGCACCACATAAAAATAAATAAGTGAAATAAAGGTGTTGTGTCCAACTACAACTAAAAAAAAAAAATCATAAAATAAAAGGTTTGTGTCCATCTACAACTAAAAACTTTTTTAAAAAAGATATTGATATTTGGAAAATCTGTACAACTGAGCAGACCAATATTTTTCAAAACACCAGTGTATAATTAAGTTATGCCTGGGTAAAAGATTCATTTTAAGAGCAAGAGGGGCTGGGTTTGTGGCTGAGTGGTGGCGCGCTTGCCTAGCATGTGTGACGCACTGGGTTCGATTCTCAGCATCACATACAAGTAAATAAAATAAAGATTCATCAACAACTAAAAAAAAATATTAAAAAAAGAGCAAGAAGTACCAATGGATTTTAATGAAACACAGAACAAAAAGTTCATTAATGTGGTTTTTGGATGCCATATTGCAACTAACCATTAAGAAATGACCACTTGTTGAGGGACTATGGGTTTAGCTCAATAGTAGAGTGCATGCTTAGCACAAGGCCCTGGGTTTGATCCCCAGAAATGAATAAATTTTAAAAAATAGGCTAAATGTTCATATATATCAAGTAAAACAACATATTACAACAGATTGAATGTATATACATACATGAAAATCTAGTGAAAGAAGACATTGAAGAAATTTGTGAGAATGTAATATATCAACACTCTTTATGTTATTTATGGTTCTGGAAAATACAGCTGTTT
Source organism: Marmota flaviventris (assembly GCF_047511675.1). NCBI lineage: Eukaryota > Metazoa > Chordata > Mammalia > Rodentia > Sciuridae > Marmota > Marmota flaviventris. The sequence continues at coordinate 34,283,763 of NC_092514.1, read as the reverse complement.
TGCACAAAAATGTTATTTATTGTAATAGGTTTATTGTTATTTTGCTTTAATTTCTAATATAATAATTATTGATGCATATAACCCACATAAACAAAAGTTCATTGTTTTTTTAACATTTTTTGATTTGAGGTGTAGTTGAATGATACAGAACTTGCCTAGTGTGCACATGCCCTAGTTTGATCCCCAGTATCTAAAAAAAAAAAAAAAAAAAAAAACCCAAAGATTTTCTGGTTTGAAAACTACTGCTCTAGAATTTTCATTAAGTTTCAAAGACATTTAAGACTTCAACACAAAAAAATCACAGATCTTTAAAAAGGCATGGATGATGAACTAATTGCATTTTTCATAAAGATTACTTTTCTCAGTTAAGTTTTTAAAAAGTATAGAATGACAATGAGTTCTAGATTCTATTTCTAACAAGAATTTGTGGTATAACAGTTAGAGCTGCCAATTAACTACTAAGCCTTAATATTAATGGGTTCAAAAGCAATTCTTGGAAGCTCACATCCAGTTCCTTAATATGATATATAACACATCCTGTATAAACTGTACAAGAATTAACCTAATTTAATTTGTGACAACTCTTTATGGTAGGTAATCTCCCCCTTCAATCCCCCCTCCACTGGGGATTAAATCCATGGCCATAGGCATGCTAGGCAAACTCTACCATTGAGTTACATCCTCAGCCTTTTTTATTTTCCCAGGCTGTCCTCAAACTTGAAATACTCCTGCCTCAGTCTCCTGAATAGCTGGGGTTATGGCATGTACCATGGTGCCTGGTTTAGTAAGTACTCCTATTATCTATTATTTGCACATTTTGTTGACTGAATGAATGAATACATGTGTAAATAAAATTAAGTAAAAATTTTTTACCTATATACAAATCCATTTTAGAAAGAGATACGTTCTCAATACAGCTCTACTCATCCAATTAGTAATCACTTCCTTCTTTTCCTTTGTTATTTACTTATCTACAGTTTTCATCTGTGTTTTTATTTGCTACCTGCATCTTCTCAAAAGTCTCACAGTTGGATTACAAGTTCAGAGCCAGCTTCAGCAACTTGGTGAGGCCATAAACAACGTGGAGAGACCCTGTATCAAAATAAAATATAAAAGGGAGCCAAGCATGGTGGAGGCAGGCCTGTAATCCCAGTGGCTCGGGAGGCTGAGGCAGGAGGATCAGAGTTCAAAGCCAGTCTCAGCAACTTAGTGAGGCCCTAAGCAATTCAGTGAGACCTTGTCGGTAAATAAAATATAAAAAAGGGCTGAGGATGTGGCTCAGTTCAATCCTAGTACCCAAAACAAAAACAAAAATTCTCGCAGTTAATTTCTTTCCTTCTTCATACACCTTTTTAAAATAACCACAAACTAGTTTCTATCAACTAGTTCCACCTCACTTAATGCACCCAAGTGAGCCACATACTCATCCTATCAGGCAGATCTCCTTACTATTTCCCAATAATGCTAGTAATAAGAACTAACCTTCAGCTGGGTGCAGTGGTACATGCCTGTAGTCCCAGTGGCCCGGGAGACTGAAGCAGGATGATGGCCGAGTTCAAAGCCAACCTCAGCAAAAGTGAGACACTAAGCAACTCAGTGAGACACTGTCTTTAAATAAAATACAAAATAGGGTTGGGGATGTGACTCAGTGGTTGAGTGCCCCTGAATTCAATCCCCAGTACAAAAAAAAACAAAAACTAAGTTTCACTGAGAAATTACTGTTACCCACTTGACTGCATGACCTTACTTAGTCTTCACTGGTGGATTAGCTACAGTACTATTTTTATCATCCCTGTTTTACAAGGATGGGAAAATGGAAGATAACAAAGCCAAAATAACTTGTCCAAGTTTCACAGCTGGGTAGTGGTAAAGTCAGGGTTTGATTTAAGCTGGCCTGTATCTTCTCCTCCATCCTCCAAGCTTTATTTAGACAAAATTTACAAATCATAAATTCACTTTTGGTAAGTATACAATTCAATAATTTTAAGTAAATTTAGAGTTGTACTTTTGAAAGTTTCACTCACCCCCCAAAAGTTTTCTTGTGCTCATTTGTAGTCAACTACTAATCAGCTTTCTGTTTATATTGAGTTGGCTTTTCTAACTTATATAAATGGAATCCTACATTGCATATAAATGGAATGTTTTGTGTCTGACTTTTTTCAGATAGTATGATGTTCTTGACATTTGTGTTGTACTCTGTGTCCGTACTTCATTCCTTCTTTTTGTTGAACAGTATTCCATTGTATACCGTGTCTTGTTTATCTGTTCACCAAGCTGATGTACATTTGGGTTATTTCCTCTTTGGGGCTATTGTGAATAATACATTATGAATATTTGCGTACAAGTTTTTGTGTGAATATATATTTCTCTTGGGCAATTCTTAGGAAAATTGCTGAATCATGTGGTAAGTTGATGTTGAACATTTTAGAAACTCCCACCAAGTTGTTTTCCAAAGTCACTATTTCATTTTATTATCCCACCAACAATATATGAAAATTCCAATGTCTCCACTTTCTTATCAACACTTGGCATTGTCAGACTTTTTTCTTATAACCATGCTAGTGAAGGTGAAGTTCCTTAATCACTAATAATGTTGATAATCTTTTTCCTGTCCCCCCTTGTTTTTCAGTGCTGGGGATTTCAGTACAGGGTCTCATGAATGGTAGGCAAGTTGCCCTACCACTCACTACTCCCCCCACCCTGCCAGTCTTCTTATCCTGTTTTCTTAGTCCTCTCTTTATATTTGGTGAAAATAAATGACTACAGACACTTCATGCTATATAATCAATGCCTCCCACACATACCATAATCATTCTTGCTTCTCTCCTTTTGATTATACCCTTTCTATAACCTAAAAAGCCCTGTAATTTTATGATCCCATTTTTACGATTTGTAAAATCCAGCTCCAGATTTGCATCACCTATAAAGCTAATCCTGGACCAACATTTTACACTTCCTATCTCTCACAGTTTTCTGTATATAGCAAGAACCCAATAAATGTCTGTTAAATTTATGGATGGTCTTTGCCCCAGTTAAAACATATGAATCCAGGGCTGGGGTTGTGGCTCAGTGGCAGAACACTTGCCTAGCACGTGCAAGGCCCTGGATTCTATCCTCAGCACCACATAAAAATAAATAAATAAAATAAAGGTATTGTGTCCAACTACAACTGAAAAACAAATATTAAAAAAAAAATGGGGGAGGGGGCTGGGATTGTGGCTCGGTGGTAGAGCACTCACCTAGCACGTTTGAGGATCTGGGTTCAATCCTCAGCACCACATTGAAAAAATAATAAAACTAAAAATAAAAAAACTATTGTGTCCACCTAAAAAATAAACATTAAAAAAATGGGGGCTGGGGATATAGCTCAGTTGGTATAGAGCTTGGCTAACATGCACAAGGCCCTGGGTTTAATCTCCAGCACCACAAAAATAAAAAATAAAAAAACATGAATCCTATTGTGTTTCTGAGCAGGACACTCAACCCTCAACAGGATCTTTTTTTTTTTTTTTGGTGCCAGGGCCTTGTGCATGCAAGGCAAGCACTCTACCAACTGAGCTGTATCCCCAGCCCTTTATTTTGTATTTTATTTAGAGACAGGGTCTCACTGAGTTGTTCAGCACCTCACCTTTTCTGAGGCTAGCTTGAACTCTCTATCCTCCTACCTCAGCCTCCTGAGCCACTGGGATTACAGGCGTGAGCCACTGTACCTGGCGCCCAACAGGGTCTGGAAAATTGATCCTTTGAAAGCTACAATTATGAATAATGCAAAGTAAAGTATCAAAACATTTATCACCTAGTGTGATGCACAGATATGGGCCCAAATAATGCAAATATATATTTTTATCATTACCTCTACAATTTTATCATCACTTCAAGCCTAAATGAGACCCAAAGGCCTACTATCCATTCATCCATTAATTTGTTTAACAATCATTTATTGAGCATCTCTAATGAATCAGCCAGGATGCAATTGTTATTGTTAGGAGAATGGAGGTAACTAGGATATGATTCTTCTACTTGTTCATAATAAGACGAAGAGAAATGAAAAGTAATCAAATAATTCTGATACAACGATAAATGTTATTTTAATAAAGGCTGCTCCAATGTGGGACCACAGAAGAAAATATTTTCCGTGTCAAAAAAGAGGTGGTTTTGTTTGTTTGTTTGCTTGCTTTTTCTGGTACTGGGGATTGAATGCAGGGGTGTTCTACCACTGAGCTACATCCCCAGCCAAAAAAAGAGATTTTTTACTTTTTGTTTTTTCATGGTGCTTGGATCAAACCCAGGGCCTCATTCACACTAGGCAAGTGCTCTACCATTGAGTTACATCCCTGGAATAAGATGGTTCTTTAACAAAGAATATTAGCTAAGAGAAATACAGTGTTTCCTGTGAAAATTTGATACAACTCTGGATTTTTTTTCCCCCTACCTCAGACTGTCAAAAATCTCATTCAGTTTTGGTTTCTAAAATAGGGTGCAAACAATGACCTGGACTAACTTATTATAATGAAAGACATTAAGATTTCAATCATAATTTGGGATGGGGAATGTAGCTCAATGGTTTAGCACTTGTCTAACTTGTGCAAGGCCTGGATTTAATCCCCAGAACCATGGGAAAAAAAGTGAAAGAAGGATTTCAGTCATAAATTTTATTTTATTTTATTTTTTTTTAATTTTTTATTGTGGGTTGTTCAAAACATTACAAATTTCTTGACATATCATATTCCACACTTTGATTCAAGTGGGTTATGAACTCCCACCTTCACCCCATACACAGATTGCAGAATCACATCAGTTACACATCCATTGATTTACAAATTGCCGTACTAGTGTCTGTTGTGCTCCACTGCCTTTCCCATCCTCCACCTCAGTCATAAATTTTAATTGACTCTGAATCCATGGTCAAACCACTCAACTCTCTTAAGTCTAAATCTCTTTATCAGGAAAATAGTTTCTTCTCTCTCTCTCTCTCTTTATATCTCTCTTTCTCTCTTTCTTTCATACCAGGGATTGAACCCAAGGGCATTTAACCACTGAGCCAAATCCCTAGCCCTTTGTTTCTTATTTTGAGACAGGGTCTTACTAAGTTGCTTGGGGCCTGGCTAAATTGCTGAGACTGGTTTTGAACTCATGAACCTCCTACCTCAGCTCCTGAACCTCTGAAATTATAGGCAAGTGCTGCTGTGCCTGGTTTGTTTTTGATTGTGGTGCTGGGGATTTCACTCAGGGCATTAAGCATGCTAGGCAAGCCCTCTTCATCCAAGTTTCATCTCCAGCCCCTTAGCCTTTTTTTTAATTTTGTTTTGGGACAGGGTCTCACTAAGTTGTTTAGGCTGTCCTCAAACTTGTGATCCTCTTGCTTCAATCTTCACAGTAACTGGAATTACATGTCACCATCACAGCCTAGTTATTTGGCTGATGGTGGCTATGATAATGCTAATCCCACTAGTACTAAATATGTTTATTGAACATTTTTTAATGTACCAGGTAATGTTTCAAAGTGTTCTGAATAATAATGATTGTTTGTTGAATCTCTAATTCTCAGTGTCTTATTACTTATCTTATTTAATTATATTATTTCTGTTTATTCTCATTCATTGAAGGACCATTCGATTGCCGTTTGTCTTAATCAGCTTTAGCCCCTATCCTCAAATACCATAGACTGGGTGATTTAAACAACAGATATTTATTGCTCACAGTTCTGAAGGCTGGGAAGTCCAATAATACCAGGTGTCAATATGACCAGTTTCTTGAAGACAGCCCTCATCCTGGCTTGCAGATGGCTGTCTTCTCACTGTGTCCTCAACAGGACAGGGAGAAAAAGAAAAAAGTCTGGTTTTTCTCCTCCTTTTTATAAGGATATTAATACCAACATAATTCTCATAATTTCATCTAAACCTAATTATCTCCCAAAGGCTCCATCTTCACATACCACACAAGGATTCAGAACTTCAACATGTGAGTTTTGGGTGGACAGAAATATTAGGTCTATAGACATCATTTTAAGAATTGGTTCTCTAACCTGGCTGAAATTAATCATTTAGGGAACTTTAAAAAAAATCAATGCCTATATACTAGACCAATTAAATCAAAATACCTGTAGATAGAGCCCAGCTCTTTATTGTAGAATGAAGGAAAGTTATAAAAGAGTAGCCTTCACATTTTTCAGGAGTAATAAGCCCCTCACTGCAAGGATCCCTGGCTTCACTCAGTCTTCACTTCATTCCTGGTTTTTCTCTGAGGGAAAAAAGTCCCCAAAGAGGCTTCTTTGAGCTATTTCTGTAGCTTTTGAAGAAAAGAGATATCTGAGGAATAATTAGCACATTTCTTTTTCTCAGGGTCCTATCAGGTTTCTCATTACTAGTTTCTGGGACAATCCCTGGATATCTTCTAAAGTTGTTCTGTTCTGACTAAACTGCGGGCATGCCTGTAATCCCAGTGAGTCTGGAGGCTGAGGCAGGAGGATGGAAAGTTTGAGGTCAGCCTCAACAAGTTGGCAAAGCCCAAGCAACTTAATGAGACCATTTCAAAATCAGAAATAAGAAGGGTTGGGGGGGCTGGGGTTATGGCTCAGCAGTAGAGCACTTGCCTAGCACATGCAAGGTGCTGGGTTTGATCCTCAGCACCACATAAAAATAAATAAATAGATAAATAAAGGTATTGTATCCAACTACAACTAAAACACAATTTAAAAAAAAGGGGGGGTTGGGGATATAGCTCAGTGGTAGAGTGCCTCTGGTTCAATTCCCAGTATCATAAAAGAAAGAACAAAAGAAAAGAGCTGTGTTGGGTAGTGGAGACTTAAAAAAGAAAATAAAATTATTTTATTTAAAGAATTCTCCTTTAGTCTGGTAGTGTAGCTCTGTTGCCGACAGCTCAGTCCTTGTCTCCGATGCCAATCCAATAATGACACGGTTTGGAGAAAAAGGAAAAAGAAGATTTATTGCTTTGCTAGTAAAGGAGAAACACAGGGGACTCCTGTCCCAAAGGTTGTGATTCTGCCCATCAGCAGGAAGAGGAGGCTTTTAAAGAGGTGATTCAAAGACTATATTCCACGTGTTGTGAGTTGGAGTTGTAATTCACTTGAAAATTTGGGATATAGTCATTTCTGAGATTTTTCTGGTACCATCCTCAAAGTCTGGATTACTTCATCCTATGGTGAGTGTATACTCAAGGACAAATAAATCTACCTAAAATGGGGAAGAAAGGTAATAATCCTGTTTCCCCTGAGATTAGCAAGGGGGAGACATTAAAGAGGAGCAGGGAGAGAAGAAGAGAAAGAAACATATCCATTTTAAAAATAAGTTGCAGTGGCAGAGCAGCAAGGGCTACATTCAAAGCATAAAGTGGACCACGGTTATAGGTCCATAGTAGAATGTTTTCCTGGCATGCACAAGACCTTGGGTTGGATCCCTAGCACCATAAAAATAAATAAATAAATTTACCTTCTAGGGCTAGGGATATAGCTCAATGGAGAGCATTTGCAAGCATGCATGAGACCCTGGGCTCAATCCCTAGTACCTGGGGGAGAAAAAAAAACACACACACACACACACACACACACAGATAACACAGATAAACTGTGTGACATTTACGTAAAAGTATTAGGAAAGGCCCTGAGGATGCATATAAAGGAGCAGTTAATTGTGGGCTATTAGAAAAAACCAAAGAGAGACTGTGCCTGCCCTTTGAATTGACAGGTTGAAAGCAAGGGATGGGAATTGGGCAGAAGGCATTCCTGGCGGAGAAATAGCACGAACAATAGGCTGGAAGTGTTCTCACGGGAGAGGAGGTGGCTCCAAAGAAGGGTCCAAGGAGTTCCCCAAAAGAAGGAGAAACTCCAAGACTCAAGACCAACAGGGTTCTTGGCATATATGTGACAGAAAAGAACTTCAGGACACTCCAGACAAAGGCATAGACAGAGTTTTATTTAAGAAAGTAGGTACACATTCAAAGGGCAATGAAAACAATCTCAAGAGAGATGCCTTTGGGGGTAAAGCAAGGGATATGAATTCAAGGGGGGAATGCAGACCATCTCAAGAAAAACATAGTTTGGGGTTTTCTGGGAGTGGGTGTGGAAAAGTATGTAGGAATGAAATCATTCTGATGATCTCAAGCCTAGTTTAGGTGGTTTGGTCAATCTTAGGATCCTTAGGCTGATGTCGTCTTCATTATCTGATTAATAGATAATGCTGGAAAGTCTCCCTAAGTTATGTTTTCTCAAAATATCATATCTCTCCTTACTTACAATTTTTTGGGGGGTTGCCAGGGATTGAACTCAGGGACACTTGACCGCTGAGCCACATCCCCAGCCCTATTTTGTATTTTATTTACAGACAGGGTCTCACTGAGTTGCTAAGTGCCTCCCTAAGTTGCTGAGGCTGGCTTTGAACTTGTGAGCCTCCTGAGCTGCTGAGATTACAGGCATGTGCCACTGTTCCCAGCTCTTACTTATAATTTATTGGGGATTAATTAACAGTATACAGGTAGATTATAGATTTCCTAGTAATCTGGGAGTGACAAGCATGGTAAAGTATGCAGAACTTTTGAATGAAAATCATATTTCATTGTCTTTCTTTTTGTCTCCTTTTTATCTTTTCTGTTTTTTTGTTTTTTGTTTTTTGTTTGGTGTGTGTGTGTGTGTATGTGTGTTTTGTTTGTTTTTTGTTTGTTTTGGTACTGGGGATTGAACTCAGGGATACTCTACTACTGATTCTACATCCCCAACCCTTTTCATTTTTCTTTTGAAATAGTATCTCACTAAGTTGCCGAAGGCTCTCACTAAATGGCTTAGGTAGACTTGAACTTGCAATCCTCCTACCTCAGCCTCCCAGATTGCTGGAATTATGCAACAGCATGCTTGGCTCCTTTCTAACTATTTTTTTATTTCTTTTATCCTACCTTAGTGTAATAGAATGTTGAGTGGTCCAGTGTCACTCAAATGGAGGACATTTAAGGAAATTATAATAAATGAAATAAGAACAAGGCTTGGTGGTACATACCTGTAATCCCAGCTACTTGGTAGGCTGAGGCAAAAGGACCATAAATTTAAGTCCAGCCTCAACAATTTAGCAAGACCCTATCTTGAAATAAAAAATAAAAAGGGCTGTTAATCTAGCTCAATAATAGAATGCCCCTGCATTCAGTCCCCATTACTGAAAAGAAAAAAAAATGAAAATAAAGTAGTAATTTCTAATCAGATTTTAGGATCAAGAGATTAGAGGAGATACTTAGAAAGTGGTAAAGCTTTGAACAGACATTTTGCAGAATGAGAATGGAGTTCATGAGGAACAATGGTATGAATCACTATTTATGTGCCCTTACTATGAGCTAGGCATTCTGCCAGATGCATGATATACAGTAACTGAACTCAGCAGCCATGGCCCCTGCCCTCAGGAAGCCTACCATCTAATAGGGGAGGCACACTACAAATAAGTATGTCCTAAAATTTTGAATATTTTCATTAGGATAAATGCTATGAAGAAACAATTGGTTGGTGGCACACACCTGCCTGTAATCCCAGTGGCTCAGGAGGCTGAGGCAGGAGGATAGCAAGTTCCAAGCCAGCCTCAACAACTTACTGAGGCCCTAGTAATTTAGTCAAAGCCTATCTCAAAGTTTAAAAAAAAAAAAATGTGGTTCAGTGGTTAAGTGACCCAGGGTTCAATCCCTGGTACTAAAAAAAGAAAGAGGGGGCTGGGATTGTGGCTCAGTGGTAGAGCGCTCGCCTAGCATGGGTGGGATCCAGGTTCGATCCTCAACACCACATAAAAATAAAGGCATTGTGTTGTGTCCATCTACACCTAAAATATAAATATTAAAAAAAAAAAGAAAGAGGGACTGGAATCATGGCTCACAGGCAGAGCACTTGCCTGGCTTGTGTGAGGTGCTGGGTTTGATCCTCAGCACCGCATATAAATAAATAAAAGAACCATTGACAACTAAAAAATATTTTTAAAAAAGAAACATGGTACTGTGAGAAAAAATAATGGAATAATAGGGGTGATGGCCAGGTTGGAGAGGTGTGATGAAGAAGTAAACCATGGTAAGATCATAGGGAAGTGCTTTTGTTCAAGCCTTAAAGCTGGATAGAATTTTGCATGTTCCATATGTAACAGAGGTTCACTTGATGCTTTGACTATATCCTTTGTTGCTTTGAAACTTACATGTTTTTTTTTTCTTTCTCCCAATCTTCTGCTCCCTGAACTTCTCTTCCCTGATCTTTTCCCCAACCTTCTTCCTGATCTTCTTTTTTTTTTATTTTTTTAGTTGTAGTTGGACACAATACCTTTATTTTATTTATTTATTTTTATGTAGTTCTGAGGATCAAACCCGTGGCCTCACACATGCTAGGCGAACTTTCTACCACTAAGCCACAACCTCAGCCCACCTGATCTTCTTTTCCCTGATCTTCTCCTTCCTGATCTCTCCTCCCTAGTCTCATTTTCTTTGAATACCTCTTTTAAAATCCCCGTTTCTACTAATGGGCAGAATCACAATCTTTGGGACAGGAGTCCCCTGTGTTTCTCCTTTGCTAGCAAAGCAATAAACCTTTTTATTTGTTCTCAAAACCGTGTTCTCATTATTGAATTGGCATCAGAGACAAGGACCAAGCTTTTGGCAACACATGTGGTTGGAACATGGCAGGAGCTAGGCGCAATGGCACACATGTGTAATCCCAGCTATTCGGCAAGTTGAGGCAGAAGGATTGCAAGTTTGAGGCCAGCCTCGGCAATTTAGCAAGACCCTGCCTTAAAATAAAAAAAAAAATTAATAAATAAGTAAACATAGCTGCAATATAGCTCAGTGGTGAAACACCCCAGGATTCAATCCCCAGTATCACACACACACACACACACACACACACACACAAATGGATATTTCAGTAGAGGCTAGATTGTTTAGGGTGTCTTCTAGGCCCCAGGAAGGAATTTGAATTACATGTTCAGAACATTGGGAAAAGGTGTGGATTGGTTCTAATCAGGAAAATAACATGACTGGATTTGTGTTTTAACATTATTATAGTTACTAAATGGCATGTGGGTTGGGAGGAAATCAGGGGGCTTTCGTGGATTTTTAGGGAAATATTACTTTTACTAAATGAATCCTAGAGGAAATTAAAAGCAGTGTGGTTTGGGGAGGAAGATGATGACTTTGTTCTGGGTCTTCTTGACATTGGGTTTCTAACACTGGTTATTTCTAGCATCACTCCCAAGTTGTACTGAGACAAGGAGATCTGCAGAATCAGCGTAGAGGATTCCAGAGACTATGAATGGGGTCTTAGAGGTAAAGCCAAGACGGGAGTACAGAGATGACAACCTACTTTCTTTTCTTTTCTTTCTTTCCTTTTTAATATTTTTAATTGTAGATAGACACAATACCTTTATTTTATTTATTTATTTTTATGTGGTACTTAGGATTAAACACAGTGCCTCACACATGCTAGGCAAGTGCTCTACCACTGAGCCACAACCCCAGCCCTGACAATTTGTCCCTAAAGTTATTTTTAGCTCACCAAAATCTTTTAAAAATGTTCCACAAACATCTGAACTTAGGACAGATGTTTGCACAAATGAGATCCAGATTGTTGCAAGAAATTAATTAATGTTTGTCCAATTAATAGGGTTGATGTGGTAATTTTATACATGTTGCAGGGATAGTTGAAGGTGTAGGAGTGGATGACAATCACAAAAGAAGAGAGAAGAAAAAGGGAACAGTCAACAACAACTAAAGTCTGAATAAAACTGATCTGACAGAAACTAAATAGTTGTGACTGTAAGTGAAATCTGTGTTAGACTATGGAAGATCCTAAAATTGGCACTTTTAACGGGAATGGGAGAGTATCATTAAAGAAATATGTTTAATGTCTATCATGTCTGAAGAGGCTAATAATAAAGAGCTTACTAGATAAGTAGGATTTCCAAGCATTTGGTGATATGATTTCAATTTGATTGGTATTTTTTAAAAATATTTATTTTTTAGTTGTAGTTGGAAACAATACCTTTGTTTCACTTATTTATTTTTTTATGTGGTACTGAGGATTGAACCCAGGGTCTCCCACCTGAGAGGCAAGCGCTCTACTGCTGAGCCATAATCCCAGCCCCTTGATTGGAATTTTTTACAAAAATTTTAACAAGATCAGCTACAAGTTTTGAAACAATAGGATTAAAAAAAAAATGACAGTCAGGGCCTGGGGTTATGGCTCAGCAGTAGAGCACCTGCCTCGCACATGCAAGGCCCTGGGTTCGATCCTCAGCACCACATATAAATAAATAAAATAAAGTTATTTTAAAAAAATGGCAGTCATTCATTGGGAGGTTGTGTCTTGTATCAAATGGCTAAGTAGGGTCTTTCTAAAACGAAGTGAAAACAAACCCTGAACAGTATTTTTGTTTTTTTCTTTTTTTAGTACTGGGGATAGAACCTAGGGCCTCAGCACATACTAGGCAAACACTCTACCACTAAATTAGAGTCTCAGTCCTCAGTGGGTTTAATGAAAATATATTTATATGGATAAGCCATCCCATTCCATATGCAATATATTTCTCATGTATTTGGGCTTAGAATTCTAGCAAATAAGTCTAAATACACTATAATAGACCAGTTATCCTTTCTCTTTTCTGTAAGCAAAGCATATTACTATTATGATTGAGGGCATTAACATTAGACCTGGTTTTGATTCTTGCTCAGCTACTTCCTAGCTTTGGGACCAACCTTATTAACCTCTCTAGGGGTTGTTTTCTCATCAATGCTGTACAGAAAATGAAAGAATCTACTTCAAAAGTTTGTTGTGAAAATTAAATTTAAAAATTAGGGCTGGGATTGTGGCTCAGCGGTAGAGCGCTCCCCTAGCATGGGCGGGACCCAGGTTCAATCCTCAGCACCACATAAAAATAAAGGTTTTGGGGGCTGGGGATGTGGCTCAAGCGGTGGCGCGCTCGCCTGGCATGCGTGTGGCCCGGGTTTGATCCTCAGCACCACATACAAACAAGGATGTTGTGTCCGCCGAAAACTAAAAAATAAATATTGAAATTCTCTCTCTCTCTCTCTTTAAAATAAATAAATAAATAAATAAAAGTATTGTGTTGTGTTCATCTACACCTAAAAAAATAAATATTAAAAAATTAAAACATTTAGCCCAGTATCTTGAAGGCAGTTCCAGACACATTCCATTGCAGCAAGACATAATAGAAATAATACAATTATCAAACATTTATTATATGTCAGAAACTATACTAAGTACTTTAAGTACCACATTATCTCATTTAATCCTTTGAGATAGGTACTATTTCTTATTCAAATTTTACTCTTGGGGCTGGGGTTGTGGCTCAGTGGTAGAGCACTTGCCTAGCATGCACGAGGCACTGGGTTCGATCCTCAGCACCACATAAATGTAAAATAAAGATATTGTGTCCACCTAAAACTTAAGAATAAATAAAAAAAATTTTACTCTTAAGGAAACTGAGGTTTAAGGGATTTCAGTTATCAGAGAACTATACAAATACCCAGTTAGCGCATTCACACTCAGGTGTGCACAAGTCAATGATGCAAGCTAGACAGGTATGCAAATGCAAGGATATTTACATTCACATTGTTGCCAGTCCCACATTTTCTGGCATTTCTACCTGAAATTGATGGTGCTAGAATGACACAGTGGCATTAGTGGAACTGACAGGAGAAGCAAGCCACTCAAGGGTGTTGTTTTGTGTATTTTCGTGTGTGTGTGTGTGTGTGCATATGTGTGTGTGTGTGTGTGTGTGTGTGGTGCTGGGATCAAATCCAGGGCCTCTAGAGCATGCTAGGCAAGTACTGTACCACTGAACTATATCCTCAGCCCCAGAAGAGGTGTTTTACTGCAAAGGATGATGCATTGCAAAAGACACAACTCTGATTCTAACTTTCCCTGAGTTCTTAGTTGTTTAAGTCTTGGGCCTCAGTTTCCTCATCTATAAAATAAAGGGACTGGTTCATTTCCAATTCGATCATCTCTGAAGTGAAACAATCCTCAAGCTTACCAACTTGTACAGACAGTCCTATACAAACACTGTCGCCCCCATGGCAACGGCCACTCTGCTCTCTGGGCAGCACTGGTATGCAGCTTGACTCCAGCAAGCAGCACTATTTCCATCGCAAATTCCTGAGTGAGTAGAGGGCTTAGATGGGGGAGGGATCTGTCTGGTCAGAGATCTTAGAGCCCCTAGCTTTAAGAAAGAAATTCAGAAATAAATTATCTGTGGGTGGTGTTTATGTGCCAAATTAGGAAAAGAGCATCAGTGTTTAATTCATAAAATTACCCTTTTAGGAAGTAGAGGAGCAATCTCAGCTGAGATAAGATTTAAAGGGTCACTCTGCCACTAAATGCTGATTAAATGAGTGGAGGAGATTGTGACCCAAGTTCTTTAAAATTGGAGAGGATGCCAAAAGAACTTTGATAGAGGGTGTTTAAATTAACTAGCTTTTTGAGAAGCAATTCCAGTGTTTATTTCCAAGTTACATAAATTAATATCTCTCTTTTTATGGTGGGCATTGTCAGAGCTCTATGAAGCATAGGGACTCTGGGGCAAAGGGTCTAAAGGTCAAGATTTAAAAGAAAACATCATTTTCATAACCCACTTGAATCTAATGTATGAAATATGATATGTCAAAAGCTTTGTAATGTTTTGAACAACCAATAAAAAAAAGAAAGAAAGAAAACATCATTTTCCAGCCAGTTGTGTTGGCGCATGTCTATAATCCCAGCGGCTTGGGAGGCTGAGGCAGGAAGTCAACCTCAGCAATTTAGCAAGGCCCTAAGCAACTCAGCGAGACTCTGTCTCTAAATTTTATACATATTATATATATAATTTTATATATATTATATATGATATATAAATTGTATATATTTGATATATTTATAAATTATATATATTATATATATATGCTGGAGATTGAACCCAGGGCCTGTGCATGCGGGGCAAGCACTCTATCAACTGTGCTATATCCCTAGCCCTCTAAATAAAATATTTAAAAAGAGCTGAGAATGTGCCTCAGTGATTAAGCACCCCTGGTGCAATCCCTGGTTTTAAAAAAAATCATTTTCCAAAGGAAACAGGAGATGTCCTTGAAAAGGCTGCCCTTCACCTCCCCTATCTTCTATTTGTTTTAAGAGTCTGTTGCCCATAATGGTGCAATGGTGATGCTAACAATGATGAATACGTGGTGAGGGCACCTACTTTTACTTTCTCCACATTTCTTCCTTAGGTCTGAGTAGAAAGGGGCACTATCTTTTTATAACTTAGATGTAATACCAGGTTTTAAAAATTGCCTTTCTGAAAAGGAGGGCGTGGTTCCAGGAGAAATGTAATGTGCACTTCACCACGTTACCACATGAGGGCAGCAGTGTTAGATTTTGCAGACTGCTCATGACTTCCTTCTGTAAGATGCACCGCAAGGCCCTGAAAAGAGCCCAAGAATGTGTAGATCAGGCGGGAAGTTTGGGGACAAGGCTCGCGAGAGTTTCCAGAAAGATGTTTGCAGTCAGTTGTAGAGCTGAGTCCATGAGCTGTGGGAATCTCAAAATGAACGGATGGTTTGTGCTAAAGACCGTCTGAATAATAAAACTTTCTGAGAGGTACAAGAGTAGTGACATTCAGGGCAAATCAAAGTTAATTTAAAAACCTTAAAAATTGGTGGTGTTGGAACTTGCTGTTTTTCCTATTACCACTAGAGGGCAGAAAACGAAAAGATTAGAGCGTTCTCATCCTCTCAGACTGGTTAATTAGCCCTAGAGGAATTGTAAGTGTTAGAGGGGAATAAATCTTAATCTTGTTAACAAGTGTATCTGTCTAAGCTATTTTTCTGTTTACACATTTCCAATGCCTTGCTAAGCAATCTTCAGAATAAAGTCTGAACTGATATGAATGGCATACAAGGCTTTCCCCATTTTCCTCTTTGATCTTCCTCCTTCCTCCCTTCACTCTTTCATCCTTTGTTCCCAACTAACATACAAATTCTTGGGGAAATAGCATGGTGAAGAGCACGGGTGTTGGAGCTAATTAGAAGTCAGCGAATCATACCAAACTACTTATTTTCCATCACTAGCACATTCAATTCATCATTAGTTTAGTTTTAAATTTTTTTTTTTTTTTTTATCATTAGGTCTTATATATTCTCTTTCTACACTAAGCTCTTTGAGGACAGGGACTTTATCTAAATTGCTCATCTTCGTATCCTTTGTGCATAGCACTCTTTCTGGAAGCTCATTAAATATTTATTGATCACAGTGATACATGAAGACTGGGCTTGGTGTTCACCTGTAATCCCAGTAATTCAGACGTCAGAGGTAAGTTCAAGGCAAGCCTTCTCAATTTAGTGTCCAGGCTATTTTTCTATTTATACATTTCCAATGCCTTGCTAAAAACAAACAAACAAACAAACAAAAAAGACCCTGTCTCAAAATAAAGTAAAAAAAAAGGCTGGGGGTGGGGGGTCAGGGCTGGGGTGGTGGCTCAGTGGGTAAAGTGCATGCCTAGCATGTGTGAGGCACTGGGTTCCATTCTCAGCACCGCATATAAATGATAAAATAAAGGTCCATTGACAACTAAAAAATATTAAAAAAAAAAAGACTGGGGATGTAGCTCAGCGGTAAGAGTGCTTGTCTAGTATGTGTGAGGACTTGAGTTCAATCTCCAATACCACAGACAAAACAAAGAAACATGAAGCTAGGCACTGTGGCACACACCTGTAGTCCCAGCTACTTGATAATCATAAGTTTGAGGGCAGCCTGGGGATGTAGGCAACATAGAAAAACTCTGTCTCAAAAAACAGTTATAATGCTGAGCACAGTGGCACACATCTGTAATCCTAGCAACTTGGGAAACAGAGGCAGGAGAATCAAAAGTTCAAGGTCACCCTCAGCAATTTAGGGAGGCCCTAAGCAATGTGGTAAGACCCTATTTATAAATAAATAAATAAGGGCTGGGAATTTAGTTTTGTAGTAAGCCTTTCTGGGTTCAATCCTCACTACCCCGCCCCAAAATAGTAATAATAACAATAATAATACATGAATGATTACATCCA
This sequence comes from Marmota flaviventris, assembly GCF_047511675.1. Classification (NCBI taxonomy): domain Eukaryota; kingdom Metazoa; phylum Chordata; class Mammalia; order Rodentia; family Sciuridae; genus Marmota; species Marmota flaviventris. The sequence goes on along the minus strand of NC_092514.1, from coordinate 34,266,702 downwards.
CATTACATTTATTATAACAGTTCAAGTCACTACCCTCTCTCACCTGGTCTGCAGTAGGATCCCAATGGTCTCCCTATTTACCCTTTGGCTTCCTTAAATCTGTATTATACTCTAGAGCAAGATTGATCTTTCCAAAATGCAAATTTCTTTTTTTTTTTTAACATCTGGTAACTTTTTAAAAAAATATTTACTTTTGTAATTGTAGATGGACAGCATACATTTATTTTTTGTTTGTTTATTTTTATGTGATGCTGAGGATTGAACCCAGTGCTTTACACATGCTAGGCAAGTGCTCTGCCATTGAGCTACAACTAAAGCCATGCAAAATGCAAATTTCTTAAAAACCTTTCAATTTCCACCTATAACTAAAAAATAAATATAAAAAAACCTTCAATGGCTTCCCATTGTTCTCAAAATAAATACTGCCATATTCTTTATGTGACCTACAAGTCAAGAATAATTTCATTATTAGCAGTTTAGGCACTTGCCAGTTATATGATCATAAGAAATTTACCAAATCTCAGTGAATTTTGGTTTCCTCACCTACAAAATGTGAAGAATGAATTTTCCTACCCCATAGAGTTGTTGGGAGGATTAAATAAGCTAATATATGTAAAAATTACATCACATATAACACCGATTTTAATTTAAAATATTACATATTTTACAATATATTGCATATTTACTGAGCATAGTACTCAGTTGTGTGTTCGGTACCTAATTCTTATTATTTCCCCTCATTTTCTGACATCCTTCTTAAGCTTCTCTCAGATCCTGGAATGTGCCATCCTCCTATTTATCCCAATAACTCCCAATGTGAAGTTTCCTTTCTCTAAAAAGTCTTTCTTGACTTCCCATGTCTGGTTCAGGTAATCCTGCGGTGGGCTTCCATAACATCCTGTCCAGCATTCCCTATAACATTTGTTACCCACTCCTGGAATAGTGACTGTATGAAGCAATACCCCAATCTGTGGAACCCTTTTTTACCATGCTTTTTGTACATATTGTTTCTTCTTTCTGTTTTAGACAGGGAAAAATAACTGCTAAGTCCATCTTTCCTTTCCAAGAAAACTTTCCCACCCATAACCTCTGTTGAAGAGACAGCCTTTTAGCTGTAGTCATCACCCACAGAGTTATTTTGCTTTAGCTGACTGGACCAGAATTGGCATCTGATGCAATGGTGAACAGTCAAGAACATAGTCTGCAATTTTTAACATACCTGGCACCAACCAAGAAAGGAGTAGATTGATCAGATTCTCTTACTCTCTAAAATCTTTTTTTTTATATTTATTTTTTAGTTATAGGTGAACACAGTGTCTTTATTTTACTTTATGTGGTGTTGAGGATCCAACCCAATGCCTCATGCATGCTAGGCAAGCACTCTACCTCTGAGCCACAACTCCAGGCCACTCTCTAAAATTTGAGTTAGAAAAAAGGAGAGGGCTATAAGTATAGCTCAGTAGTAGAGCAACTGCTCAGTAGGCTTGAGGCCCTAAGTTCAGTCTCCACAAACACACACACACACACACACACGTGCGCGCGCGCATGTGCACACACACACTGCTACTTTATTAAGGGTAAGAACAAGAGCTAAAATGATACCTTAAAAAAAAAAACTAAAATAAACTCTGATTCATGACAGATCAAAGCAAGCTATAGAAGAAATACAAAGTGAAGAAAAAGGAAACAGTTGTTAGTGGGAAAAGAGGCTCTTCCAGGAGAAAAATAGCTAAGTCATGCTAATGATAAAGCATCAGAGTAAAATGCCAAAAATGCTGTGTCTTGCTTTTCTGGGCTTTTAGTTTCCTGAGCTTCTATGACGTATATTTTTAAAATTGTTGTGCTAACTGGAGTGAGGTGTTTTGTTTTTTTTTTTAATATACTGGGCAGTGAATCAGGGGCGCTCAACCACTGAGTCTTATTCTTTTTTTTTTTAATATTTTTTAAGTTGTTGATAGACCTTATCTATTTATTCTTTTTTTGTATTTTATTTTATTTAGAGACAGGGTCTCACTGAGTTGCTTAGGGCCTTGATAAATTGCTGAGGCTGGTTTGAACTCATCATCCTCCTGTCTCAGCCTCCGGAGCCACTGGAATTACAGGTGTGTGCCACCACACTCGTCGTGAGTTGTTCTTTGTAACTCAAGAATATATCATTTCTCTGTTTTGAGGAAACCCAAGTATTCTTCAGGTTAAAATTTCTGACTCCCTCATCTGTTTGCTCTCTTCATTTAGAGAAACATTTATCACATTACCTACAAAATTATTGGTTTGTCTATTTCTACCATGAGAAGACTATGAACTCTTTGAGGACAGAGTACTTTGTCTATTTCCCAGCAGCACACTGTGTCCAGCAGTATACTTGATATATTAAAGATGTTTGGAATATAAAACCAGATATTGTCCTAAGCACTTTATAGATTTTAATTTACTTCCTCTATATAAAGCCTTCTGAAGTAGATACTATTATTTCCCTCATTTTGCAGATGGGGAAAGTGAAACACAGAAATCCTTGCCAACATTTACAAAGCATAGCGGCAGGGGAGAAAAGGATTCAAATCAGAAGTTTGGCTCCAGAGTCAAATTGCTTAACTACTGTGCCATATAGCCTGAACTAAAGGGGAATGAGGACAGGGAGCAGTAGTTAATCTGACATTTGAACACTCATGTACAGAGCTCTTTTACATATATTATATGAGGTCATCAGGATTCTTCTCATCCTTTGTGTGAGACTAGCCAGAAGTTCTAGCCCTGAAATACCAAATACCCAGATTCTTCTTTTAGGCACAGAAAAATGAAATATAAGTAAAAGGCACATACAGAATTATTTTGTAAATTCCTTGGCCCCTTAGAGGCATGAACACCTGGTGGATTGGTCAGATTTCTAGGCCAGCATCTAAAGAAAGAATCGTATGAGTATGAAAACCTTTCATGCAGAGCTAACCCAACCACTTTCTCAGTTATTCCAAGAACTGACAGTCTTTCCATAAAACCAACAATAGAGTGTGTATGTCGGGTGTGTGGGGGGAGGGTAGATAAAGTGGTGATTCCACTTTGTACTATTGTTTTTAAAGGAGTCTGGCTGTAGGGAGCTCTTGCAGATGCTTTTATTGGCAGCTTCAACCGGTTCCTTTGAGTTGCCATGGCAACCGGAAGCCAAACCCGGGAGGGGGCTATTTATTGGTGAATGATAAGGAGCCAAATGAAAGGACAGCTCTTTGAGGGAAGCCTGAGGTTGTTCAGGCGTGGGAGGAGGTGAAGCAAAGTGTTTATGTATTAGCATGGGGTAAATCCAGATGCCACTTGCACTATGGATGCACAAGTAGCAAAAACCTTAGCAAACAGGAAGGCTACCTAAGAGCTTCCTGGCATGGTTTCTTCAACCTAATTGCCAGTGTCTCAGAAACCTGAGTGAATGACTAGGGGAGTGGTCTGAAACTAGCAACTGTCTCCCACAAAAACATTCTCTGTATGTTATAGGAACAGCCTGGGGTTTCCTCAGAAAGTGAGATAATAGTGGCAGCTGCCTGTACCTGGGTAAAACTCACCAGAGAGGTGAGATTTGTATTTGGGCTGCATTCCTGGCTCAAGCTATCTGGCTCCAGTATATGATGACCATATACTTCTCTTTTGGAAGCAGCTAAGTGTGCAGAGGATTGTGCTTTCCTCAGTCACCTTTAATCCCTCCCCCGTCATCTTAACTGTCTCAGGGCACCCCGTCCTATCCTTCCAGCCTGAATTCCTACCCAAGATCAAGGGTTCTCCTTCCCTTTCCCAGAGCCACTTTCTCACATCTCTCATTTTCTCCCTAGAGTGGGAGGCTCCAGGGGACCACAGCTGACTCTGCCAGGCACAGAGGGTTGAGTCATCCTGCAGGCGTCAGAACTGTTAGCAACAGCTCTGCTGATCTGTATGCAGCTCCAACTCCCTCTCCAGTTCAGAGTTTTGGAGCCGTCTTGTTCGAAAGTAAAGAACAGAACACAGATGGCTGGTAACAGGATCCCACAGGGGCCTCCTTTCCCACTGAGCCCATCCTGCTAATCCTTTCACAGAAGAGAAAATAAATGGTGAATGAAGCAAGGGAAAAAAAAGGAGAAGAAGAAAAGAAAGAAAAGAATAGAAAGAAAGTATCAGCTTCTGCATGTTCTGTGGGTATAGGTGGAAGGTCTCTGAGAAGGACCCTCACTATCATTAAGTTTCCCAGGCATATTCCCTTCCTGGTCCTTCTTGTTCCTCATCCACTTCTTTTCCCTTCATTCCTCCCATTTTCCATCCCAGTTCCCAATTCTCTGTAGTATCTTTGAACCTGGTAGAGTGTTTTGTCTGAATGCCTTCTATTTGAGCCAGGCATTCCCCGCCCTGGTTCTGGGAATCCAACCTAGGGCCTTGTACTTCTGGACTTAAGTGATCCTTTGCCTCAGCCTCCTGAGTAGCTGGTACTATAGGCATGAACCACCGCATCAAGCTGCTTTGCCATTTACTGGGTGAGCTTGGGCAATTTACTTAATCTGAGTTCTAGATATGGCATTGATCATGTATATACTAGCATCTACTTTGCCAATTGGTTTACAGATTAAATTAGATAGAGGCAAGACATAGAATCTAGAAAATAATAGGTGCCTAATAAATATTAATTATCTCTCTTTGTTTCTTGAGGCATTAAGTGCCAGGTTCCTGTTTTCAAAACCCTGAAAAATAAATTTCCCAAGAAAGCAGTATGTGAATACACTAATGTCGCTTTTCACCAATTTAGGGATTCTTGGTGAAGACTGCTGATTTTCTCATACTATTTTTACAGTATTTTCCTTGGAAGAAAAGATGCTTAGTTGCAGACTGGGACTGTGTGACTTTAGATAACTCGTTGTCCCTCTTTGGATTTCACTAGAACAGAGAAAGGACCATTGCTCTTCTTCACTCTAGGAAACAAGGAAGTCTATAAACTCCAGGAGAAAAGTTAAGTACAGATGGTATTATCCTTGGCACTGAGAATATCAGAAGTACAGTCCAGTCAAGGGCCACTGTTCAATTTATGTGATTACCAAAGCCTCAGCTGACACAGGGTTGTGGTTTGACATGGCTTCTTTGTTCCAGATAATAAACATGTGTAATGTCAATTATACTAATGTGTTTTGCTCTAGTTGAAACAAGAAGGAGGCCGGGACACTGTACCTCATTCTCTCTGACCAGGCAACCTCTAACAACACGTTTTTCCTGTCTCTCTTTGTAACTGGTAATTAGGTTCTCAGCTGAGCTGTCAGGAATCTTGACAGGTTTCACAGGCAGTCACCATCTGACAATTTACAACTTCGGGCTTTTCACAGCTGGCATGTTCCCTCCCAGGAAACCTAAGTTTCTAATGCCAGTGTTCCTTCTATCATTCAAAGAGTCTGATCTGAGACGAAAGCTAGCTTTCTCCATGCATTATCTAATTTCAAAACAGACTGCTTGGTCTCATGGTGATGATGGAGGAAATATCTGTATTCATGTATGTCCTGAGTGATAAGGGCTGACTTTCTGGTTTGGCAATGCAGGAGTCATCATCATCAAGGCTAGAAGTGGCATGAGAGTGTGGGAATTTTACATAGCCTTTAAGAAAGAGAAAAAAAAATAGCTAAGAAAGTTGCTTTTTGTTTTCTTTTCAAAAGTTCAACTCCTATATAACCAAAAAATGGAAAGTAGGGAATTGATAGATTATTTATACACCCATATTCCAGAAACATTTATGATAGCTGAAAGGTGGAAGCCACCCAAGTATCCACCAACAGCTGAATGAGATATGTAACGCAATGGAATATTAGCCTTAAAAAGGAAAGGAATTCTGACACATTCTACAACATTGATGAACCTTGAAGACAATATGCTAAGTGAAATAAACAAATCACAAGACATATACTGTGATTTCACTTATATAGGTACCTCAAATGGCGAAACTTATATAGAGAGAAAGTAGAATGGTGGTAACCAGAGTTGGGGGACAGGAGGAATGAAGGGTTATTGTTTAATGCTTTATTGTTTATTATTCTGTTTTGGAGGATGAAAAATTTCTGGAGATGGATGGTGGTGATAGTTTTACAACAATATGGGTGTTTTTGTTTTATGGACTGGGGATTAAATCCAGGTTTTTGCACATGCTAGGCAAGAGCTCTACCCCTAAGCTATATCCTCAGCCCAGCAATGTGATGCCACTTAAAAATGGGTGAAATGAAGGGCTGGGGGCATAGTTCAGTGGTACACCACTTCCCCCAGCATGCACAAAGTCCTGGGATGGACTTCTGGAACTACAATAAGAAGGGAGGGTTTAAATGATAGATTTTATGCTATGTATATTTTATTGCAATTCATTTAAAAAAGTTCTTCCCTTTTTGACTAGGGTACCTAAGCCATTGATGAAAATAAATCAATTCTACTCAGGAGGCTGAGGCAGAAGGATCAGGTGAGACCCACTTCTGAGAAAACAAAATAAGGAAGGAAAAAAAAGAAATTCTTCCCAGTCTGGGTCAGAAGCTCCTCAGATGAATTTTTTTTTGTGTTTTTTTTTTTGTTGTTGTTGTTGTTGTTATTGTTTGTTTTTTGGTACCAGAGATTGAATTCAGGGGCACTCCACACTGAGCTACTTCCCCAGCCCTATTTTGTATTTTATTTAGAGACAGGGTCTCACTGAGTTGCTTAGCGCCTTGCTTTTGCTGAGGCTGGCTTTGAACTCTCCATTCTCCTGCCTCAGCCTCCTGAACTGCCACTCCCGGCTTCAGATGTTTCTTTTTAATTTTTAAAATTTTCTTAGCTGTCAATGGAATTTATTTTATTTATTTATATGCGGACTAGTTAGGTAAGTGCTCTACCGCTGAACCACAACCCCAGCCCTACAGATGGGTTTTAATGCTTATTTGATCACAGCACTGCTCAGACTATATTATAAAGCCAATTGTGTTGCCAATCTTTTATTTTCCCAAGCTAGCATCCATTGCCTTTCTTTCTGGTAACTGTACCTTAATTTCTTGCTGGAAACTAGCCCTTCCTCTATTCACAGTCTGTTCTTGTGAAGTTGACCCTATTGTGTTCCAAGGATTTTTTTTTTTTTTTATGGTGCTTGGGATTAGAACCCAGGGCCTTGTGCATGCAAGGCAAGCACTCTACCAACTGAGCTATATCCCCAGCCCCCCAAGGATGGAACTTGTTTATCAGCCTAAACCAATCTGCATGTACAGTGTATAGTGTATGACTTTTCCTCAAGTCTGGGTTACAGATGGGCACATGATCCAATTAGAGTCAATGAAAGCAATAAGATTTTCTCTGGCATTTAGGAGAAATAATTTCTCTTTCACTCTTTTTCCTGACATTTGATGATGATGACAACAATAATGAAATAGTTAACATTTATTGAGGGCTTATTCTATACAGGGAGATTTTTTTTTTTTTTTTTTGGTTTGGTTTTGGTACTGGGGCTTGAACTCAGGGGCACTTGACCACTGAGCCACATCCCCAGCCCTATTTTGTATTTTTATTTAGAGACAGGGTCTCACTGAATTGCTTAGCTCCTCACCTGTTTCTGAGGCTAGCTTTGAACTTGTGATCCTTCTGCTTCAGCCTCCAGAGCTGCTGGGATCATAGGTGTGCCACCGTGCCTAGCTGACAGAGAGAATTCTAAATACTAAATTTATTTACACATCACAATAACCATATTGTGTAGCTATGATTATTATTTCCTCTTACAAGTGGTGTAACTGAGGCACAGTTTTGTTTTGTCTTTTTATAGTGCTGGGATTGAGCCCAGGGCCTTACACACACTAAACACATAATCTACTTCTGAGCCACGTCCTCAGCCTGGCACAGAGAGTTTGCCCAGTGTTTGCCTCACATGCACAAGGCCCTGGGTTCAATCCCCAGCACCACCACCACAAAAAACAAAACAAAACAACAACAACAAAAAAAACATTAAATTAAATTGAGGGTGGGGATATAGCTTATAGCTCAGTTGGTAGAGTGTTTGCCTCACATCTCACATGCACAAGGCCCTGGGTTCAATCCTCAGCACCACAAAAAAAGAAAGTCTGCCCAACTTGTCAAGGGCTCACAGCCAATCTACGGTCAAGCCGCAAACCCACTTTCACAACCTTGAGAAAATGTAAGGAATGGAATTGCTGCTTCTTTTTCTGGGAAGCCCCAAACCCAAGGCAATGCAGTGAAAGGCATGTTCTAGAGATGAAACCAGATCATTTAAGCCCCAGAACTAACTTCCTAAGCCAGCCCTTACTCTAGACATTTTTTTTTTCCTTTTGGTATGTGTAAGCCAAAACATTTCTATTTCTCTGAAGCTACTTTCTGTCTGGTTCTCTGTCTTTTAAAATCAGAGTCCTAAGTGACATAGAATTATTTATTTGTGGCCTTCCCAGGAAGCTGTGATCTCCTTGAGATAGGAATGCTCTTATTCATTTCCACATCCACAGAGTCTAGCATCATGCACATAATTATCATTCAATAAACGTTTGCTACTTATCAATTCAGTCATTCCACAAACATTTTCTGCTGTGAGCCAGAAATTGGGTTAGATACAGGGAATGGGAATAAAAATGAGTGACTTAACATTGTTTGTCTGCAATATATGGGAGAATAATCACTCTAAAGGTTAGTATGATAGAGAATGCTAGGAAAAGATGCACACACATTCCAGAGTCCGCTGAAAGTTGTTGTTACCTTGGTATTCTGTGTCTGACTGATGAGCATTTCTGGGTTCCAGAACATGGCCAAATGTTTTCAGGGTTGTCTAAGGTTCCAAAAATGTTGGAAAGCATCTACTTCTCCATCTGATGTACGTACCAGAGTCACACCTGTCATATGAACCATGTGTTTTCTGCAAGGCTTCTTTGTATCACTTGAATCTCAAAAGCATATTCAGTAAAATGAGTGCTCCCTGCTCATTTCTGAGAGTTATGGTGAAGATCAAAAGAAGTCATAGATACGAAAGTTTCTACTGTATCTAGGTGATAGTTGTTTTCTTTTATCTGACCACAATAAGTGTTAACATAGTCTACTCTAGCTAGGATCCCCGCAACGCCACATCATTTGGTCTCACCAGCAGTTCTGTTGTACTTGTAGTGAACATCTGTTGTTTTTGTCTGTCCAGAATTTTTCTCTATTTTGGCAAAAAGTACCCTACATTCCTTCTGGGAATTACCTCTCCATCTTTCTATGTACTTATTGTGAGGGTGTTACTCTAAGCCTCTTGACACAAGGTGAGCATACAAGCATAGCTTGAGTAATCAAAATATCTTACTCCTTGGCAAAGCAGCTGGCTTTAGGGAAGGGCATATGACACAGGGCCCAAACTGAACTACTCAGAGCTGTTCATCTGGATTATATGAACTGTTTTTCCAGGGTGAGAAGCTTCCCTTTTCTTTGGGGGGGGTGTCACTGAATTGCAATTATGTAATCCTGGACCTTCTGAGGCTGTTCCTTTCACCCCCCCCTCCCCTGCATCCCTAGTCCAGCATCCCTTTGCTACATGAAAGAAATTATTTTTTATGTATTTTTAAACTATTGTTTGCATAATACCTTTATTTATTTATTTTTATGTGGCGCTTAGGATCAAACCCAGGGCCTCGCACGTGCTAGGCAAGCGTTCTACCGCTGAGCCACAATCCCAGCCCAAAAGAAACTATTAAGTTGCAATTTTTCTTCAGTTATGATCTATGTGAGACCTCTATAAAACTATGACTATGGTTCATAAGCCCCCAGTTTTGTTTTGTTTGTTTTTTGGTATTAGAGATTGAACTCAGAGGCTCTTAACCACAGAGCCACATCTCCAGCCCTTTTTATATTTTATTTTGAGACAGAGACCCACTAAGTTACTTAGGGCCTTGCTAAGTTGCTGAGGCTGGCTTTGAACTCAAGATCCTCCTGCCTCAGCCTCCCAAACTAATGGGATTACTGGTGTGGGCCATGGTGCCAGGCAAATCCTCAGTTGATATCTACTTACATTCACAAAGTCTCAAATGCCTTCAAATTCTACATCCACAATATTCTATATGGAGAAGATTTATGAAGAGAAGAATAAATTTCATGATATCTATTTACATGATACCATTTGATAATTAGATGAGACCTCTTTTTTCAGGAATTTTGGGGTAATGGGTAAGAGAGAGCATTTTATGTAGGAAAGGTCATATATCAGGCAAACTTAAATGTTGTATAAAACCCGAACTTTGGCTCCCATCACTAGTGAGTATAACATATCAGTAAAGGAAGCACTTGATTAAAACCCATGTTAGAAGTTTTTCTGATTTGTTTCCTGTGCGTAGACGCTAACAATGGCAGCATTCAGTGGAGTTCGTTAAACTAGGTTGCAACAGTGGGAAGCATCTGAAACTCCTGTCCCTGGGATGGACACATCCAACAAATTTTTTTTTTCTTTTTTCAGTACTAGGGAACCCAGCCGGACTCTATCACTGAGCTATATCTCCAACCCGTTTCATTTTTCATTTTGACAGGGTCTTGTTAAATCATTCAGGCTGGCCTCAAACTTGTGATCTTTCTGCCGTAGCCTTCTGACTCACTAGGATTACAGGGGTGTGCCACCATGCCCAACAGCCACATACAATTTTATAACAAAATTCAGCCTATAGAGAAACCCAGGAATTTGGAGCTGGCTGTAGTATGTAGAGAGACTGAAAAAGAAGAGACAGAAAGAAACAGCTGAGGAAAAAAAAAATTTAAGACACTGATTTTTTAGATATAAGGTTTAATAATTTTTTTTTTAAACCTGGGGATGTAGCCTACTTGCTTAGCATGTGTGAGGCCATGGGTTCAATCCCCAGCATCACACACACACACAGTATCCTCCCCTCCACCCTACCGCCAGCTTAAACTGATTTGAATTGTCATTTTCAACCAAAACCAAAAGACATCTTATAGCGCAGTATTACTACCTAGTAAAGAGAAATCCAAAGAGGAGGCTCAAAGACAATCCTGGGGCAATAAATGTCAACTTATTTTATGTTTGATGGCCAGCTGTTTCTGTTTTATATTCTCTGTGGCACAAATCTGGTAGGAATTCACATAGATTTTTTTTTTTTTTTTGTAAATCTTGGCAGATGTCAGCCAAAGAAAAGGGCATGACAAAATCGCCAATTGGTCCTGAGGATACATTCCAAAAAACCTCTCAGTCCACAAACATGCTATCCAACCTTCCCACTGTCACAGATGTCCCAGACAATCACAGTTGTGATGCACTGATCATGGGATGCCTGCCAGAGGGTAGTGTCAGAGCAGTGGGATGAATATTTACCTCCTTACACATACACAATAACTGCGTAAAACATTTTCCATGGACTAAGCTTGGAACTAAGCTAAGCACTTTACATGTTATTTTATCTAATTCTTAAAGAACCCCCTGAGAAGGGTAATGTCAACCCCATTTTATAGATGAAGAAACCCACGTTCAGCATAGTCATAAAAATGAAAAAATAAGGTGGTCATTGACATTAGTAAATGATGGGAGTGGAACCCCAAAGTCAATATTTTAAACTATCATTGTACCTCTTTTACTACTTAATTTCGTCAGGGCTGGATTTCTTTTAGTGGCTGTTCTAACTTATTCATGGCTTATAGTAGAAACTTATCTGATACTTGAGACTGGAAGGTTTCTAGGTCAGGATTGTATCATATTGAATTGCATCCTATCATCCTTTAGTACTTTGGCCCAGCATTTATTTATTCTTGAGGGTTAAAATGGAAGGATTTGGTCCTTCCCCACATGGGGCATTTTAAAAAGACTGTTTTGTTTTCTTCTTCAAGTATGAGGGATAGAACCCAGGGTCTTGGGCAGAAGACTGGCATTTTAAAAAGATGTTCACAAAACAAGTTTCATTATATGAGAATATAGAGGTCAAGGAACAGCTCTGGCCAGGCACAATGGAGCATGCTTGTAATCTCAGCAACTCATGAGGCTGAGGCAAGAGGATCACAAGTTCAAGGTCAGCCTCAGCAACTTAGAGAGGCCCTAAACAACTTAGCAAGACCCTGTCTTAAAATACAGATAAAAAAGGGCTAGAGACTTACTCAGTGGTAAAGTGTATCTGTGTTTAATTCCCAGTATCCCCACCCACACAAAAAAGAACTCTGTCCATAATCAACTTTATTTTCTAGCCTGTGAAACTTTGCTTATACTAGGCATATCTAAGTGACATATGATAGCCACATTACATTGCAACCTATTTATAGTTAATTGGTCCTGACATCTAAAGATAAAAGTCTATGAATATGGGGGCTGGGGCTGGGGCTCAGCGGTAGGGCACTTGCTTTGCACGTGTGAGACACTGGGCTCGATCCTCAGCACCACATAAAAATAAACAAAATAAAGATATTGTGTCCTGTATAAATTTATTTATTTACATATATAAAAAAGTCTATGGATGTGATATGTGGGTAGGAAGGATAGTAGAATGAATCGGACATTATCATCTTATGTGCGTATATGATTACATGACTAGTGTAATTCTACATTATGTACAAACAGAAGAATGAGAAGTTATACCCTATGTATGGTGTGTCAAAATGTATTCTATCATGTATAACTGATTAGAACAAATTTTTTAAAAAACAAAAATATCTTTCTTTGTAGAAAAATAAAGTCTAAGGATGCACTGATATCATCCCAGGATACACTGAATGGGCTTCCAATAATCTATCTATCTATCTATCTATCTATCTATCTATCTATTTATTTGATTATCATTAGTTCTATGGAATACCTTACCTCTAGTTTCTAAATTTGGTAATTCTTTTTTTCCTTCCTTTTTTGTGATACTAAGGATTAAATCCAGAGGTGCTCATCACTGAGATATACCCCCAGCCCTTTTTATTTTGAGACAGATTCTTGATAAATTGTTGAAGCTGGCATTAAATTTTCTATCCTCCTGCCTCTGATTCTGGAGTAGCTGAGATTACAGGCATATACCACTGTGCCTGGCCCTAAACTGGCCCTAAAATACCCTTTCATTCAGTTTTATTTTTATTTTTTTTACATTCTATTGTAAGAAAATAGAGATTTCCATGAGTAATAATGATGTGATTGCAAAAAATTTATACATTATCTAACCCTGGATTGGGATATCACCACAAGCAATGAATTTATCCTAAATTTTAATATTCAAGTAGAGTATTCTAGCAGAATACCAAAAGAAGACTTTTCTATTTCTGTTTCTAAATATTCACACACTAGCTGGGCACAGTGATGCATGCCTGTAGTCCTAGATACTTAGGAAACTGAAGCAGGAGGATCTCTTGAGACCAAGAGTTTGGGGCCACCTTGGGCAACCTAGTAAGATACACACACACACACACACACACACACACACACACACACACACTCTCTTCAGAATTCAAATTATCTGCCTGTGTTATTTGCATCATTCCTCTAAACATTTTAAAAATTTTTTGTAGTTGTAAATGGACAGAATGCCTTTATTTTTTTATTTTTATTTTTTTTAATGTGGTGCTGAGGATCAAACCCAGTGCATGCTAGGCAAGCACTCAGCCACTGAGCTACAGCCCCAGCCCTCCTCTATATATTTTTGAACTAAAAGGGACTCTAGAGATCATTTTAGTTTATTTTCATTAGATTGGAAGCTGAGGCCCATAACTGGTTTCTATTAAAAGTAAGATATTGTTCTATGCATCCTTTGCTCACAGGTCATTTTACATGATTATTTAAATGTTTTGTACATGCAAATCTTCTTTCTTTCTTTTTTTTTTAAATCTTATTTCTATAAGAAGATTTTGAGTTCCTGGGGGTAGGGCAGGAGAGATGGTTTAGAGAAGTGGACTGGGAGGCAGTGAAAAAAATAGGGGCTTAATAATCAAAGAGTCTGTATTCTAATTTTAGCTTTTCTTTTAGTGGAGATGTGATGTTGCACAGAGTTACTTAACTTCTCTGAGCTTTCTTTTTTTTTTTTTGTAACAGAAATCATCATCATTATTATCATCATCATCATCGTCATCAGTCATACCTCGAACAAGGATGTAGGGAAGACCAAGGGAATAATGAATATAAGCCCTTGCTTCATGTACTGCTTGGCACAGAGTAACTCCATAAATGCTAGTTTTGTTTGCTCCTTCTGTATTTTAAGACTAACACACATTGAGATTTTAACAAGTATTTGTTAAATTGACTTGATCCTTTACTTGAGTTACAATACTGAAAATAATTTCATTGGACAGAACCTCTACTCTTATCAGTCTGTGCATCCAGTGACACATTGACAAGTTATCTTTTCAGATACTGATACATGTGTGACAATAAATATACTGGCATTGCACCTGTTCAGGTATCTCTTATGCACACCAGAAATGTGTATGTACCATCAAAGTATTCTTGGTTATCAAAGTACTAATAATTCAATATGATGGAAAGATGTTTGATCTCATTCACACCTTTGGGTTCAAATTCTAGCTCTCCACTTATTTATCAGTTATGTGATTGAGGCAAATGTTACAAGCTGGTTAATATTACCTGCTCACAGGTTTGTTATGAGGAAATAAGAAAACATGGAAAGAGCTTGTTCTCGGTTTTGTCATTGCTTGGGTAACTTTTCTTTCTCCTTTTTTTTTTTTTGGCCTGGAAATAGAACCCAGGGGTGCTTTACCACTGAGTTGCTTGTTTTTATTTTTTTCTTTTGAGGCAGGATCTCACTAAGTTGCAGAAGCTAGCTTTGGACTTATGATCCTCATACTTTAGTCTTCTAAGTCTCTGGAATTATTGTCATGGGCCACCATGCCCAGGAGTCTCAAGTAACTTTTCTATCAAGGTCAAAATGTAGTTGGTATCCACAGTTCTCTCCACAGCTTTCTGATTCTAATTTACAGACTTAAGAAATACTTAATTGATAGGGCTGGGGGTATAGCTCAGTTGGTAAGTGCTTGTCTTGCAAGCACAAGGCCGTGGGTTCAATCCCCAGCACCAAAAAAGAAAAAAAAAAAAAACTTAATTAAAGCGCTGGGAGTATAGCTCAATTGGTAGAGTGCTTGCCTCAAAACTCTAGGTTCAATCCCCACGACCATAAAAAAAAAAAAAAAAATAGTCTTATGGGTTGGGGTTGTGGTTCAGTGATAGAGTGCTTGCTAGCATGTGTTTGATTCTCTGTTTGATTCTCAGCACCACGTAAAAATAAATACATAAAATAAAGATCCATTGACAACTTAAAAAAATACATTAAAAAAAAAGAAATTGCAGCGGGGCTTGGTGGCTTACTCCTGTAATCCCAGTGACTCAGGAGGCTGAGGCAGGAGGAGGCAAGTTCAAAGGTGCTTAGCAACTCAATGAGACCCTGTCTCTAAATAAAATATAAAATAGGGCTGGGGATGTGGCTCAGTGGTTGAGTGCCCCTGATTTAATCCCCAGTACCAAAAACAAGAAAGAAAAATAAATTACATTTTAGGAACAATAAAACTATTCACCTTAGTATAGAGAATGAGGCATACTGGTGTAGGGGATATGGGGAATAGTTGGAAGGCAATTATAGCACACAGTTGAGAAACTGAGAGGTATGAACTATCTCAGATGGGACAGTACGGATCAAAGAGAAATGTTCAGGAGTTAAATACCCAGGAACTGCAATATATGCAACTGTTCTGATAAATGTTATTATTTTTTTAAAAAAATTTTTAGTTGTCAATGGATCTTTATTTATTTATATGTGGTGCTGAGAATCAAACCCAGTGCCTCACACAAGCACTCTACCACTGAGCCACAACCCCACCCCAAATGTTATCTTTTAAAAAAATATTTTATTTTTTATAGTTGGACACAATACCTTTATTTTATTTATTTATTTTTATGTGGTGCTGAGGATGGAACCCAGGGCCTCACACGTGCTAGGTGAGTGCTCTACCGCTGAGCCACAACCCCAGCCCCTGTTATTATCTTTTTAAAATTAATTTTTACATGAAATAACTGCTATGGTTTGTAGTATTTATTAATGGTGTTTTATTCTTAAATAAACTTAATGTTAAGAAAGCTTGCGTGTGCTGTGTGTGTGTGTGTGTGTGGGGGGTGTGTGTGTGTATGAAACTTGAAGAATTTTGAGGATAGAAACCTATTAACACCAAATCACAGGCACAGAAGTAGAATAAATGAAAGACATCCAGGGTCTCTTAAGATTCTCTTTGGGGGGGCTGGGGATGTGGCTCAAGCGGTAGCGCACTCGCCTGGCATGCGTGCGCCCCGGGCTCCATCCTCAGCACCACATACAAACAAAGATGTTGTGTCCGCATAAAACTAAAAAATACATATTAAAATTCTCTCTCTCTCTCTCGCTAAAAAAAAAAAAAAGAAAGAAAATTCTCTTTGGGGCTGGGAGTGTTTCTCAGTGGTAGAGTACTTGCCATAGCATATGGGAGACCCCAGATTGGATCCCCCCCTCCACCACATGAAAAAAAAAAATCTCTTAGTGCTGGGGAAATTGGAAAGAATGGAACTATAATTTATGGTAGAGGAGGAGGTAAGAATGAGGTGATAGCAGACAGTAAAATATTATAAAAATATCACCCATGCAACATTCTTAAAAAAACAATTATGCCATAAGTATAATCAACTTTAGATTTAACTACAGTTTACAAGAAGTATGAGCATTAAAGAAAATGTGAAACAACACGTGAAATGACATGATGAGAATGAAATGGGCCAAGTCCAGAATGCAAAAAATTGACCTGACCTCTTCAACAAAAAAAACCTCTTCTCTCTCTCTCTCTCTCTCTCTCTCTCTCTCTCTCTATATATATATATATATATATATATATATATATATAAAATTTGTTAATTTTTGGTACCGAGGATTGAACTCAGGGGCACTCAACCACTGAGCCACATCCTCAGCCCTATTTTGTATTTTATTTAGAGACCCGGTCTCACTGAATTGCTTAGCACCTTGCTATGCAGGTGAAGCTGGCTTTGAACTCCTGATCCTCCTGCATCAGCCTCCGGAGTCTCGGGCATTACAGACGTGCACCATCTTGCCTGGCGTATTTTTTTATTTTTGAGACAGGATCTCACTAAATTGCTTAGGCCCTTGCTTAGTTGCTGAGGCTAGACTCTAACTTGTAGTTCCCCTGCCTCAGTTTCTTTGAGTTGCTGGGATTGCAGATATGTGCCACTGTCAGATCAGGCGAAGGTGGGCAGCGACCAAAGGAGGCAGATTTAAAAAGGGCCACGGAACAGGCTTTATTGGGACATCACTCCCGGATGGAACTCGATCAGACCGCCAGAGTGGCAAGAGAAGGGTATGAGGAGAAACCTTGTGGAAGCTTGCTGGGCTGGACTTTTATGGGGCTTCCAGCAGGAAGGGAAGGGCTTGGGACAGGAAAAGGTGTTTTTAGGGTCCCTTGTTGCATTGGGGTTGGTCAGGGGAGTTGGCTGAACTCCAGGATTGGCCAGGGGGTCCTGCTGATTGACAGGCGTTAGTCAGGTGATCTCGCTGATTGACAGGCGATCTCCTGGCGCCTGATTGATGTCCCTTTCTGCCGCAGGCTGTTTTGTTCTGAGTCCCACCAAGTTGCCACCACCGACCTAACAGCCACCTGTAAATAAACAAACTTCAAAGAAAAGAAAAAAGAAGGGAAAGAAGAAAAGAAAGAAAATTTTAAGAAAGCATTTAGAGTTGGGCATGCTTGCTCACGCCTGTAATCCCAGCGGCTCAGGAGGCTGAGGCAGGAGGATTGCGAGTTCAAAGTCAGTCTCAGCAAAAGCGAGGGACTAAGCAACTTAGTGAGACTCTGTCTCTAAATAAAATACAAAATAGGGCTGGGGGTGTGGCTCACTTGTGGAGTGGCCCTAAATTCAATCCTTGGTACCGTCCCCCCACCAAAAAGAAAGCATTTGTTCTAGGCATCCTGGCACATGCCTGTAATCCCAACGATTTTGCTGGTTGAGGCAGGAGGATCCCAAATTCAAGGTCAGTCTCAGAAGTTAAATAAAACTCTCAGCAGGCTGGGATTGTGGCTCAGTGGCAGAGCGCTTCCCTTGCAAGTATACGGCACTGGGTTCCATCCTCCGCACCACATGAAAATAATAAATAAAATAAAGGTATTGTGTCCATCTGCAACTAAAAAATAAAAATAAAAAAAGACAGCAATGTAGCAAGACTCTGTCTCAAAACAATCAAACAAACAAATAACTGGGGATGTGGCTTAGTGGTTAAAGCACCTCTGGGTTTAATCCCAATACCAAAAGGAAAGAGAGAGAGAGAGAGAGGGAGAGAGGGAGAGAGAGAGAGAGAAAGAAGTCATGTTTGGTGGTGCACACCTGTAATCCCAACGACTCTAGAGGCTGAGGCAGGAGGATTCCAAGTTGGATACTTCAGCAAATTAGTGAGACCCTCGGCAATTTAGTGAGACTGTCTCAAAATTAAAAAAAAAAAAAAAAGAAGAAGAAAGCAAAAATGAAATGAAAGTTTTACACATGAAAAGAATATTTATGGATGTACTTATCAATAATGCAAAATATGGAACTTGTTCAGATTTTGATTCAGATAAATGAACTGTAAAAGGCATTCTGGAAATTATTGGGAAAAACTGAACATGGATTAAGTATTAAATGATATTAAAGGATTAAAAACTTTTTATAAAAGTTTGATAATGAGGGGCTGGGGATGTGGCTCAAGCGGTAGCACGCTCGTTTGGCATGCGTGTGGCCCGGGTTCGATCCTCAGCACCACATACCAACAAAGATGTTGTGTCTGTCAATAACTAACTAAATAAATAAATATGAAAAAAAAAAAAAAGTTTGATAATGATATTGTGGTTAATTTACAATAAAAAGTCTTTGTTAGCAATACATATTAAAGTATGTACCGGTGAAATGTTATGGTTTACAAGAAGTTTACTTAAAAATACTCCAGGGGAGCTGGACATGGTGATGAGCAGTTTTAGGAACAAAAGCAGCAAACTGAAAGTCCTTTTTTTTTTTTTTTTGTGGTTGTAGATGGACAGCATGCCTTTATTTTATTTATTTTTATGTGGTGCTGAGAGTGGAACCCAGTGCCTCAAGCATGCTAGGCAAGCGCTCTATCACTGAGCTACAGCCCCAGGCCAGTCCTACGGTTTTTATGCAGGGAAGAGGTAGAACTAATTTTTTTTTTTTTTCCTTTGTGCTGGGCTAGGTGGCACATGCCTGTAATCCCAGATGCTAGGGAGGCTGAGGCAGGAAAATCGAAAGTTTGAGGCCCATTCAGGTAATTCAGCAAGACTGTCTCAAAATAATAAAGAGCTGGAAATGTAGCTCACTGATAAACAGTCTTTGGGTTAAATCTGCAGTATCACACACCAAATAAAAAATAAAATTTGGGCTGTGTGGAGGGGGAAATGGTAGTGTTTCAAATAGTTGAAGTTAGGTGATGGACACAAGGCAGCTTCTTATTCCTCCTCCTCCTCCTCCTCCTCCTCCTCCTCCTCCTCCTCCTCCTCCTCCTCCTCCTCCTCTTTCTTCTTCTTTTTTTCTTTTGCAGTGCTGGGGATTTAACCCAGTACTTCATTTATTCTAGGTAAGCACTCCATCACTGAGCTATATCCCCAGCCCAAGAAGTTTATTATTCTATTCTAATCCTTTTGTATTTGTTTGGAATTTTCCATAAAAATATATTATGGGAAACTGAATCTCTTTCTAGTCCCCAATGTGTGAAATAATTAGATGGAAGAAGAAAACATTCTTTTTTGGAGGGGGAGTGTTAGGGATTGAACCCCGGGCTTCACCACATGCGAAGTATGTGCTCTATCCCTGGGCTATAATCCTAGCTCTTAGAAGAGAACATTCTTGCTGTAATAATTTCTTGCTGGAACAGATCAGAATTGGAGGGGCATCTTTTAAGGATAATGTGGAGGAAGAGGGCCCCTGTCAGGAAAAGAAGGTAGAAGGAAAACTGGTTTTGAGTGGTGTTGAAAAGCCAAGGAGGAGCACAGTTTCAAGATGGAAGGAGTGTCAGCTATGTCAAATATTGCAGATGACAGGAAGGGCAGGATTAAATGACTTCACTAGATATAGCAACCAAGGTCACTCTTGACTTCAGCAAGATCAGTTTCAGTGGAGGTGGGAAGATCCACGTTTCCCAAGCAGCCTGGCTGTGAAGAGATGAAGATGGTAATCTTCCCACACCTCCCACCCCAAAAGGAGAAAGGGCAAGTTTTTATATGCTGAGGGGACATGCCATTTGACAGTGGTTGACAATATAGGCAAAAAGTGGAATGACTCACAGAGTACCCTATTACAGGAGAAAGTATTGAGAAAAAATCACATGCACTGTTTTTCTGATGTTTACTGAAATTTCCAATCACTGCTCCAAAGAAATTTCTTCCACAGTAAACGAAACAGATATATATATTTGTCTCAGTTAAGACGGTTGAAAAGCCACGATTTTTCGTGACTGCACTTCAGACACACTAAAAGTGTTCTCTCTCTCTCTCTCTCTATATATATATATAATTATTATTATTATTATTTTTTAGTTGTAGATGGATACAGTACCTTTATTATTTTTTTTTATGTGGTGCCTCACAAGAGCTAGGCAAGTGCTCTACCACTGAGCTACAACCCCAACCCTTCAGTTGTTCTTGAGTTAAAAACCACTGAAAGAGGGCTGGGGTTGGGGATCAGTGGTAGCACACTTGCCTGGCATGTGTGAGGCATTGGTTTTGATTCTTAGCACCATATAAAAATAAATAAAATAAAGGTATTGTGTCTATCTACCATTAAAAAAATATTAAAAAACCCCAAGCAAACCACTTTTTGTCCCTAAAAAAAGAAGAAAAATTATTCACCACACACACACAAAAGTTTTTTTTTTTTTTGTACCGGGGACTGATCCCAGGGGCGCTTTACTACTGAGTCACACCCCTGTCCTTTTTTTAAATTAAATTTTATTTTTTTATGTACCTGGGACTGAACCCTGGGGAGCTTAACCACTGAGTCACATCCCCAGCCGTTTTTATTTTTATTTTGAGACAGGGTCTCGCTGAGTTATTGAGAAGTTGGCCTCAAACTTGTGATCCTACTGCCTAAGCCTATCAAACTGCTGGAATCACAGGCATGCGCTACTCTGCACGGCCCTTCCCAAAGGAGTTCTACCTCTCCCTGCATATCCTTTGGTTTGCTGCACTTGTTCCAAAAAACTACTCATCACTCAAACTACCAAACCTGCAAATTCTTTTTAAGTAGCTTTCCTACCATCACCAATATATAGGGTGGCTTAAATTATATTTCCAAGTCTTACTGCCTTTCCAAAAATTACTATAAACTATTAGAATCTGCAAACTCAATTATATATTGATTACGATGCTCAGGTTACCTCTGAATTCCAAGGAGGAGTCGAGGTAAGATATCTAAGGAATGGGATATTTTACACTTTAGGACAAACTTTCACACCAGCACTATTGGTTGGTGGGAGGAGCTGATGATTTGGAGGTGAGAAGAAGGGGAGTGCAGACAAGTTAGTCTTCTTAGACTTCCGGGGGTGAATACACCTGTCACCCGCGTGGCACAGAAGCTCAGAAAGCTGAGTGGGGTTGCGCTGGACAGAGGATAGGCCACCGGGGGAACTTGGCTCAATTAAAAGGTTTATACGCGCCCTCACGGGCGCGCGCACGTACGAAGTCGTGTCTTGCGCAGGGTCGGGCCTGTCAGGCGGGAAATCTCGCGAGATCGGAGACTGGGATGACTGTCGGGAGGAGGGGAGTGGTGTCGGGGAAGGGGGGGAACCTGGGCAGCGGCCGGGCTCTGTGGCTTCAGGGCTCGGAAGGAGAGAGGGAGGGTGGCAAAGAGAGTGAGTCGGTACCACTGCCTGCTTGAGGAAAGAGGAGGGGTCCCGCTCGCCCTGCGCCCTTCGCGGGCCAAGAGTGCTAAGCACCCGCGAGCCTCTCAGGCCTCCCGGCCCCTGGGGACCCCGCCCCGCCGCCCGCCGGCCGGCCCGCGGCCTCGCTTCTCTTTGTGAGCGCCCCCTTCCCAGGGGTGGTGGTGGTGGTGGTGGCAGAGGGCCACGCGTGGGCCCGCCCGCCGAGGGGCCGCGGCGGGGGACCGAGAGGGCCTCGGCTGTGTGAGGACGGGAGGCGGCCGAGGCCCGGGCCGGTTCCCCCGAGGCGGCGGCGGCGACTCCGGGCACTTCCCCGCGCCATCTTAGCTGAGCCCCAGCGCTGAGGGCGCCTCCTCGACTCTGGTCGTCCCCTCGCCGCCCCCCTCCCCGCCCCTTGTCGCAGAGCTTGGGCTGGGCAGCTCGCTGGGGCTCCGCGGGGTGGGGGGCGGCGGTCGGTCGCCAGGCCCCCTCCTCCCTCCTCTCCCTCCAGCTAGCAGCTACCTGAGCGCTGCGGGGGGCTGCGTTTGCCTACTCCGCTCCAGACCTGACGGCTAAAGGGTAAGGGCACCTCTGCTAGGGAAAGGAGACCTGGCGGGGGGCGGGGAAATTCGGCCCACTCAGGCCTCTACGGAAGAAGGGATGTGGGAGTGGGGTGGGGGAGGGAGACAAGGAGGGTCTGTGATTCTGTGGGTGGGGTGAAGAAGCTGGTTAGCTGGGCGCCCTCCTGTTATGAGGGGCAGGAGCAATTACATTCCTTTTTCCTGAGGGTCACCGGAAGGGGTGGTGGAAGGGGATGTTTCGAGGAAGGTGTGGCCCTCGTAGGGAGACAGGATTGATGTGCACCCCGATTTAAAGGCGCGAAGTGCCTTTCCCTCAGGTCTCTCTGCTCCTCCCGTTCCTCCTCCTCCTTTGTAGTGTCTATGTATTCTTGGGAAGGGAGACTGCTCTGGGTAGCCTGCTGGGTGGATTCAACCCTCAAGAAATCTATACTTCTCTTTAGGGGTAATGGAAGCGTTTCTCTCCCCCTACCCTTCCCCCTTCCTCATCGTCTAGTGTACTGCAATGCTGCAGAAGTCCGAGGCAATTTCTTCATACACAGACCCATGTATACACTGAAGGGAGGGGGGAGCAGGAGAGAGAAGTAATGGCGCTTCCCTTGGAAAGGTTACTCTTCTTCCTTTGATTTTTAAATCGATAACAGTACCGTTAATACTCTTCTCCTGAGATCTGTCCATGGAAAGTATAGCTGCTCCTGTTGTTATTGTTAGGGGGTATGGCCTTTCAAGAGGACCCCTCAAGTTAGAACAGTTGATGTGTCTCTGGATGGGCTTTTTTTTTTTTTTTTTTGGAGCAGGTTGAGTTTTCGTTAGAATTCAAATAAAATAATTTTGTATTCTCTTATTTTTCTTCCTATAGCTTTTGCAAGTTTTGAAGAGTTATTAAAAAATTATACAGGGGTTGGGGCTGTGGCTCAGCGGTAGCGCGCTTGCTTGGCATGCGTGAGGCGCTGGGTTGGATTCCCAGCAACATATACAAATAAATAAAATAAAGGTCCATCAACAACTAAAAAAATATTTTTAAAAAACCAATTATTACATACAGACAGGCTTTCTGATAGACGTTTGTCCCTGGGCTGTGGATTTTAAAGGTTAATACTGTTTTGTGTAATATTGAAATTGGAATTTTTCTGAAAATCATTAGGTTAGAAATCTTTCTGTAGCAAATGCTCTGTTTCTTAAAGAAATGAAGATAATTGATATTAATATGCCCATTTATGATTAACTTTTGCTTTGTATCATTTTTTTTTTAAAAGGTCATCTCAGTTGGTTTGGTACTTGTTGGCTTTGTCTGGGTAAACATAAATAAAAACAATTTTAACATTGCCACGTGCTTTTTGTGACCAAAAAGTAGTCTTCAAGTCCTGAAGGAATCTTGATGTACTGTCAATATTTTTTCCTTTAAGTGTTTAGGTTTACTGGGGAAGTGATTTAAAAATGTTCCATATGTGAATATTAGTAGAATTAAATAATTTTCCCAAAGTGATGAAGATGACTAAAATGTAATATCACAGATATGATCTGTCTTGATATTTTACAAATAAGTTATAGTTGGTGTTTAAGTTTTACTTAGTGAATTATTTATTTAAAAAATACTTTTGTGTTTATGTTATCATTAAATGTACCCAGAACTTTCTTGGTGTGTTGCTTTTTTGAAATCTGTTTGAATACAGGGATATAAAGATGTTAGCAATAGTGCTGGGCACTAATAGTTTCTATTATCTTATTTCATGATTTTGATATAGTTTTATCATTTTTTTCCCCTCACAAAATAGAATGCTCTTTGCCTTCTTTCTTCCCTTTTGATGTTCATTTCAATTGATTTAATTTAAGCAGCACTATTCATTTGAATCTGTATTTCATGATACAAAATTGCATGTTGTGATGTGTGGAGTTTTCTCCTATATGGCAAATTTCTATTTCTGTAGATTATGGTTTGTTGATAATGAATTCATGTATACTAGCATGTGTATATCCAACCATACTGCTTACTAGAGACATCCTTTATCTTAGAAAGATTGCAGGAAGAGAGGCTTTATCAATAAAAGCTATAAAATTAAGAATATACACAGGGTGTGTATTTGCTATATTTCAGCATACAGGGACTAAGTGGTACTCTTGGGGGTAACAAAAAGAAACACTGTTTTCCATAGCTGATAGGAACTCTGCCTAAAAGTGGTAAAAGTGTCTTCAGGATCAATTAGCTAAATTTGTTATTAAGGAAAAACTGCCTGAGGGTTTTTTCAGAAGATGACCTCTGATGTCACTGTCAGAAAGAGAATACTGAGAGCTGTTAGTCTGGGTTGATTCCAGATTAGTATGGCACTTCTTATGTTTCTAAATAGTTCATGTACAAAATGGCAGTGTACATCACTTCCTGTTCTTTCACAACTGGCTCTTTCTGTGGATTCCCTTTTAATGACTTAATTTTTGGCATTCTGATCTCTGATTCGTTAATTTGGTTATAATCTCATGTCTTATACATGGAGGAATATCTTAAGAATCCACTGGTTTAGAGACTTTTACAATAACAAAACATTGCTTCTAAACTGAAGAATATTATAAAAAATAAATTGAAACTCTGAAAGGTTTTTTTGTCTGTGTGTGGCTCACACACACACCCACCCAACTGCAGGGATTGAACCCAAAGCCTTGTGGCATGCTAAACAAGCGCTGTACCATTGAGCTATATCCTCAACCCTCTGAGAGGGTTTTTTTTGGTACTGGTGATTGAACCCAGGGGCACATTACCACTGAGCTACATCCCCAGTTCTTTTTATTTTTTGTTTTGAGACAGGGTCTTGCTAAATTGCTGAAACTGGCCTCAAATTTGTGATCCTCCTTTGTCAGCTGGGATTACAGTGCATGCTACTTCACCCTGCTCTTGAGAGGTTTTAAAGAGATACAGTAGTGTGTAAGACCAAAATGTACAAGGGGTTGCTGAATAGAAAATAATTATTGTTTTTTCTATAATATAAACTTCTGGAGAACTGTGTATATGGCAATTAATTGAATATATGTTATTAAAAAATAAGATTTGTTTATCAAGACATACATGGGGGCAGCTGTTGTAACTCAGTGGTAGAGCACTTGCCTAGCATGTGTGAGGCACTGAGTTTGATCCTCAGTACCACATAAAAATAAACGAATAAAATAAAGGCATTGTGTCCATCTACAACTAAATAAAAATATGCATTGTATTTGGTCCCATTCTTTGATGCCATTCCATCAATAAGAATGAAATTGATTAGTTATTAGGATACCATAATGACAGGATACTCCCAAAGAAGTATAATTGATTTTAATAATTTGATGATTCTTAGTGAACATGAATACTTAGTAAATCCAGAAGTTACCTTTGCCAACTGTTGGCATTTCATGTAGAATTGAGATTAATTGGTTCTTCATAGTACCTGGAAATAAGTTGTTTTGCATTTGGCTGATTTGTTTATTAAAATCAGTTAATTTCTCATTTGTATCTATCTCCTTTTGATTATAAGTAGTTTTTATTATAACAGCTAATTGCATTCATACAGATTTAACTTTCAAGAAATTAAGAGCTTTTTTTGGTAAGAGTTAAGGATTCAGTTTAGGATCATATGTGAGTGAATCTCTTCTTTAAAATTTTGACTATTGACTACTATTTCTATAGTCAAGTCTTGTATGCAATTGGACTATTTCATTAAACAGTGTGCCAAAATATGATCATCTGCTTTTTAGGTTTCTGAACTTCTTCATGGCTGGACTTTTTTTTTTTTTTTTTTTAATATTCTTTAAGGTTTCCTGTTATAAAATGAAAGTGAGAAGATATAACCAGTATTTTGTTCCTTTATATTCCATTGTTGGGTTAAAGTAGTTGAATTTTTAGTGATTAAAATTTGACTTTTTCAGGGGTAGGAGGGTACCAGGGGTTGAATCAGGGGCACTTGGCCATTGAGCCACATCCCCAGCCCTATTTTGTATTTTATTTAGAGACAGGGTCTCACTGAGTTGCTTAGCACCTCGCTGTTGCTGAGGCTGGCTTTGAACTTGTGATCCTCCTGTCTCAGCCTCCTAAGTCACTGGGATTACAGGCCTGCATCACCACACCTAGCTAAAATTTGATTTTTAATTTCATTAAAAATGTTTTATATCTTCTAAAATATCACATGAATTAAAACCTTCGGAAGGGCTAGAAACGGCTATTTTCAATTGAGGTGTTTTTGTCATCATTTGATAACAGTTATTTCTATTTCTATATTCCTTCAATTTGTGCTAGAAGCAGATTTTTTGTTCTGAAATATAGTCTAAGGCTGTGTCTTCTTACATGGTGACACACGTGGTTCATAAAAGATAGGGGTTTAAAAGTTTCTCAAAGTACCTTGCAGGGCACAGTGGCATATGTCTATAATTCCAGCTATTCTGGAGGCTGAGGCAGGAGAGCAAGTGTGAGGCTAGCCTAGGCAATGTCTCAAAATAAGATAAAATGGGCTTGAGATGTAGCTTTGTGATAGAGTGCCCCTAGGTTTAACCCCCAGTAAGGGGTGTGGGTGGGATGGGAGTGGGGTGGGAGTGACAGGTTGTGGGAGAAGAATTTGGCCTATAAAGTAAGTAAAGGTACAGGTTACTGAGTATTTTGCATAATACCACAGCCTAGTAAAAATGCTCTTGAGCTAAGTTGAAGAATCACTTGATGCCAAGAGTTTGACATACCAGCCTGGGCACCGCATCAAGACCCCATCTCAAAAAAAAAAAAAAAAAAAAAAAAAAGCCAATGTCAGTTGTGTCCTAGAGTTTTTTAAAAATATTTTTTTAGTTGTAGATGGTCACAACTTATTTTGTTTATCTTTATGTGGTGCTGGTGATCAAACCCAGTGCCTCACACATGCTAGGCAAGCACTCTACCACTGAGCCACAACCCGGCCTCTGTCCTAAGTTGCTATTTATTTATTTTTGCAGTGCTGGGGATTGAACTCCAGGGCCTTATGCATGTTAAACAAGCACTCTACTACTGATCTATAAGTTATTATTTAAATATAACTGTAACTGCCCCTTACATTATTTAAATATAACTATATTTAATTGCCCTCTAGCTTATCTTTCAGCTGAGAAAGGGGCCCATTTTTCCTTTTGATAAATTATTTGATCAAATAATTTTATGCAGGTTTAGATGAAGGTGAATTATTACAATGTTTAGAAAGACATTCAAAATTTAGTTTCTGAGAAAGAATTATGAGATAATAGAGTGGAACAGAGCTTTCTGATTTTCTTTTCTTTCTTTTTTTTTTTAGAGAGAGAGAATTTTTTTTTTAATATTTATTTTCCAGTTTTTGACAGACACAACATCTTTGTTTGTATGTGGTGCTGAGGATAGAACCTGGGCCGCACGTATGCCAGGTGAGCGTGCTACCGCTTGAGCCACATCCCCAGCCCGAGCTTTCTGATTTTCATACACCAATAATAATAAAACTAGCACTTAACATTACCATCTATTAGCTGTGTAACTTCTGTAACTTTTTTTTGGGGGGGGTTGTAATCAAGGGATTGAACTCCGGGTCACTCAATCACTGAGCCATATCCCCAGCCTTATTTTGTATTTTATTTTTTTTAAAAGAGAGAGAATTTTTAATATTTATTTATTTATTTTTTCGGTGGACACAACATCTTTGTTTGTATGTGGTGCTGAGAATCGAACCCGGGCCGCACTCATGCCAGGCGAGTGCATTACCGCTTGAGCCACATCCCCAGCCCTATTTTGTATTTTATTTAGAGACAGGGTCTCACTGAGTTGCTTAGGCCTTGCTTTTGCTGAGGCTGGCTTTGAACTCGCAGTCCTCCTGCCTCAGCCTCCTGATCAGCTGGGATTACAGGCATTCATTCGCCCACCAAGCCTGGCCCCCCCAGTTCTTTTTATTTTTACTTTTTATTTTATAGTCTTGCAAAGTTACCCAGGCTGTCTTCCAAATGCTATTCTGCCTCAACTTCCCAAGTAGCTAGAATAACAGGCATGTGCCACTATGCCTGGCCCTAATGTGAATTTTAATCTTTGAGAAGGTTTCTTTTTTCCTTGCCTGGAATGAAATTTCTGTTCTCCTTTGGCATTTCATTTGTTTATTTAAGAAAAATTTGATATCCCATTTCTGCCTCCTGAAGCTCTTTTCACCATCCTTGATTTTGAAGGCCATTGGAGTACTCATTTTTTTCTAAGCTTTTTTACTTAGATGGTATTTGTAGGTGTATCTTCACCTTGCAAATGCTTTATATTTCAAAATTCAACAAACTGTAAGTGAAAATTATGTGCCATTAAGACACTGTCCATGCTCTGTATGAATTTTGTCTTCTCATTTTTTTTTTTTTTTTTTTGTCTCCTGAATAGTTTTCTCAAGCTAAATATTCATAAGAAAGCAAAGACTTGCTTCTTTGGTTGTGACCCCTTAATGGCTTGTGAATTCCATTTAGAGAACTACGATAATGAAAAAATAATTGGCAGTGTCAGAGTTTGGTGCCCAAGATAGGGTAAGCATTATTATGGGACACTTTTGCTTGCCATATTTTTTTGTATTCTGGCATACAGTTAACTTTATTTTGAAATTTCTTTTTCACCTCATCCCTTCTACTTTTTTTTTTTTTTCCCCTTTCTGCCATTGCTGGGTATTGAACCCAGGTTCCAGTGTATGCTAGACAAATGCTCCAGACCTGTTTTAACTTATAATCTTGTGTTTCCCAAATTATGCTTATATTTATTTTTTACCTTTTTATGCCAGTAACTTTACTCTTAATCTATACTGATTGCAATCACCAGTTTATTCGGTAGTCATGTTGAGCATATTTATCTTTCCTAGATCTCAGAGTTAGAGGGTATAGAGCACTTGGTCTAAAAGATTTGAGGCAGGGTACTAGCAGTTTTGGGAATGATGGTTAAATTTTGATTTTTTTCTTTTTTTAAACTGGGGATTGAACTCGGGAGTGATTAACAACTGAGCCATGTCCTCAACCCTTTTTATATTTGATTTAGAAACAGAGTCTCACTGAATTGCTTAGGGCCTTGCTGAGTTGTTGAGGCTGGCTTTGAACTCATGATCCTCCTGTCTCAGCCCCCTGAGTAGCTGGGATTTGTAGGCAGGCACCGCTGGCCTGGCAAATTTTGATACTGGGAAATGTGTGTCATATGCTCTGTATGAATGCAGTTTCTCATGAGTTGCAGAATTTATTAAAAGAAAAAGAGGGTTGGAGTTGTAGTTCAGGGGTAGTGTGTGAGGCACTGGGTTCAATTCTTAGCACCACATATAAATAAATAAAATAAGGGTCCATTGACAACTAAAAGAATATATATTAATTTTTTTTTTTTTTTTTTTTTTTAATTGAGAGAGGGTCTTACTATGTTGTGCAGGCTGGCCTTGATTCCCTGGGCTCCAGAGAACATCCTGGCTTGGCACACTGGCTCATGCCTGTAATCTCAGCTACTTGGGAAACAGGCAGAAGAATTGCAAGTTTGAGGCCAAGCTGGGCAATTTAATGAGATCCTTTCTTAAACAGTAAAAAGAGCAGGGGAATAGCTCAGTACTAAAGTGCCCTTGGGTTCAAACACCTGTAGTATTTGGGGGGCGGGGAGTAGATCTTCTCCATAGGCTCATACCACTGTGCCCAACAAGATAAATTTTTTTTTGGGGGGGGGGCGGTTACTGAAGAGTGAACCCAGGGATGCCCTACTACTGAGCTGTATCTCCAGTCATTTTTATTTTTTGTTTTGAGACAGGGTCTTGGTAAATTGTTTAGGGCCTCACCAAGTTGCTAAGGCTGGCCTTAAACCTGTAATCCTCCTGCCTCAGCCTTCCAAGTTGCTGGAATCACAGGCATATGCCATCACATCCTGCATGAGAACTTTTTAAAAAACTTGGGACATATTAATTTTTTTTTTAAATTTGGTGACATAGATTTAATTTTAAAATAGGAATTGTAATATGTAGTAATGTGTAGTTTAATAAAATTTATTATATGACTTTATATTTTTTAGTTGTAGTTGACACAATACTTTTATTTTATTTATTTATTTATTTATATGTGGTGCGGTGCTGAGGATCGAACCCAGCGCCTTGCACGTGCTAGGCGAGCACTGTACTGCTAAGTTACAACCCCAGCCCCTATATGATTTCTTAATAGTCTAAATAACTATATTAAGATTTCAGTGTGCTTCAATGTATTGTATCTAACCAGAGTCCTTATGTTTTGGTTGATTTTATTTTTTAATTTTTTTGCGGTACTATGGATTGAATCCAGGAGTGTTCTACACTGAACTACATCCTCAGCCCGTCCCCCCCCCCTTTTTTTTTGTTTTAGAAGCTACTGTTTATTTTCCATAATTATATTTCCATTTTGCTTGGTGGTTGTTCCCTATCTGCTCAGTGACCTGAGCAGTGGAAACTGCAGACCAGTCTTTAGTTGCTGAAGACGGGCTTTCCAGTCTTCAGTAGGAAACTGCAGGATAGGCACAGATTGAGGCCAACCTGGGCAACCTAATGAGATCCTGCATGCTTTCAGACCAGTTTGGAACCTCAGGTTGAGTAGCAGTGAACGTAAGAACCAGTCCATTTACTCTTAAATTCTTTCTTGGTCACAGCTTCTGGACTCTCCCCCTGACCCCCTGTCCCCCCACTTTTTTCCCCTCATTTTGAAACAGGGTCCCATTAAGTTGCCATTTAGGCTGGCCTCAAATTTGGGATCATTCTGTCTCAATTTCCCAAGTGGCTGAGATTACAGGCATGTGCCACCACACCCAGTATGGTTGATGTTTCTAATCCACCTATGCTAGCAATTATGAATCTCTGTTTGTATATTGGATTGATTTTTACCAATTTATTCTCAGGGACACTGAAAAAGAGGTTTCAGTAAAAGTTGATGACTAGAATTACTAAAGTTCAAGGTTTTTTTCTTTTAGACTCAGGAGTTTAGTGTCACTGAAAATTTGAAAAATTTTGTCTCTGCCAAAAGCAACCATATCGACCTTTGAAAACTAAAATTACTTTTTAGCATGTAATTGTTCTTTAAAAATTTTTTTTTGTAGTTGTAGATGAACATCATGCCTATATTTTGTTTATGTGGTGCTAAACAAAATAAACAATATAGGTGCCTCACAGGTGCTGGGTTAGCACTCTGCTACTGAGCTGTAGTCCCAGTCCCATGTAATTGTTCTTGATAAAGAAACTTTGTTCCTCATTGTTGCATAGGAATTCTATATAGTACATGGTATAGTATTTAATCTCATGTTGTGTAAATGGATGATGATGATTGTGAAATTTATAGCAATCATCACACAACAGGAATATGGTATTTTAGTTGATTTTGTTTCCTAGAATTTGAGCTTTTTAAAATTTTTTTGTTGTTGTTATTAATGGACCTTTATTTTTTCTATGCGGTGCTGAGGATCAAACCCAGTGCCTCACACATGCTAGGCAAGTGGTCTACTGCTGAGCCACAACCCCAGCCCAATTGAAGGGTTTTGAGTCCCAGGAGGGACAATATAATGTGCTACTTTCAGATTCTTTAGTTTGATATGTAGTTGTTAAAAATAATGGTTTTTCATTCTCTACCAAAAATGAAAAATAAAAAAATTTGAAAATGAATTAAAATATTTTTAAAATTTCAGTTTAGGTAGTTACATGTATTTTTGTGTTTTATCTTTGAATGTTCAGTTCTATAATGTAATGCCAGGAAGTTTAATCAAAAGTAAAAGGAAGGAGCTGGTGCTGTATGTAGAAGTCAAAGTAAAAGGAAGCCAGGCATGGTGGTGCATACCTGTAATCTCAGTGACTCAAGAGGCTGAGGCAGGAAGATCCAAAGTGTGAGGCCAGTCTCAGCAACTTAGAGAGACCCTGTCTCAAAATAAAAAGGGCTGGGGATGGTAAAGTATCCCTGGATTCAATTCCTAGTTCCTCCCTCACCGGAAAAAAAAAAAAAAAAATATATATATATATATATATATATATATATGTGTGTGTGTGTGTGTGTATGTGTGTGTGTGTGTATATATAATAACTCTAAACAATTAGATTTAATAAGGTATCTGGTTAACATTTAAGAGCCTTGTAAATACAGATTTTCATTTAGTCTTTCAGGTGATGGCATGGACTATATTAGGACAGGAATGGTGAAATAAATACAGTAAGCAAACATTTGAAATGTGTTCTATGACTTTTGTTGAGGTGGTAAATCCATTCATTAACAATAAGGTAGGGGCTGGGGTGTGGCTCAGTGGGAGAGTGCTCGCCTAGCACACGTGAGGCACTGGGTTCAAACCTCAGCACCACATAAAAATGAAATAAAGATATTATGTCCACCTACAACTAAAAAAAAAAAATTTTAAAAAACCAATAAGATAGTTCTGTTATTGAAAAATGAAATGTTTGTTAAGTAAGCAAAATAATTGATATAAAATCTAATTTCCTTGACAGTTAATAGGTGAAAGTGTACTATCAATCCATTTTTTTTGGTAGTTGTAGATGACAAATGACATTATTTTATTTGTTTATTTTTATGTGGTGCTAAGGATTGAACCCAGTGCCTCACGTACGCTGGCAAGTGCTCTGCCACTGATCTAAAGCCATAGCCCTCATTCTGTTTTTTAACATAAATTCTGTTAGAAAAAAAAATGTTAAATAAAACGGTGTCCCAGAATTTAGTGTTTATTATTTAGCTTCATTTATTCAGATTGCATATTGTGATATGAGCAATTCAAGCATTTTTTTCTCCCCAGTACTGGGGATTGAAGCTAGGGTCTCACATGTTAGGCAGATGTTCTGCCACTGAGCTAATACACCCTTGCATGTTTTGTTTTTGGTTTTTGTTTGTTTTTGTTTTTGTACCTATGGGGATCAAACCTAGGACCTTGTCCATGAGAGGCAATTACTTTATCACCGAACTACAACCCCAACCTTTATATGTGTGTGTGTGTGTGTGTGTGTGTGTGTGTGAGAGAGAGAGAGAGAGAGAGAGAGAGAGAGAGAGAGAGAGAGAGAGAGTGAGTTTGAGAAGGGTCTTGCTAAATTGCTAAGGCTGGCCTCAAGCTTAAAGTCAGCCTGCCTCAGCAGGCCCAAAATTTTGGGGATTACAAGTGTATGCACTGTGTCTGTTCCTTGGCCTTTTTCCTTTTAGGCAGTGCTGGGGATTGAACCCAGGGCCTTGAACATGCTAGGTAAGCTGTCTACCAGTGAGCTACTTTTCCAGCTGTTGGTTGATATTTGAATCATTTCTGGTTTCTGGGTTTTGTCTATTATGACTAAAGCTGCTATGAACATTTTTGTGTAGCTGTTTTTAATGGACATGCTTCCCCCTCCCTCCCTCCCTCCCTCCCTCCCTCCCTCCCTTCATTTCACCAGGGATTCAACCCAGGGGTGCTTAACCACAGAGCCACATCCCCAGCCCTATTTTGTATTTTATTTAGAGTCAGGGACTCACTGAGTTGCTTAGCGTCTTGCTTTTGCTGAGGCTGGCTTGGAACTTGTGATCCTCCTGTCTCAGCCTCCTGAGCCACTGGGATTATAGGTGTGTACCACCATAAACCTGGCTATATTTTTGTTTTTGTTAATATCCTGAAGTCTTCCAAGTTAGAAATTTTAGGATTGTTTTTTTTTTCTTTCCTATGTAAACTCATAAGTAGGTTATGAAATCATGATATTTCTTCTTTTGAAATGTTTCAGTTTTCTCTTTTTTAGGGATCTGTAACTTTCTTGTAAGAAATTACTTTTTATTTTTGTGAAGTTTATTTTAGGAGTCAGGGATGTAGATGGTGTAATTCTGTGTGTAGATGGTGTAATACTGAGTGAGGCTTATGGTCAGGTGGGGATGTTGACTGGTGATAGGGTGATGCTGATATTGAGGTTATAAGATGTGGATAAGGGCTGTTGCTGTTGGATTCACTCAGTGCCTATAAGCAGCATTTTAGTACTGGTAACCCCTCCCTCCAACCCCCATTGCTGGGGATTGAACCCAGGGGCATTCTAAAAGCTCTTCAGTTTTTTATTTTGAGACAGTCTCACTGAATTGCTAAGGCAGGCCTCAGACTTGCAGTCCTCCTCCTTCAGTCTACCTGAGTTGCTGGGATTATAGGCATGTGTCACTGCACTGGGCATCTGTTGATAATTTTGTTTTTCTTGCTACTTTTAGTTTGTTTTTGATTTGTTGTATATTTATGGGCATGTAGAAAGGTCTGGGAATGTAGCTTAGTGATAAAGTGCCCTTGGTATGTGTGGTGAAAAGTTTATTGTCACGGATGTTCTTATTGCTGTGTGAATTTGAGCAAATCACTAATCTCTCTGAGCATAAATTTGATTATCTGTACAGTGGGAATAAATAATAATAATATTTTTCACGTTGGGTTGTTAAGAGGATTGGAAGCAATTTTTTTATATATACATCTTAGAATAATACCTGATATATTATGTTAGGTGTCAGCGCTAGTATTATTATCTTAATTGATTATTACTTAAAAGACTTTTGTCCTCTGCTAGTTCAGATCCTTTCATGTATTACCAGAAGACTTATCTCCTAATACAGCACTCTTTTATTTCCCCCTTGGGGTGCTAGGAATTGAACTCAGGACCTCATGCATGCTGGACAAGATGCATTCCTGTCCCTAGCACTCTTTTTTCACTTGTGCAAAACTACAGAGGTTCTTACTATATCATCTGCAGTTATTTGTGTCTTATTTTGCAATTGTGGTATGTTATACAAATAGTAAAATACATCAATGAAGTTTTACAAATATTTCTGCTACTCAGATTAAAGCTATAGAAGGTTTCTTTATTCTTGCATTAAATAGGGTAACAAATACTAAACTGAAATTACAGGCAAAATTTACAGTTTCTAGTATTCCTATAGGCTCCCTCCCTCCACCCCCTCAATAATCATCTCTCTTGTTCCTGTTCTCTTCCATAGATTATTTTTGTAGGTAATTGTTTTGTTTAACTTTTAAGGTTATCTGTGATTAACCCTTTCATATATATTGTGACCTTATTTCACATTATTGCCCAGCCCAACCCTTTTTGTATATTCCTTCTGTGCCTATTTCTATCATGTCCCTTTTTAAAAAATATTTTTTAGTTGTTGATGGGTCTTTATTTTATTTATTTATATGTTGTGTTGAGAGTTGAACCCAGTGCTTCACACATGCTAGGCAAGTGCTCTAGCACTGAGCTACAACTCCAGCCCCACAATGTCCCTTTAATGCCCTTTTGATCTCATCTGTCTTGCCTTCCCTGTCCATTTAAGTCTTCTTCCAGTCCCTAGCCCTCCAGCTTACATTGTCCTTGTTCTTCTCTAAGTTCTTTTTGGCTCATTATCAATGTCCTAGTTTAGTACTTAATGAGGTGTTTTTCTTGTTTTGTAATTACTTAATTGTCTTAGGGTTTGTGCTGAGAGTGTGTGTGTGTGTGTGTATTTGTGGTGCTGAGGATTGAATTGAGGTGTGCTCTACCACTGAGGGACATTATAGCCCTTTTTATTATTTTTTCAATTTTGAAACAGGATCTTGCTAAGTTGCTCAGGCTGGCCTGGATCATGGGATCCTCCTGCTTTAGCCTCCTGAGTAGCTGAGATTATTGTGTTTGCCACCACGCTGTGCTAATTGTTTTAGCTTTTACCTGGACTATCATTATTTTGTATTCCTCCTTTTAAATGACTAGAATAGGATGTGTAGTACTAATTGTTGAATAGAATCTAATTGAAGAAAAATTTGTGTGTGTGATATTGGGGATTGAACAGAGATGTTCTACCACTGAGCTATATCCCCAGCCTTTTATTTTATTTTTGAGACAGGGTCTTGCTACTAGCAGGTCTGAGGTTCTTGCTGAGTTGCTGAGGCTGGACTCAGACTTGCAATCCTCCTGCCTTAGACTCCTGAACTGTTGGAATATTAGGCATGTCTCCGGTGCCTGGCCAGTCTTATTGAATTTTTAAAGTTTAAAAACTTAAATTTAAGTGTTGGATAGCAATTAGTAATCATAGTGTATTTGATAGTGAACTTGAATAACTATTTATATAAGAAGGAAAAAGCGTAGTACAGCTCCACGAGCCAATATAAATCTGAGGCTGACTGTATTAGACTGCAACAGTATTAGAAATTTAGAACTGAAAAGGGTCGTAGAGATAAAATATGTGCTCTCCTTATGACCCCCACAGTTGAGTCTAGAGGAATTGCTTGAACGGGTTACAATAGGTATATGAATTTCTTGATGTTGTATGTAACTTGTTATGTATATGCACATGCAATCCATCATTGTACGGATGATACAGCTGAGGCTGAGATAATTAAGACATGGGGGATGGCTTACTCATATAGTCTTTTATTCATAATCACAATCCGGAATCAGAAAAATATTAATTAGGTCCAGAGATTTCTGCTTTATAAATGAGAGCTAATAATTCATGGAAGTGTTTTAATTGAGTTAGGACATGTTTCTATTCCGAATTCTTTAAAATGTGAGGTGAAATTCACATAACATAAAATTAACCATTTTAAAATGAACAATTCATTGGTATTTAATTTATAGTGTTGTCCAGCTACCACATTTATTCATCCAAAGCACTTCCTTACTCTGAAGGTAAACCCTATGCCTATTTTTTTTAAGTATTTATTTTTTAGTTGTAGTTGGACACAATACTTTTATTTCACTTACTTATTTTTATGTGGTGCTGAGGATCAAACCCAGGGTCCCGCATGTGTGAGTTGAGCGCTCTACCGCTGAGCGCCAACCCCAGCCCGGTTGCAACCCTATGCTTATTTGGCAGGTGTTCATTTATCTCCTTTCTTCCTTGCCCCTGATAATTATGAATCTTCATTTTTTTGTCTTTGGATTTGCTTCTGGATATTTCATATAAATGAAATAATATAATATGCAACTGTATTTGACTTCTTTAATGTTTTGGACCTTCATTCACATTATAGCATATACTAGTACTTCATTCCTTTTTATAACTGAATAATAATCCTTTGCAAGTGCATACCACAATTTGTTTTTCTATTCATCTATTGGTGGACATTTAGATTGTTTTTCACCTTTAGTGTTCTTGTGAGCATGCCTATACATGTACTTGTTTGAGTACTTTTTTTTGTAACATATTTTTAGTTGTTGATGGACCTTTATTTAATTTATTTATTTATTTGTATGTGGTGCTGAGAATTGAACCCAAGTGCTCTACCACTGAGCTACAATCCCAGCCCAGAGTACCTGTTTTTAATCTTTTTATATTTGGAAGTGAAATTGCTGGGATATATAATAATTCTGTATTTAACCTTTTGAGGAACTGCCAACTGTTTTTCACAGGAACTGAAACATTTTACATGATTGCCAGAAGGCATGAAGGTTCCAAATTTTCTATGTCCTCTATATTTTTTATAGCCATCCTAATGCATGTAAAATGGTGCTTCTTTGTGGCTTTGATTTGCATGTCTTTAGTGATTAAAATTATGACCATCTTTTCATATGCTGGTTAATTGTGTGTATATCCTCTATGAAAAAATATAAATTGTTGATTGTCAAATTGGTGTTCTTTAGTTCCCAGAAAAAACCTTTAAAAATGTTAAGTATTTGATATTACTGTAAAATTAAGTACCAATTACAAAGCACTGTGAGTAATTAAAAAGACAAAATATGGTGAAACTGACTCGACCTTTGTGTGAAAGAATGTTTAAGATCCTTCTTTTAAATTTTTTATTTTTTAAGTTTGGATAGTCCTTTATTTTATTTATTTATTTATATGTGGTGCTGAGAATCGAACCCAGTGTGCTACCGCTGAGCCACAGTCCCAGTACCATAACTTTATTTTGTTTTTATTATGTGGCATTGAGATTCGAACCAGTGCTTCACACGTGCGAGGCAAGCGCTCTACGACTGAGCCACAACCTCTGCGCTAAGATCCTTCTGACATTATGAACAATTATAAACTTTAATACAGATAAACCAATTTGGGGCTTTTTTCACTTCAGATATTTGTATTCTCCTTTGACTTGGCATCCAAAGATGCCCATTCAATTTCTGCATTAGAAAAAACACAATTTTTGAAGTCATAGATATTAAGTTGTTTGATTTTAGTTGGCTTAACATAAAATACATAATGTATAAACAAATAGGTGAAAATAAAGCTCTGATATGAATGAATCCTCTAGTAAAATACTCTTGAATATATATATATATATGCTATTCAGTATTGAAAGAAGTGGATAGTTTGTACCTTCCTTTTTTCAAAGCATGGAAGGAAGTAGTTACTTGTAATATTCAAATACTTGTTAGATTTAATGCAAAAAAAATTCAACCCATTTTAATTAGAGAAAAGTTCTAGAGAAATTAATTGAATCACCAGAATAGGGGTAATTATATATTGGAAACTAGTATAACAGATGTGGCTTCTTCCTTTAATGCAACCTGAAGGTATATACTTGTCATCTTTTAGCCTTGTTTAATTTTAAACTACGTTGAGTAAAATTTTTTGAACTGACGATATTTTATTTTTTCCACCTGAAATTATATTCATCATGTTAGTACTGTACAAAGGTAAATTTTTTTTTTGGTAGTGTGGATTGAACCCAAAGGTGTTTTACCACTGAGCCACATCTCCAGCCCTTTTTTTAATTGAATTTTTTTGAGGGGGGGTTACTGGGGATTGAACTCAGGGGCACTCTACCACTGAGCCACATACCCCAGCCCTATTTTGTATTTTTATTTAGGGCAGAGTCTCAATGAGTTTTTTAGTGCCTTGCTTTTGTTGAGGCTAACTTTGAACTCGAGATCCTCCTGCCTCAGCCTCCTGAGCCACTGGGATTATAGGCTTGTGCCACTGCACCCAGCTAATTGGATTTTTTGAGACAGGATCTCACTGAGTTGCTTAGGGCTTTGCTAAGTTGCTAAGGCTGACTGCAAACTTGTGATTCTCCTGCCTCAGCCTCCTGAGTTTCTGGGATTATAGGTGTTCACAACTTATTATATAAGTTTTGAACATTATAACATGTTCAAAACTGGTATTTCTGGATCTGGGGGTATATCTCTGGTATGCATCTGGATGTACAAAGGTAAATTTTGAACTCAGTTTTCTAAAAGGGATAATCTTCACGGCAGAATATTTTATTCACTTTTTATTATTTAATAAATATTTGT
Source organism: Marmota flaviventris (assembly GCF_047511675.1). Lineage (NCBI taxonomy): Eukaryota > Metazoa > Chordata > Mammalia > Rodentia > Sciuridae > Marmota > Marmota flaviventris. The sequence goes on along the minus strand of NC_092514.1, from coordinate 34,227,195 downwards.
TAAATGAAATTGCACTCGTTCCTATATTTGCCTTTCCAACTTTATATTTTCATAATCTCCAGCATCTAGAATAGTACCTGGCACATTGTAAAGGCCTTGTAAATGTTAACTGAATTGTTATTATTTTATTTATTAGTTGATTTTGATAATTGTTTAATTAGATCCAGTGAAAGCACATTGAAGTTTGTTGTGATGGGCACACACCTGTAATCCTAGTGACTCAGGAGGCTTAGGCAGGAGGATCACAATTGGAGGTCAGCAATTTAGCTAGGCCCTAAGCAACTTAGGTGCTGTCTCAGAATAAAAGGGCTGGATCCATATATAGCTCAGTGGTAAAGCGCACCTGGGTTCAATCCCTAGTACCAAAAAAAAAAAAAAAAAAAAAAGCAGCTCTGTTTTGTATTTTATTTAGAGATAGGGTCTCACTGAATTGCTTAGCCCCTCACTTTTGCTGAGGCTGGCTTTGAACTTGCCATCCTCCTGTCTCAGCCTCCTGAGCCACTGGAATTACAGGTGTGCACCACTGCACCTAGCTAAATCTTAGTGTTAATTATTTCCTGCTACTATATTTTCTAACATGTTCAAAACTGGTATTTCTGGATCTGGGGGTATATCTCTGGTATGCCTTGAGTTGATCCCCAGCACCACAAAAAGGAAAAAAAAAAATAAAATAAATAAAAAGATAAGGGAAATTCCACTTTTGCTTGTTTTGATGCTGGGGATGAACCCAAGACCTTGCATGCCAAGTACACAGTATTATCACTGAGCTACATATCCAGCCATTTTTACATTTTTTTAAAGGGTGATTTGCTACTCTTTGTTCTGTATGTGATTGCCTTTTTATTTAAAAAGCTGTTACAAGAATTACTTAGAAGAAAAGAAAAAAAAAAAAAAAGAATTGTTTAGAATAAAATGCATCTCTCCATTCACTAATATTCTGATGTACCATAAATATTCAAAAGTCCAAAGGGATTGGTTTTGGAAAATTCAATAGTTATTTCCTGGGTTTAGTTGTAGAAATCAAAGTTAATGCTGGAATATTATTTTACTACATACTTCTTAGTTAAGAACTTATAATTTTGGAGATTTCACTAAAGAGCCAGCCATTCTTTTTTTATATTTTAAATTTTGCAATAATTTTAGGCTTAGAAAACATTGCAAAATTAGTAGAGTGTTCATATATCCATTTTACCCAACTCCCCCTAATTTTATATAATCATAGAATAGTTATAAAGACAAGAAAGTCAATATTAGTTGGGTATTATGAATTTAACCTTCAGCCTTTGACGTTTACCAGTTTTTCTAATGACTTTTTTTTTTTTTTTTTAACAATACTGGAGATTGCATCAGGGCCTTGTGCATGCTAGGCTAGCACTCTACTACTAAGCTACATCCCCAGCCCTTATGACACTCCTCATTTAAAAAGAGAGAGAAAGAGAGAGAGAGAGAGAGAAAACTTTACTTTTGATGACAACTGATTAGTTATTTTAAAAATGTTTTTTAGTTTGACTAAGGATATAGTTGTAGTAGATTGCTTGAGTAATATCCATTAAGCCCTGGGTTTGATACTCATAACTGGGCGAAAAATAACTTCAATTTGGGTTTATTTATCATTTTCTCATGATTAGATTGGGGATATATAGTTGGAGGTTCTACCACTGAATTATATTGTCAGCCCTTTAAAAAAATTTTTTTGAGACAGTCTTTGTAAATTGCAAAGAAGGGTCTTGATTTTGTGATTCTCCTGTCTCAGGCTCTAGAGTAGTTAGGAATACAGGCATGTTCCACTGTGGAAGACACCCCGCTTCATTTTTAAATTGATCGTATTTGTTTTCTTATTATGTAATTATGAATTCTTCATTCAGGGTATAAGCCCGTTTATTGAAAAAAAAAATTTTTTTTTTTTTTTTTGTACTGGGGATTGAACTCAGGGGCACTCAACCACTGAGCCACATCCCCATCCTTAATTTTGTATTTTATTTAGAGACAGGGTCTCATTGAGTTACTTAGCACCTTGCTTTTGCTGAGGCTGGCTTTGAACTCGAAATCCTCCTTTCTCAGCCTCCCAAGCAGCTGGGATTACAGGCATTTGCCACCACTGTGCCTGGCTAAAATGTATTTTACAAATACTGTCTCATTATATGACTTTTTATGGTTTTCAAAAATTTTCTTAGCTGGGGATGGTGGCACACACCTGTAATTCCAGCGACTTGGGAGGCAATGGCAAGAGGATCTCGAGTTTAAAGCCAGTCTCAGCAACTTAGCAAGGCCCTAACCAACTCAGTGAGACCCTGTCTCTAAATACAAAATACAAAAAGGCTGGGGATGTGATTCAGTGGTGAAGTGCTTCAGGATTCAATCCCCTGTAACTTCCACCCCGCCTCCCCAAATTTTTTTTGACTATCTTTCAAAGGGCAGGCATTTTCAATTTTGATGAGATCTAGTTTATCAGTATTCTATGAGGGTTTTTTGTTTTTGTTTTTGGCTGAGGATCAAATCAGGGCAATCATTCTATCACTGAGCTATAATATAACTTCAGCCTTGCTTTAAAAATTTTTTTTTTGTAGTAGTAGATGGCACAACACATTTATGTATGTATGTATATATGTATGTATGTTAAACCATGATGCAAAGACAAGACCACCGACTCCAATTTAAATCAAATTAAAGCAAGCTTGTAATTCCGACCAGCCGTGGCTGTCTCTCCCAAAACCAGTGGGAATAGAAGACAGCACTCCAGCTTTCTAGGAGCGTAGTTTTTATAGCACCAAAAAGTTGAGAACTTACAGATAACAGGATTTTGACAAGCATAACACAAAGGCAGGTAGGTTAATGGTCTAAATGGTTCAGCACTTAGGGAGTAAATTTAGATCCCAACATCAGAATTTATGAGGCGCCACTAGAGTTTCAGAGAGGGTTATTATCTGGTCAGGGAAAGCCAGGCATGGGTGAGTTCAAGGCATGGGCAGGCATTCCAAGCAAGTTTAGAAATCGCAGTAATTCATAATAAGGCGTAATTCATAAATTAAGTTTTCATGCTTTTGTGACAAGATGGCTCCCAGTCTTAAGAGGGAATTAGGCTGGGTTTATCAGTTGTAGTTGGACACAATACCTTTATTATTTTTTATGTGGTACTGAGGATCGAATCCAGTGCCTCACATGTGCTAGACAAACCCTCTACCACTGAGCTACCAGCATCTGAGCCCTGCTTTTGATTTTTACCTAAGAATTGTTTTTCTATGTCAAAGTCATGAATTTTTATCCTAAATATTCTTATGGATATTTTAGCTTTAAATTTTACATTTAGGGTCTATGTTTGTTTTGAGTGATTTTGTTTTGTTTTTTGGTACTGGGGATTGAACTCAGGAGCACTTGACCCCTGAGCCACATCTCCAGCCATATTTTGTATTTAATTTAGAGACAAGGTCTCACTGAGTTGCTTAGCTCCTTGCTTTTTCTGAGACTGGCTTTTACCTCTTGATTGTCCTGTCAGCCTCCTGAGCTGCTGGGATTACAGGTGTGTGCCATCACGCCTGACTTGAGTGAGTTTTTGTTTAAGGATGAGATAAGGGTTTTTTGAAGAAAGAAAAAAAAAAAAAAAAACAAGAACATATTTCAGGGATGGGGATGTAGCTTAGTGGTAGAGTGCTTGGCTTGTGTGCATAAGGCACTGGATTCTATCTCTTGCATAGCAAAAAAAAAAAAAAAAAAAAAAAACCCAAACATATTTCTTAACATATGTTGAAAAAACTGCCTTTTCTCCATTGAATTTATCTTTGCATTACTAGAGTCCTAGGTGAAAGGCCTGACTCTAGGACTCCAACAAAGCAGGTCCATCCATTTGCTCCAAAAATCAAACAGGAAAGTTAATGGTGAAAAACAGGAAAGGAACTTGAATCAATTTGGCCATATTTGGAAGGCAAATTGAGATCCAGCATCTCAACCCTGTCTTCAAGGTTCTCCCACAAGCTTTAGGTTTAAATAGAGTAAGAATAGGGTAAGGGGGCAAGATATATATATGTAAGCAGTCTTGGTCAGACCGTGGTCTGGTTGATAACTATTTCAGTTCTGTTTCACAAGGTGGCTCTGGAGAAGTTCTTACCACATGGGGAGGCATTTTCCACTTGATACTTAAAATGTTTTTCTGTCAGACATGTGACTCTGGAAGGGAGGCAGTGTGGTTCCTATGATTGCTTCTGCTTAGGGGGACTGTCTCATTGTGCTTATAAGGCTCTGCTCTTTGGCAATAACTGGATACTTCTAGGTGATACTCCAGGGTTTGGAAATAGCGTGCTGTAAATCTTTTCTCAGTCTTAAAGGGGGACAAGATAAGTTAGGTCAATTTAAGACTAATCAAACCTTGGACTACTTGTTTTTAGATGAACACTTGTGAATTATTAACATACCTATGTGTGGAGCAGGTTATACAGTTTAAGGTAATAAAGAAGGTAGATACAAAATAAAGTCACAGATGCTAAACTTTATCCTGCTTTTAGTTACCCTTTGGGCATCTGCAGATCTTTAGTTTATTTTTCTTACATTTTCATTTTTTTGGTACTGGGGTTTGAACCTGGAGGTACTTTACCATTGAGCTACATTACTAGCCCTTTTTACTTTTTGAGACAAGGTCTTGCTAAGTGGCTAAGGGTCTCACTAAGTTGTGGAGACTGGCCTCAAACTTTCAATCTTCCTGCCTCAGCCTCCTGAGTTGCTGGGATTACAAGTGTGTGCCACTGTGCCCTACTGTTAGTATCTTTTTCAAAAATTAATTGACCATATGTATATGAGTCTTTTTCTAAAGACTCTGTTGTCTTCTGTTAATCTGTTTCTCTTCTTATAGTATCGTACTATCTTGATTACTGTTGTTTTATAGTAAGTTTTGAAATCAGTTAGATTGAGTTCTCAATTCTTTTCTTCAAAATTACTTTGGCTGGGGCTGGGGTTGTGGGTTTGATCCTCAGCACCACATAAAAATAAATAAATAAAATAAAGGAATTCTGTCCATTTACAATTAAAAAAAGAAATAAAAAAAATTACTTTGGCTATTCTAGTTGGTTTGCTTTTTTATGTGTATTTGGAACTAGTTTGTCATTTTCTACACAAAAAGGTGCTGCTGGTTTTTGTGGATTTTGTCAAATTTTTTGGTTATTATGGGGGACATTGACATCGACAATCATCAACCTCCCCCCTCTATAAATATTATGTCTTTCCATTTATTTTAGTGGTGTTTGATTTCTCTCATCAATATATTATAGTAGTCAGTTGGGTAGTGTTCAGTGGTAGAGAGGTTGTCTAGCATGAATAGGACTCTGAGTGTGATATCTAGCACAGGGGGAAAATATGCATAAATATATCATGAGGTTTTTTTGTTTGTTTGTTTGTTTTTTTGGTGGTGCTGGGGTTCTAACCTAGGCCTTGTGCATGCTAGATAAGTGCTCTACCACTGAGATACATTTGTAGCCTCAATTTCATAGTTTTGGTGTTATTGTAAACATTACTTTTTCCCTCCAAATTTCAGTTTCATTACTAATACATAAGAATACATTTGATTTTTGTGTACTGATTTTGTATTCTGCCAAGTTGGTAAATTTACTTCTAGACAAGTTTTATTTCTTCCTTATTAATCTGAATGCTTTTAACTTCTTTTTCTTGCTTTATTGCACTGTACTGTGTTATGTAGGTGTGATGAGAATGACTCTTGCCTTGTTCCTCATCTTAACATAATAGTCTGTTTTCATTATATATGATACTAACTTACTAATTAAAGAAATTTATTTTTGGCAGGGGTTCTAGGAATTGAATGCAGGGATGCTTTACCACTGAGCAAAGTCCCCAGTCCTTTTTGTTTTGAGACAGGGTCATGCTATGTTGCTCGAATTTGCAGTCCTGCCTTGGCCTTCCTAGTTGCTGGGATTTCAGGTATGCCGTTGTTCCTGGCTAAGTATAGGGTTTTTATAGATACTCTTTATCCAGTAAAGGAAATTCGTTCTCTCTCTGTCTCTCTTTTTTGGAGGGAGTACTGGTAATTGAACCCAGGAACACTTTACCACTGAACTCCCCAGCCCTTTTTTTAATTTTATTTTGAGACAGGTTCTCACTAAATTTCTGAGGCTGTCCTTGCACTTCAGATTCTTCTGACTCAACCTCACAGGCGTGTGCCACTATGCCCAGCTAAGGAAGTTCTCTTCTGTTTGTAACTTTCTAAGAGTTTTTATCATGAACGAAGACATTCAATTGTCAAATGCTTTTTTTTGGAAGGGGTACATCCTTACTCCCATTCTTTTTAATTGTGGAAAATAAACATAACAAAAATTGAGCATTTTAATCCCTCCCTCCCTTGTTTCTGGGAATCAACTAAGGGCAGTACAAGCTAGGTAAATGCTCTGTCACTGAGCTATACCCCTCACTCTAACCATTTTTAAGTTTACATTCACATTTCCCTTTCTTTCTCTCTGTCACTCTTGATCACTCTCTCTCTCACAGTGCTGGAGATCTAACTCAGGTCTTGCACACAGTAGGGGAGTGCTCTACCTCTGAGCTACAGTCTCAGCTCTAGACTTTATCATTGGTTTTTCAGGAAACTGATTATCACGTGCCATGGTCTTGATCTGAGGTTATCCTGGTAGATGTTTATCACCTCTTGAATCAGTAGGCTTATAATTTCCATCAAAATTGAGAAGTTTTTAGTTATTTCTTCTGATAATGTTTGTGTACTCCCACATGGTATTCAAATGACACATGTGTTAGACCACACGTAATATTGTCCCATAGTCACTGGGATTCTGAACATTTGTTCTTTTTTTTTTTTCCCCTTGGTACTGGAGATTGAACTCAAGGGCACTTGGCCACTGAGCAACATCCCCAGACCTATTTTGTATTTTTATTTAGAGACAGGGTCTTATTTAGTGCTTAGTGCCTCGATTTTGCTGAAGCTGGCTTTGAACTTGTGATCCTCCTACCTCATCCTTCCGAGCTACTGGGATTATAGGCATGTGCCATCGAGCCTGGCTGTACGTTTTTATTTCATTGCTTTTTATCTGTGCTTTTATTTGGTTAGTTTATATTACTGTATCTTGTATTAATGTATCATTTTCAGACTTATAGTTTTTTTTTTGCAGTGTCATAAATGCTGTTAGGCCCGTCTAATACATTTTTATTTGTTCTTTTAAAAATGTTTTTTTTAGTTGTCAATGGACCTTTATTTCATGAATTTATTTATATGTGGTGCCGAGAATAGAACCCAATGCCTTACACATTTACTACTGAGCCACAATCCCAGCCCCACATTTTTATTTCTTTATTTTATTTTATTTATTTAGTTTTCGGCAGACACAACATCTTTGTTTGTATGTGGTGCTGAGGATCGAACCTCGGCCGCACGCATGGCAGGCGAGCGTGCTACCGCTTGAGCCACTCCCCAGCCCACATTTTTATTTCTGATAATTGTATTTTTCATCTCTTAAAGTCTCTGTTTATTTAATTGTAGTACTGAAGATTGAACCTAGGGGAACTTTACCACTGAGCTACATCCCCAGATCTTTTAAAATAGTTTTTGTTTTGAGACAGTGTCTTCTAAGTTGCTCTGGCTAGCCTTAAACTTAAAATTTTCCTGACCCCGCCTCCCAGGTTGCTGGGATTATAGATATGTTCCACTGTGCATGCACAGTGGAACATATCTCTCATATTTCTATGTATTTATTTTTTCCTATGTAGATACTTAGAATTTATTTATTTTGGTATAAGGGATTGAACCCAGGGGTGCTTAGCCAGTGAGTCACATCCCCAGCCCATTTTTTTAAAATATTTTATTTTGAGATAGGATCTTATAAAGTTGCTCAGGGCCTTGCCAAGTTGTGCAGGGCTACTCCAACATTTTTATAATAATTAACATAATGCCCTTGACTGCTGATTTCTGTTTCATTATGAGATTTGTTTTTGTTGAGCAATGTTTTCTGCTGGTTTGGGCTAACATTTTCTTTGGTTGGTTGATTGGTTTTTGCATCTCAATTTTTGAATGGGTAGAGTATGTTGTCAGCTTTACATTTTTGAATGCTGAATTTTTGACTACCTTTAAAGAGTGTTGTATTTTGTTGTGGGTCAGCTTGATCCTTTTTAGGCTGCCCCCACTACCACCCCTGCCTTTTTCCTTTGTTTTTGGCAGTTTTGAGGGTTGAACCTAGAGCCTTGCTAGACACATGCTAGGCAAGTGCTCTGCCACTAAGCAACATCCCAAGTTTTACTGTTCTTACGCTTTATTAAGTTGTGTTTAGAGTAGTCTTTATTCTAGAACTAATATAGCCCTACTCTTAAGATGTTCACCTTTGGGGTGGGGTATAGATCAGTGGTAGAGTACTTGCCTAGCATGTGTGAGGCCCCGAGTTCAATTCCAGTACCCCAAAAACAAAGATATGTACCTTTTTAGGATCTCTACTAAGTTTTCTAGGAGGGGGCTGGGGATATAAGTTCAGTTAGTAGAGTGCTTACGGGCATGCAATAAGGCCATGGGTTCAATCCCCCCCACCCCCCCACCCCCCCCCCAAAAAAAAAAAAGTTCTAGATCTTCATGGAGGAACTCTATATAAGTGTTTGAGTTAGAATTCAGACACCTTCTAGTCCTATGTGAACTGTTGGATCAACTAACTATTGCCATTGATCTTTTTCTGTCCCTGTGGAGTTGTGTCCTATGCATGTGCAACTTAATATTTAGTCAAATACTAAAGAAGTCCTCTAAACGGTATGTAATATTTTCCCTGGAGAGCTCTCTTCCTTTATTCAGCCTTCCTAAACTCTGATTTCTGTCCTCCTGACTTGGTGAGACTTTACTCAGAACTTCTTTCTCATATCATTTCCAGAAAATGTTTTCTGATAGAAAGCCAGTAGCCATAGAAATTAACCTTGCTTATTTAGCTTCTTTTAAGATTATAATCCTATATTGCCTCTTGTCCATTGTCTGAAAAGTAGTTCTATATTTTTCCAGCTTTTTACATGTTTATAGGAGAAAGGTAAATCCTTTCTAAGGAGCCGAAGTTGATCCCAAATGTGTATACAACAAGTTTCAAAAACAATTTGCTTGGTTAAAATCTTGTTTTATTGTAATGGCTAGTGTTGTAACATGATTAGTGGTTGCATTGTGACGGCTTACACCAATAACATTTATTTATGAATATGACTTTATTTTTTGTTGTTATTGTTGTTGTCACCGAGGATTGAACTCACAGGTGCTCTACCGCTTAGCTACTTACTCAGCCTTTATCAATTTAATTTAATTTTGAGACAGGGTCTTGCTAAGTAGTTCAGATTGGCCTCAAAATTGGGATCCTCCTGCTTCATCCTCCCCAGATTGCTGCTGTTATAGATGTGCACCACTGTGCCCAGCTAAATAAAGTCATATATCTCTGAAATGCCTGTTTGATTATTTAGCAGAATAGTTTATCCTAATATATGAGTTTTTATAAATGAGCTCATTAGGATAGTTGATAACACCCAGTTCTGTAAAATTAAATATTAAAAACTCAATGGTTATAATAGTGAAGAGTCATTGCTTTAATCTTAGCAAAATAGCATCATTTAGAATAATTGCCCATTATTTTTTCATGGAAAATGAGCTATTGTTTTATAAGCATAGTTACTATTATTATAATAAACATAATCGATTCATTGAATTGAAATTGTAGTTTGAAGGTTTAGGAGGCTTGCTGATATTCCTGTGTCATGTTAAAAAAGACTTACA